>NC_041390.1:391251381-391267546 GCF_002162155.2 Triticum dicoccoides | reverse complement strand
CTCTGAATCCTCCTCTGAGGAGCTATCTGTAACCAGCAAGAAATCTACATCGACAGGTAGCACTGACTGCTCAGAAGACCTTGTTTTCACTCCAGATTTTCCCATGACCGACTCAAATGGCTGATACACAGGAAGAGTAGATGAATGTATAAACATTGTTGACAAATGGAATACATTCTGGAAAAAATATGGCACGATACAATTCACATGTACGATGACTGGCTAAACAGGATGGCATTGCATGATTCACGTATATGATGCCTGGCTAAAGAAGATGGCATTGCATAATTCCCATATACTCCCTCCATTCCTAAATATTTGTCATTTAGAGATTTCAAATGGACTACCACATACAGATGTATATAGACATATTTTAGAGTGTAGATTCACTCATTTTGTTCCGTATGTAGTCACTTGTTGAAATCTCTAAAAAGACAAATATTTAGGAATGGTGGGAGTATGATATAGAAACCAAACAGGTGGCATTCACTCAAAGCAAATCTAAACTAAGCTGATGACATATAAGATGAATAATGCAAGCAATGCAAGGCGCCATATGCATGATATGACCAACATCAGCATGCCAGGTTAGAGCAAACACCTCAGGTGGTAAACAGGCGTGGTCGGCTCCTTCTGAATCTCCATCTGAACAATTATCCTCCTCTGGAATACAATCTAGAAATGCAGGAGGGGGGCACTTCGCCCACCATGGAGCGGCGTCTGCATGACATTATATTCGCACGCAACGGTCTTCTCTTTTTCTCTACATGTTCAGTACGATTGTGTACAATATCTGACATGCATAATAAAAAAATATTTAGATTTTGTAAGGCCTAAGGGGTGCATGCAAAAATCAAGACTGATGGTAGCAAATGAGTGGATGGATCCAAAACTAATGATAGCTGGTAGATTATAGCTTCAGTTTAAAAAGATAGACAATGGATCATCTATTGTTTGTTGCCCACCCAACATGAACCACATAGAAGACCCTAGATGAACCAGATAGTAGACAGATACTATTCGTTGCTGGCTCGATATGAGACCCATGGGAAATTCAAAACTCAAGATTGAACGATAAAGTAGCAGGTAATAATAACCGATGTATAACGTAAGCAAACATGAAAGACTGCGACCTCTCTTCCGGAACTGTGTAGTCCTCAGGTTCATCTGCTCAGTCGATGATGGTAATGCAGTTGGCGTGGCTGCCGGCAACGGGGAAGATGATCTGAGGCGGTGAAAGGAAGTCTGCAGGGGGGATCTCTGCTGCAGTGAACGCTTCTGATGATGGTGCACCTCAGGTGGGGTGGATGACGGCACGACAGGAGCAGGACATAACACACAGAGTTTAATTTGACTCCTATCTGAAAATGAAGTAAATCTGTAAGGGCTCCTTAGAATTGGAGGATTCTATAAACGTAGGGACAGGGAAAACACAGGAATAGGATAGGAATGCACGTGCAAAACAAAGCATTTGGAAACATAGGATTTCAGTCAACCTGGATGTTTGGCTCACATGAATTGGAAGAACAGAGGAATGGAGAAACAAAGTGATGCGACGAGTGTACAACCTCTTTGGCATAGCCTTGTGGACCTCAACATCATTGGGTTGGACGTGGAGGATGGTGATGATGCTGGTGTGACTGTCAGAGACGGGGAAGAAGATCCGAAGCCTCTGGAAATGGCGCCGGGGGTACTGCTCCACCGTGATGGACGGTTCCGTCATTGGAGCAGCTCCGCTAAGGTGTACGGTAACGAGGCTGAAGCATGACAAGACAGACAATGTTAATCTGAAGTGGGACCCTAATATCATCTGCAATAGATGATGTAGAATACATCACCAAAAAGTGCTAGATGTAAAATGCATCAGCCGCGCCACGGCCGCTCCGACAGATGTTGTAAGTACTGTTCACTCTGAACTTAACTGAAGAAAATGAACTTCACAGTCGAAACTGAATTTTACTGTCGAAACTGATTGAACTAGTAACAGAGCATTGCAATAGATGTTTAGGGTGTTCGAGCACTAGTAGCAGAGAAGCAGTGATCCAAATCAGTAGACGCTCGAGCAGGGAACACACTAGCAGAGAGCAAGTTGTGTAGTAGCACCGCAAGCGAGTGCTAAAGCAGCAACTCCTATAGCTGCCAAAGGTCGTGCAGCAGCAGCAGCAGTGCAAGTGAGAGCAAGAGTAGAGCAGCAGCACAAACGAAAGCAGGAGCAGTGCAGTAGCGCGACCGACAGCAAGAACAGAGCTGCAGCACGAGCGAGCGAGAGCCGGAGCAGCTACAGCTAGTGCCATTGTGGAAGTCGCCGCCGTGGAAGAAACGGCATGGGGTAGAGACATCGTGGATGATGTGGCTGGCGACAGCGCCGTCGATGGAGACACGCCATGTTTGCTCGGTATCGAGCACCGGTAGCCCCGTGAGATCGAATAAAAGATAAAATGCAGCGGTGACTGCAGAACCTCCTTGGTGGCGCCGAGTTGGCCTCGGCTTCATCGAAGGAATTGGTGAGGGTGTTGCGGTTCCGGTGGGGCAGGTCAAGACGGCGCTGTGGGGATTGAGGTGGCGCGATAGACGAGGCGAACGTCAGGGCAGCTCCTTGGAGGTGGAGGACGGGGCGGCTAATCCGGCGGGACGACGAGATCGACAACGGATCCTCATCTAGTGCGGTGGATGAGGGATGGCGAGCTGTTGCAGTGGACGACGTAGTTGGGGAAGAGTCTCCGGCTGGGCGGTGGTCGGGAGACCGACGGAGGAGCGTGGGGTTTCGCGGGTTTTGGCGGCCTCGATGTACGAATGGGGGGCGAAGGGGGAGGGGGAGCCAAGCTTAGGGACGCGCTTGTCCAAAATGTAGGGTAAGTTACCAGCGTACCCCCACCGGTTTTGACACCGCGACGTGGAGCTTCATTTCCGGCTGAGGGGTAGAAGGGGAATTTCACGTGTCTGGGCTGCGGGAGCGATTTCGGATGAGGAGGGAGTTCTCGCGCGCGTCCAAATTTTGGGATAACAAGGCGCGGCGCGGGTTGAAGAAGCGGGAGTTTCAAAGCACGTGAGACAAAAGATACTCGAGCTTAAAATTTTCGGGATAACAAGGTGCGGATTCCTTGTTCGACAGAACAAACTTAACGTGTAAAAAACAATTCATACAAGACACAAGAGAGTCATGTCCCCTTTTACTATATTGCTATAGATGCCATTGAAAAAACTACAAGAAAAATGTAAAAAAAAATCGGGAGAACAAGATTACCCTGCACAGTACCAAATCGATTCGTACTTCCCTTAACAACAACAAAAAACAAATCAATTCCCACCAAAGAAAGAGTAATGTCCCTTTTTATATGATTACAGATGCCATGATCTCGAATTTCAATTTTTGAATCCACGTTATGTTGAATTTGAATATATCGTTAGGTGACCTTGCGGTTTATAATTGATGTAGTCGTACATTTTGACCTTCCATCATATATGAACATTTTACTCCACCATGTGAACATATATATTGTCGTCTACCATATGGACTAAATTTGAATCAATTTTCCTTACTTGAATACGATTGTTGTCAAGTTACACAATAATTTAAATATTATCTTGATAACAAAAAACATACATATATCAGTAATCATATTTCACTATGAACTACATGTACCATATGCTCTCCAATTCAAATATTTGTATCCATTTTATGTTGAAATCAAATCATAGTACATTATTGGTCTAGGTAGCGAGATGTTTGGCATAATCCAAACCCTGTTTTCATACGTATAATTTTTGGCTGAATTGGGACAAGTTTTGGTATAAGCCTCTTGCAAAACCGGAGATTCTCTCAACAAGCCTTGTGGTTCCGAGAGGGAACGTGTCACCTTTGTGTGCGAAACGATATACGCTGCCTCCCCCTAATTTTATTTACAGAGGCAACATAGAACTATATGAGTGCCCTATTAAATTTTGGAATTATTTCGGGTTCATTTGGCCTTTTTATACATTAGTTGAGTTTCTGGACTTTTAATGTGCATAATCTAAATATGAATTGCATGCACATGCTCCGGTGCACCAAAGTGGGTTGAAAAATCACATGTGTGTCCTTGGTTGAATTTCTAGGTCCCATGGAAGAAATGAGAATGAAATTCAAACATCAGGGCGTCATGACTCGGCCGAGAACATCGAGAAACTTTGATTTTAAATTCATGTAAATCCAAAACTCGCCTGGAAATCATGAAACTTGGCATGGTGTCATGTCATGGCACTAACATGTTGTGGTAAAAAATTGGGACAATTTGGAAGCTCGTGGTTCTAAGAGGGAACATGCCACCTTTGAGTGTGAAACGATATACGCTGCCCCCCCTGAGTTTATTAACAAAGGCAACATAGAACTACATTAGTGCCCTGTTAAATTTTGGAATTATTTCGGGTTTGTTTGTCGTTTTTATACATTAATTGAGTTTTTGGTCATTTAATGTGCATAAGTCAAATTTGAACTACAAGCACATGCTCTCGTGCACCAAAGTTGGTTGAAAAATCACATGTGTGTCCTCGGGTGAATTTCTAGGTCCCATGCAAGAAATGAGAATAAAATTAAAACATCTGGGCATCGTGGCTCGGCCGAGAACATTGAAAAACTCGATTTTAAAATTCTTGTAAATCCAAAACACGTCTGAAAATCATGAAACTTGGCATGGATGTCATGTCATGGTACTACCATGTTGTGGTAAAAAAATTGGCCGAATAGGAACAGATTTTGGTATAAGCTTTTACAAACCGAAGCTTCTCTCAAGAAGGCTCGTGGTTCTGAGAGGGAACATGCCACCTTTGAGTGCGAAATGATATACGTTGTCCCTTGAGTTTATTTACAAATGCAACATAGAACTACATGAGTGCCCTATTAAATTTTGGAATTATTCCGGCTTCGTTTGGCCTTAGTTACACATTAATTGAGTTTGGTCATTTAATGCGCATAATTCAAATTTGAACTACAAGCACATGCTCCCGTGCCCCAAAGTTGGTTGAAAAATCACATTTGTGGCCTCGGGTGAATTTCTACTCCCTCCTTCCATCTATATAGGTCCTAATGCGTTTTTCAAGGCTAACTTTGACCAAACGTTAGAGCAATAATATATGACATGCAAATTACACAAAGCATACCTTCAATTTTTTATGTCAAAGGAGCTTCCAATAATATAATTTTCATAGTATACATCTCATGTGCTATTAATCTTGTCAATAGTCAAAGGCTGTCTTGAAAAACACATTAGGCCCTATATAGATGGAAGGAGGGAGTAGGTCCCATGCAAAAAATGAGAATAAAATTCAAACATCTGGGCATCGTGGCTCGGTCGAGAACATTGAGAAACTTGGTTTTAAAATCATGAAACTTGGCATGGTGTCATGTCATGGTAGTACCATGCCATGGTAAAAAAATGGCCGAATAGGAACAAATTTTGGTATAAGATTCTTGCAAATCGGAGCTTCTCTCAAGAAGGCTCGTGGTTCTGGGAGGGAACGTGTCACCTTTGTGTGCATAATTCAAATTTGAAATACAAGCACATGTTCCAGTGCACCAAAGTTGGTTGAAAAATCACATGGGAATGGGAATGAAATTCAAAATTCTGGGTGTTGTGGCTGGGTTGGAAACATTGAGAAACTTAGTTTTTTAATTCTTGTAAATCCAAAACACGCATGAAAATAATGAAACTTGGCTTGGTGCCATGACATGGCATCAACATGATGTGGTAAATTTGCAGTTCGATTTGCAAAGGCGCACACATTAACAATCAACAAAGTCATTTTGGAACAAGTGTTGTCACGTTACAATCGGAAACACAAGTATTATTGAAACCGTGGGCGTTCTACTTACTAGTACCATTTACGTGTCGCCATGCATCCCCATTTTTTATTAGCTAGGAGGCGTCGTGCAGGGTAGCTATTTGAGTACGAGAGGAGTGCAATCAGACCACTGCGTGTGCTTATCGGGGGGAGAGCCCTTTGACCTCCATCTGCCATACACCTCTCTCCCAAGGTCTCCATTAATGGCGCCCGAGCATCAGTTTAATGGCGTGGCTATGTCTCACTCGACTAAGATTTAAGATAGAAAAAAGAAAACCTGAAAGCACGAATCTTGATGTAAGATCCAACGGACCTATATTGCATCTATTGCGACTTATAGCAAGGCTGATGAATATATAAGGACGATTAAATTTTTTTAATCAAAGAAGGGCTTGCCCCTTCCAATTTTCATTACTGAAAACCACCACAATTCACAAGAAGTTCAGCACAACTCCAGCCTAACATGAAGGACTAAAAGCTACCAGATTGAAAGCGCAACATCCCAAGAGGCCAACAAAGGCCAAACATCTGCGCTAGAACCCAACATTTCACAACCAACGACACAATCCATATCCTAAACAGATTATTACATCAAAAGAAACTAGGAAACTAGTCTCCGTGGCGAGCGGCGATGAGCTCTTTCGTGTCCTCAAGACGCTGCTTGAGAACATCCACGGATTCCTCCACCAGCCTATGGCGCTCGTTGCGGAGCATGTCATTCTCATCCATAAGTTTCTTGATGATGACGCTGGTCCTCTTCAACAAGGCACTGGTCTCCTCCTGCTGGTCTGCACTTCGGACGATCTTCTCCCTCAGCAAGTCGCGCTCAGCCCGGAGCCTCTCATTGCCCTCCCTTAGTTGCCGGATGACGCCGGTAGCCTGTTCAAACGAGGCTATCATGTCATCCTTCAACCTCGCCGAGCTGGAGATCTGATCCATCTGGCTATGAATGATCGCATGCCCGCGAGAAATTTTCCCAGGCCGCCGCGGCGCGGCGGGACATCTCTGCTGCATTCGTGGCATGGCGGGACATCTCTGCTGCTTCCGCAGCACGGCCGGACCAGTCTGCTGCACCGACGGCGCGGCGGGACCTCCGTGCTGCTTCAACGGTGTGGCAGGACCTCTGTGCTGCTACTTCCACGCGGCGGGACATGTCGGCTGCTCTCGCAGCGAGGCGGGACATCTCTCGTGCTTCCGCTTCCATGCTCGCCTCTCCCTGGTGGCAATCTCTCGACCTAGAACTCACGCTGGCCATGGCAGACGCAAGGGAAGGATGCTGAATGACTTGTTTGTTTTTGTGGATGAGGAGTTGAGGAGGAATGTGTAGTCATCTTGGCATACTAGTATTTATAACCGAGTACTAATACGCTCCTAAGTGGGAAACCGTTTAGGTTGTGATCGGTGTGAACAGGTTTGCAATTCAATATAGCGTGGAGTAATTTAGAATGTGACGAGACGCAAGCTCAAAATTTATTGACAGTTCTAGTTTCGAAGTGAGGCACTATTACCGGATGGAGTACTTCTTTTTCTACTCCCTCGTTTCCGGTTTTATAGGGCTTATCTCAAAATTTTAGTTTTTCCATTTTATAAGGCTCAATTTGGTTGTTCCCCAACACATGTTCAGATTCCAAGGTGCATTAAATCATTGCATGCAAGTATTAAGAGAAAATTGACCAATGCATGTACTTTATACATGCATGCATTGCAATTAATGCATTGATAAACATAATTTTTTGAGAAAAACAAGAGCATTAATTAGGTGCTTTTGCAAACTACAAAAAATACTCCACCACTCACCATCTTGGTTGGTGAGATTTTTGAATTAAGCCCTATAAACCGGAAAGGAGGGAGTACTGCTGTGTACGTGCAATAACTGGCACCGTTGTATACATATCTTATGGTTAATGGGGCGTTCGACAGGAATAGCCACGTGGCGAGCTCTAGGCTAGTCTTTTTCAGACGCATTAAACCTATCTCTCAGGACATCTCACACGCACCATCGTGCCACCCACAAAAACTTGTACTCTGAGTTTAGTAGTATGTTATACAAGAAGAGAAGAGGTGACGCACGCACTCGTCCTCTCACACACACGTCTGTTTTTTCTCGAAAAGGAGGATGATGACCCCCGGCCTCTGCATCTGGGAGTCACACACGCAAATTATTGAAATATATCGAGTGCAGTGCTTTGATGTGTCGCGTCAACTCGTACATCAATGAGAAGTTTGATTATCCTCTCCCTCGCGGACTTAACTGCACCTGTCTTTGGCTATATGACAGGTTGGCCACACACCTGTCGGGCCCACCTGTCATACACGCAAAGGCAGGAGGATCCCTCCCTCGCCCATGAGCGTGGTGGCTGGCAAGACTAGGAGAAGCTTTCGCTACACGCTCTCTCTCCCGCACGCGGTGGACATGCAGCAGTTCAATCGGTGTTAGATGGCCAGAAGCGTACTGTAGTACTCCTCCAGTGCAGTAGTATTCAATCATTGTTCGACTTCCCGAAGAGGCGAAGAGCCAAGCGCAGCCCGGACGCTCGTGTGGCAGTTTCATGTGTAGAGTAGTCTAGGATAGCGTGTACCGTGCCTGTAAGCTTAAAATCATTGGGCTCGGCTCCATGCTATGTGGCCGTCTCGAAGTTTTTAAAAAAAATTAAAATAGTCTTCTGGCCCTAACCGAAAACTGCCACGCGTACTGCACGGGAAAAGCCCCGCCCTCAACTTTTAACTATGCAAAAATAGTTCGAGCTTGTTCGTTCTATATAAATACAATACTTACTGTATGTTTATTCACCAGTGGGCTTGTTCAATGAATGGAGGGGCAGGGAGCACAAGTGAACAATACTGTAGTACTACTAGTAGTAAGTAGGAGTCATACAGTAGTCACCTTAAATAGAGAGTTTCTTTTCTTTAATGCCACATACACAAATTGAAACGCTTGTTGTGGAGAGAAAAAAGATAATCACTCCACTATATATGGACGCAGGGGCCTGAGCGCTTGCTTTACTAGGGTTGCTCTATTCATTCTCTCATCCTCTCCAGATGTAAACAAGACAGCGGTAGCGACATTTTCTCTCTGCTCACCGCTGGTCACAGATCCGGCCGGATCCCTTCGGCCGGTGTGTGTAGAGGACTAAAAGGTGCATCGTTCACGCGGTCATCACCGCCGAGGGAGGAAACCCATAGCTGCCGGAGGGGCCCGATCCTCTGCTCGTGCCGTTCTCTCTGACACAGCGCCGGCTCGGGAGGTCCTCCGACCCTTCTTCCTCCCTGCCGTATTGTCTGCAGATCCGACCTGGCGCCACCGACATCCCGTTGACCCTCAGGTATAAGTTCTTCGAAAGCGGCCTTGCTCTACTTCCCCAGCTCCCCACGTGTCTGCATGTGCATCTTTTTCTACTCCCATCAGCTCTTCCAAAGCCACCTAAATTTTTAGTATTATTAGAGGTAAAGCTACTTCATGCATTCGAATCTAGGACTTTGTTCAAACAATGAAGAAAGGGGGAAAAGTTGTAGCATGAATCTAGGACTTGATTCAAAGAGGAAATAATATGGTGAAAGTAGTAGAGACTGGATACCCAACTGGTCTCTTGGTTGAAAAGGGAAATAATGGGAAAACGCAGTACAAACTGGATAAGGAACAGATCTATTATTGGTTGAAAAAAGGATAGAAAGTGGTGGCTGGTGGACAAGTCAACAGAGTATGTCCAGGATTAGATTTGCTGCCATCACATAGTAAAAGGTCTCCAGGATTAGATTTGCTGCCCTCACATAGTAAAAGGTCTCAGGATTAGATTTGCTGCCCTCACATAGTAAAAGGTCTCTAGGATTAGATTTGCTGCCCTCACATAGTAAAAGGTCTCCAGGATTAGATTTGCTGCCCTCACATAGTACAAGGTCTCCAGGATTAGGTTTGCTGCCCAGCAACTGTTTACTTTCTATCTTTTTGTGCAGATAGGGATATCCATTTCACCTTGTTGCTATTGTGACCTTTTGGTGAACTGCACAAAACACTTTTTTTGGAATGAGTGTCGTGTGCAGTGCAACTAAAATGTCACGTGGGCAACATCTCTCAATTTTGGTGGAACTGCACAAAATGGTGATTGGAGTTTCCAAAATCTCCGTCAAGTTCTGCTGGTAATCTCATGCAACATTTTATTAGCCTTTGCAAGATGGAGCCGTCACTATCACCACAATGGCACTTTATTTTAGTGGAACTGCACAAAAGGATAAGAAAATTCTAGTTGCACCTTACATGAGCCAGATAGCCAACCTTAATGTTCCTCAATTTAGTGCAACTACTAAAGAAGAACCTGCCAGCTCACAAGAGCAAGTACTTCTTGCTATCTGAATGATGCAATCTTTGCTTCATTTCAGGTGAACTGCAGAAAAAGGCGCATGAATTGAATCATGGAACTCCAGGTAGACCTCATCCAAGTAGAGCTGGAGGTTGAGTTCAAGGAGGCCGTTATTAAAGCGAAATCATGCTCTCCTGTCTCCTTGTTTGTGATGTGCAAACATGCTGTGCAAACAAGAATACTCAACTACAGATGTTGTGACGGTCAAGAGCATTCGCCAAGTTCTTCGATTTTATGACATGGCTAGCCAAGATGGATTTAATCCCGATATTCACTTTATCAAAAGGCTCTAATGGGTTGGTTCTGAATATTGCAAGCTGGGAATCAGTGAGATGTGTAGGCATCTTTGTTGTACTTATTATTTGAATCTTATTTGTTGGTTCTGAATCTTGCAAGCTGGGAATCAATGAGATGTGTAGGCATCTTTGTTGTACTTATTATTTGGATCTTATTTGTTGGTTCTGAATCTTGCAAGCTGGGAATCAATGAGATGTGTAGGCAACTTTGTTGTACTTATTATTTGGATCTTATTTGTTGGTTCTGAATCTTGCAAGCTGGGAAACACGGCATGATGATGCAGAGGACAACAACCATAACAAACAGTTCAAACTTGGTAGTATTATCTTTGTGAAAGTGCGACAAATGTGCTGATCATGTGCGTCCTGGGAATAATAATTCTAATTGTTGTGCATGTTGATCCTGTGGCACTGATAGAACGAGCGAATGCATTGCTTGTTTTAAGTATAAATTTCTATTAAAGCTAATTAAATTTAAGTAAAGTGACCACTAACTCATGTTGTTACAGTACCAATACAGACCCGCTCGTGAACCGACGTGTGGCCGAGGGTGCATCTTCTGCCGGGCGTGCAGCGGACGAGGGAGGTGTAGTAACTGTTGTCATCTGTACACACTCAGCTTACTGTTGAATCCAGTTCCCCAAGAGCTGAAATACGAACTGCTGTTGTCGCCTACACACTCGTTCACTCGAAGAGACTCCAATGGCGATCCAAGGGGTGAGCCTGTTGGATATGGACTTCAGCAAGGAGTTCCCCTTTGAGTTCGCTATTCAGTCCTATGGCTGCACCAAGTTGAATGTGATGTACACATACGATACGGACTCGATGAAGCTCTGCCTCGCCTTAGTCCTATGGCTGCACCAGGTTCTGGAGCATTCGCCCGTTTCATCGGCAGCGCCGACTGCACCTTCGCTACGGTGGAGAGAAGGAAGAATGCGACGATTCGGCCATCTGGTGCAACAAGCTTGTCGACATCCAGAAGCAATACAAGATCATCGGCAACGGGCAGGAGAAGGACTCCGTGGTTGACCTCGCTGAGACCATCATCGACCCCTGATACGCCAACATGAGAGAAGACGACCTGAACATGTGGGAGGTACCTCTGAATCTAGCCTACATAACCTACGCGGCCAAGGACGCATACGCATGCTATGACATGTACAGGCAGATCTTGGACATGAGGGCGTGTCTGCTTCCCGTAACCGACGAGTACACGGACAGCCGCAGCGTCATGATCAAGCGTGCCAGGAAGGTCTAGATGTGGTACTTTATCTGTTTATAAGCACCTTTATCATCTGAGTATTTCATGCATTAGCCTATGTGTCGTAATTATCTATTTTGTCCGAAATATTTATTTTAAGAACCCATTAACCTGATTGCTTTTTTAGTGGCAATTTGCTTATGTATGTAGACTAGTTCACTTGTCCATAAAAAAACTAGTTCACTCGGCTGTCGTGCTTTGAATCTCCTTCATCCCAACATATTCCCCTCCTCAGGTGGACCCATCAGGTCACTGAATTTTCTCCCACTTTCTTTTTTGATGTAAACTGAGTTTTCTCCCAGTACTTTCCCCTAGAACCAACTCAACTGTCCCACGTCTAGCCTAAAAAATAATAATATCCCATGTACGATTAACTCATCAAATTAAAATGATATTTTATTTCATAAGTTGAAAGTTCTTACAAAATAATAATAATAATTGTTTATATATAACTTGGCAAGTTAACTCCTAGTGATTGCGTACATAAGCTTGCAAAGATTTTACTGACGTGCAATCATGTGTTTATGTTTTTATAACATTTCTCCATCTAGCCCAACATGATATTTTCACCTAGCCCAGCAAGTCCATGGATTTTGAGAAAAATGCAAATGGGATTTAAACAGGCCACATAGATGCTACATCATTATTTCACCCAGCCCACCAAATGGACTAAAAAACAAATGGACTGGCTGACATGTGGGCCAGTAGGTCGAAGCCTAAGAAGGCGTTGGATTTACATCCAATGGCCGACATTCTTCTTCAATCTCTTGTCTTCTTCCCCTAGCGCTGCCGGAACCGCCATAGTGGGTGGCTGACTTGTGGGCCTACTAAGTTGACGAGGACGGAGGGCTTTGTCAACTTAGTCAATATGAACGATTCTAGCTCCAGTGACCGTATGATGTCCATCCGACGGCCATAGTGCTTCTTCAACCTCTGGTCTTCTTGCTCCAGCCGCCCAAAGCAGCGTCGGTCGTGCCGCGTGCTCCTACCTCTCGTGGCCGGCTGTGATGCCGCGGAGGCCTCACCGCCCCTACTACTCCCACCGCTGGCCCAGGGTATCCCTCTACTCACCCACACCCCCTGTTATTCTGCGGTGACGGCAGCCTCACGCCGCAGCCGAACAAGTGAACCCTCATACTCCTTTCCGCGTGGGCATCCACTTCCGCTTCTTCCCCGGCTCCGCGTCGTCCCCTTTCCAGGCCTTGCCGTCGTCCACCGCCTTGGTGCTCTCGGCGCGGCATGGTCAATGTGGTCAACGACTGACTTCCATTGGAAGAGTACTGTATGTGGAGAGGCTGACAGCTGGGTCCACGGCCACAGCCCAGTTTTTTTGTGATTTGCCAAGTAAGTCGCTTTGTCAGGCCTGTTGGGCTGAAAATCTTTCAAGACGAGGAGAGCTTCATTCGGCTAGCCGAGAAAATGGCCTATCACTAATGAGAAATGGGTTGTACATTTTTAAAACACATCAAACCGGCAATTAGTTTCAAATATCTTTTTCTCATTTCGAGATTTTAAATTACATCAATTTTTATGCGTGGATAATTTGTTGGATTTTATATTGATATACATTTATTTTTAAAATCAGTTTGAATGTGAGTCAAAATTTCGGGATTAAAAACAGTTTGGACCGCACCGAAATATGAAAATTTTCGTATAATTTTTTAACCGTGGCCACAATATGGGTGTAATGCTAACAAAAAGAATATGGGCTCCAAAAAAACCTTAAGAATTAGCAAATGGGATGTAAATTATCAGAAATAATGGCAGATGGGATGTATGCTGTTTTCCACAGATTTGAGGCTTTCCTAAAAAAGGTTGACGCACAAGCAGTGACTGTTGGATGTCCATCGAATGGCCGTCGTGCTTCTTCAATCTCTGCTCTTCCTGCACCAGCCGCTCAAACAAGCGTCGGCGGGACTGCCTGCTCCCTCCTCCCCACGGCCGGCTGTGCTGCCGCGTAGGCCTCACCGCCCCACTGTACTCCCATCGCAGGCCTAGCCATCCCTGTACTCACCCACAACTGCTGTTATTCTCCGACGACGGCAGACGAACCAGTAAACCCTCATACAGTCGTACTCCCCTCCGCGTGGGAAACAACTGCCGAGTCTTCCCTGCCTCCGTGTCGTTCCCGTCCTAGGCCTCGCCGTCGTCCACCACCCTGGTGCTCTCGGCGCGGCCTGGTTAACGTGGTCAACGACCGACATGCATCTGAAGTGGACTGTACATGGAGAGGCCGA
This sequence comes from Triticum dicoccoides, assembly GCF_002162155.2. NCBI lineage: Eukaryota > Viridiplantae > Streptophyta > Magnoliopsida > Poales > Poaceae > Triticum > Triticum dicoccoides. Next base: position 391,253,580 of record NC_041390.1, on the reverse strand, counting down.
CAGCTGGGTCCACGGCCGCACGCAAGGAAATGCCTCCTTATTATGCGCAAAATAATGATTCCTCCACCTGACATCAGGGACCCACCGAAAGGGCCTCTATATTTCGTGAAAAAAATGTTACCGCCGCTGACAGCTCGGACCCACCAGCTATATCGCACGCAAGGAAGTGCCTCCTTATTACGCACAAAAAATGAATACCCCCCTGTTAGCTGGGACCCAGTATAGTGGCAGGCTGACTTGTGGGCCTACTAAGTTGACGGGGACGGAGGGCTTTGTCAACTTAGTCAATATGCACGATTCTAGCTCCAGTGACCGTACGATGTCCATCCAACGGCCGTAGTGCTTCTTCAACCTCTGGTCTTCTTGCTCCAGCCGCCCAAACCAGCGTCGGTCGTGCCTCGTGCTCCTGCCTCCCGTGGCCGGCTGCGATGCGGTGGAGGCCTCACCGCCCCCTACTACTCCCACTGCTGGCCAAGCCATCCCTCTACTCACCCACACCCCTTGTTATTCTGCGGCGACGGCAGCCTCACACCGCAGCGAACCAGTGAACCTCGTACTCCTCTACGCGTGGGCATCCACTGCCGTGTCTTCCCCGGCTCCGCGTCGTCCCCTTCCTAGGCCTTGCCGTTGTCCAACGCCCTGGTGCTCTCAGCGCGGCGTGGTCAACGTGGTCAAGGAACGGCTTCCATCGGACGTGGACTGTACGTGGAGAGGTTGACAGCTGGGTCCACGGCCGCAGCAAGGAAGTGCCTCCTTATTACGTGCAAAATAATTATTCCTCAACCTGACAGCGGGGACCCACCAGACGGGCCACCATATTTCGCGAAAAAAATGTTTGCCCCTGACTGCTGGGACCCACCAGCTACATCTTCGCACGCAAGGGAGTGCGTCCGGGCAAAAAAACGATTCGCCCCCTAACTGCTGGGACCCACCAGCTACATCTTCGCAGCAAGGAAGTGCCTCCTTATTACACGCAAAATAATTATTCCTCCACCTGACAACGGGGACCTACCGGACGGGCCACCGTATTTCGTGAAAAATACGTTTCCCCACTGACTGCTGGGACCCACCAGCTACACCTTCGCACGCAAGGAAGTGCGTGCGGGCAAAAAAACCAAAAGGATTCGCCCCCCTAACTGCTGGGACCCACCAGCTACGTCTTCGCACGCAAGGAAGTGCCTGACAGTCGGGACCCACCTGGTCGAAGCGTACATAGCGTTGTCATTCTGGTCGCGAACATGTACGTACATATATACTGGTGGATGTAGAGGCGTGCACATGTCGTAGTAGAGGCGCGTACGTGTCGTAGTAGAGGCGCGCATGTAGCATGTACAAGTACGTACAGTGGCCAGGGTGCAAGAAAGAAAATACGGCCACATATGTGTAGATACGGGCGGGGTCTCGAACGCCTACTCGCGCTTACGTACGTCCAGGGCTCGTATACATGGCTGGGTCGGAACAGAGAAACAGCATCGTCGTCGTGCTCATGGGGAGGCAACGGAATGCGTCATGTTCATGGGGAGGCAACAGAATGCGTCGTGTTCATCGGGAGGCAACGGAACGCGTGGGAGCCAACCGGCTGGGTCGGAACGGAATGCGTGGTCGTGTTCATCGGGAGGGCTTGGATGGAATAGGCGATGGAAACGAGGCCTAGCATACCGCACAACGGAGGAAACAGACCTCCTACGTTCGGAACGGGGTCCTATTGATTGGGAGGGGTCTGGCGTACCGCAAAACGTAGGAAACGGACCTCCTACTGTTGAAACGGGGGTCCTGTTGATCGGGACGGGTGTGGCGTACCACAAAACGGATGAAACGGACCTCCTACGGTCGAAACGGGGGTCCTGTTCATCGGGAGGGGTGTGGCATACCGCAAAACGGACAAAACTGACTTGTGTTGGAGCGCTACGGTCGAAACGGGGGTCCTGTTCATCGGGAGGGGTGTGGCGTACCGCAAAACGGGACTCCACGGGATACTGTTCATCTCCACCGTCGACCTCCTCCAGCCTCCACGGGCTACTGTCGACCACCTCCAGCCTCCACGGGCTCCTGTTCATCCAGCCTCCACCGCGCGCTACTCCATCGGCTACTGTTCAACCACCCCTCCACGGGCACCCCTCCACCGTCTACTGTTCATCCAGCCCTCCACACCACGAGGTCCTGTTCAACCACCCCTCCACGGGCACCCCTCCACCGTCT
>NC_041390.1:391229432-391251110 GCF_002162155.2 Triticum dicoccoides | reverse complement strand
AGTAGCGAAGGAATCGCTCGATCGGGTTCAGTTAACAGCCATTGATCAATCGCTCGGGTTCAGTAACGCGTAGCCTGCAGTGCAATCGCTCGGGTTCAGTTAGAGCCCAACGCCTCGCTCGGGTTCAGTTAGAGCCAACGCCTCGCACACACGCGCGTACGTGTACGAGAGAAACACGCATCGCTCGGCCCCCGACCTCCCACCGTAACTGGGAACTCCTCGAAATTTTCCTCCCCCTCGCTTCTACCATGGTTTTTTCCGTCATGGACGACCCAAAGAATGTCATGCAGCTGCGTCTCCGGCCCGCCCAGGACGAAAAGCCCATTTTCTGTCATGATTTTTTGTCATAGAAGTAGAAGCCCACCATATCTATGATGATACCGGGTTTTGTCACAATTATCATCATAGAAGTGTCATATGTATGACAGAAAAATATTTCGTTCGGCCCAAAATGTCACGGATGTGTCTTTTTTTTGTAGTGTTTGGATCTCAATACAAAGTTCTCCTCGATCTTCTTGGAGATCTATTCGATGTAACTCTTTTTGTGGTGTGTTTGTCGAGATCCGATGAATTGTGGGTTTATGATCAAGTCTATCTATGAAAAAGATTTGATTCTTCTATGAAATCTTTTATGTATGATTGGTTATCTTTGCAAGTCTCTTCGAATTATCAGTTTGGTTTGGCCTACTAGATTGATCTTTCTTTCAATAGGAGAAGTCCTTAGCTTTGGGTTCAATCTTGCAGTGCTCGATCCCAGTGACAGAAAGGGAAATGACACGTATTGTATTGTTGCCATCGAGGATAAAAAGATGGGGCTTATATCATATTGCTTGAGTTTATCCCTCTACATCATGTCATCTTACCTAATGCATTACTATGTTCTTATGAACTTAATACTCTAGATGCATGCTGGATAGTGGTCGATGCATGCTGGATAGTGGTCGATGTGTGGAGTAATAGTAGTAGATGCAGGCAGGAGTCGGTCTACTTGTCACGGACATGATGCCTATATACATGATCATGCCTAGATATTTTCATAATTATTCACTTTTTTATCAAATGCTCGACAGTAATTTGTTCACCCATCGTAATACTTATGCTATCTTGAGAGAAGCCACTAGTGAAACCTATGGCCCCCGGGTCTATTCTCCATTATATTAATCTTCCGTCAACAAGCTATTTCTATTACCTTTTATTTTGCAATTTTTACTTTTAATCTTATCATAAAAATACCAAAAATATTATCTTATCATCTCTATCAGATCTCACTCTCGTAAGTGACCGTGAAGGGATTGACAACCCCTTTATCACGTTGGTTGCGAGGTTCTTATTTGTTTGTGTAGGTACAAGGGACTTGTGTGTGGCCTCCTACTGGATTGATACCTTGGTTCTCAAAAATGAGGAAAATACTTATGCTACTTTGCTACATCACCCTTTCCTCTTCAAGGGAAAACAAACGCAGTGCTTAAGAGGTAGCTAGAAGGATTTCTGGCGCTGTTGCCTGGGAGTCTATGCACAAGTAAAGACATACCAAGTACCCATCACAAACTCTTATCCCTTGCATTACATTATTTGCCATTTGCCTCTCGTTTTCCTCTCCCCCACTTCACCCTTGCCATTTTATTCGCCCTGTTTTTCCGTTCGCCTTCTTCCCGTGTGTATCTTTCTTTGTGTTTCCATGTGCCTTCTATTTGCTTACATCTTTGCTTGCTAAAAATCTATTGTTATGGATCCACTTAAAGTGTTCTACTTGGATCATCTTCGATCCTTATGCGCTCGTGCTGAAACCCCAACTAGCCTAGTTGATGGGAAATTTTTAGATGAGCATGCTCATTTCGTTCTTTACCGTTTGTCTGAAAAAGGGATACTCTTATGGGATCAAATAAACAGATTGCTATCTTATGATTGGAATCTTTGTGAAATTTGTGATCTGACTTGTTTCTCTAAGAACCCTAAAAAACACCTCCCCTACCTATGTGAGTTTAATGATAATGAAATCTTATCTTCTTATGCAAAGGGTGTTTATAGTTACTACGATATCGAACAAATTGAAGAATTTGTTGCTTTTAAGGGTGCTTATGAAGTTGCTTCTTTGATTGAAAAGTATGATAGTACTCTCTGCGAATCTGAAAATCTTGACATACTTAAATAATGCCACGAAAACTATGCTCATAATGTCTATGTCAAAGAATTTGTTGAAAGAATGATCGCTGCTTCGGAAGAAAATAATGATATGCATGAATCTATAGATAATTATGAATCCGATGATTTGATTGAAATATCCCTTGATGAACATGATGCTTGCTATTCTTGTGGCCATGATGCCAATATTTATGAAGATGAATTTGCTATAGTTCCTTATGTTAAACATGAGATCGTTCCTATTGCACCCAAACTTGATAGTTCCTTCGATGAAAAGTATGATTGCAACGATGTTATCATAAATTCTCTTAATGAAAATTTTCTTAATGATATGCAAAACCTCAAGCTTGGGGATGCTAGTTTTTCTATGACTACTATTTGTTGCAATGATCATGATTGGGGTGATTCTTCTTATGAACTTGAAAATTTATTTAAGCCCCATGATAAATATGGGATTGATAATAGTGTTTGCAATATTATTGAAAGTGGGTTTGGAAGAGTGTCAACTTTAGATCCCATATATTTTTAGGATGTTCAATCTTATGAAATTTTTGATAAAAGTGGGTTTGGAGAGGTCATGACTTTAGTTAATGTTAATCCCACTATTTTGGAAGAGTGTCAACTTTGCATACATGTGGATCGTGTTAAGAATATGTTTTGTGATAGATATATTGTTGAATTTGATTATGATCCTACATGTAATTATTATGAGCGAGGAAAATATGGTGGTAGAAATTTTCATGTCACTAAATTACCTCTCATTATGTTGAGATAGCTATTGTTTCTTTCCGCTTCCTTGCATATGCTAGTTTTTGCTTGCCTTGATAATTTGTTTGCCTATAAGATGCCTATGCATAGGAAGTATGTTAGACTTAGATGTGTTTTTCACATGTTTCATGATGCTCTCTTTGTGTTTCAATTATTATCTTTCATGTGAGCATCGTTGAAATTTTATGCCAGCTAGGGGCGTTAAACGATAGCGCTTGTTGGGAGGCAACCCAATTTTACTTTTGTTTTTGTTTCTTGCTTTTTGATTCTGTTTAGTAATAAATAATTCATCTAGCCTCTGTTTAGATGTGGTTTTATGCTTTTAATTAGTGTTTGTGCCAAGTAGAACCTTTGGGAAGACTTGGGGAAAGTCTTTGCGATCTTGCTGTAAAAAACAGAAACTTTAGCGCTCACGAGATTTACTGGAGAGTGCTATTTAGTTAATTCCTTTTGAAGATGATTAATAGATAAATTCCTCACGTCCAGAAATTTATTTTAGAATTGTTAGGGTTCGAGAAGTATTCGAAACCTACAGATTACTACAGACTGTTCTGTTTTTGACAGATTCTGTTTTTCGTGTGTTGTTTGCTTATTTTGATGAATCTATGGCGAGTAATAGAGTTTATGAACCATAGAAAAGTTGGAATACAGTAGGTTTAACACCAATATAAATAACGAATGAGTTCATTACAGTACATTGAAGTGGTGGTTTGTTTTCTTTTACTAACGGAGCTCACGAGATTTTCTTTTAAGTTTTGTGTTGTGAAGTTTTCAAGTTTTTGGTAAAGATTTGATGGATTATGGAACAAGGAGAGGCAAGAGCCTAATCTTGGGGATTCCCAAGGCACCCCAAGGTATAATCCAAGGACAACCAAAATCCTAAGCTTGGGGATGCCCCGGAAGGCATCCCCTCTTTTGTCTTCGTCCATCGGTAACTTTACTTGGAGCTATATTTTTATTCACCACATGATATGTGTTTTTCTTGGAGCGTCTTGTATGATTTGAGTCTTTTCTTTTTAGTTTACCACAATCATCTTTTATGTACACACCTTTTGGGAGAGACACACATGAATTGGAATTTATTAGAATACTCTATGTGCTTCACTTATATTTTTTGAGTTGGATAATTTTGCTTTAGTGCTTCGCTTATATCTTTTAGAGCACGGCGGTGGTTCTATTTTATAGAAATAATTGATCTCTCATGCTTCACTTATATTATTTTGAGAGTCCTTTAGAACAGCATGGTAATTTTCTTTGGTTATAAATTTTAAACACTAAGAGAAGTTGGATGCTTCAGAGTTGTTTTGAGATATAAAGGTGGTAATACCAGAGGTGTGCTAGTTGAGTAATTGTGAAATTGAGAAATACTTGTCTTGAAGTTTGCAAGTTCCGTAGCATGCACATATGGTAAACGTTATGTGACAAATTTGAAGCATGAGGTGTTCTTTGATTGCTTTCCTTATGAGTGGTGGTCGGGGACGAGCGATGGTCTTTTCCTACCATTCTATCCCCCTAGGAGCATGCGCGTAGTTCTTGGTTTTGATGACTTGTAGATTTTTGCAATAAGTATGTGAGTTCTTTATGACTAATGTTGAGTCCATGGATTATATGCACTCTCACCCTTCCATCATCGCTAGCCTCTTCGGTAGCATGCATTGCCCATTCTCACCTTGAGAGTTGGTGCAAATTTCGCCGGTGCATCCAAACCCCGTGATATGATACACTCTATCACACATAAGCCTCCTTATATCTTCCTCAAAACAGCCACCATACCTACCTATTATGGCATTTCCATAGCCATTCCGAGATATATTGCCATGCAACTTTCCACCGTTCCATTTATTATTACACGCATCATCATTGTCATATTGCTTTGCATGATCATGTAGTTGACATCGTATTTGTGGCAAAGCCACCATGCTTAATTTTTCATACATGTCATTCTTGATTCATCGCAATCCTGGTACACCGCCGGAGGCATTCACATAGAGTCATATTTTGTTCTAAGTATCGAGTTGTAATTCTTGAGTTGTAAATAAATTAGAGCATTGTCCCATGTGATGAAGGGATGATGGAGACTATGATTCCCCCACAAGTCGGGATGAGACTCTGGACGAAAAAAATAAAAAAAATAGAAAGAGGCCATAAAAAAGAGAAAAGAAGGCCCAAATAAAAAATGAGAGAAAAAGAGAGAAGGGACAATGTTACTATCCTTTTTCCACACCTGTGTTTCAAAGTAGCACCATGATCTTCATGATAGAGGGTCTCTTATTTTGTCACTTTCATATACTAGTGGCAATTTTTCATTATAGAACTTGGCTTGTATATTCCAATGATGGGCTTCCTCAAATGCCCTAGGTCTTCGTGAGCAAGCAAGTTGGATGCACACCCACTTAGTTTCTTTGACGAGCTTTCATATATTTATAGCTCTAGTGCATCCGTTGCATGGCAATCCCTACTCCTTGCATTGACATCAATCGGTGGGCATCTCCATTGACATCAATTGATTAGCCGCGCTAATGTGAGACTTTCTCCCTTTTTGTCTTCTCACACAACCTCAACCATTATATTATATTCCACCCATAGTGTTATGTCCATGGCTCGCGCTCATATATTGCGTAAGAGTTGAAAGAGTTTGAAAAGGCTAAGTATGAACCAATTGCTTGGCTTGTCATCGGGGTTGTGCATGATGAGAGCATTTTGTGTGACGGAAATTAAGCATGGCCAAACTATATGATTTTGTAGGGATAAGCTTTCTTCGGCTATGTTATTTTGATAAGACATAATTTCTTGGTTAGCATACTTGGAGTATTACTATTTTTATGTCAACATTAAACTTTTATCTTGAATCTTTCGGATCTGAACATTCATGCCACGATAGAGAAAATTACATTGAAGAATATGCTAGAAAGCATTCCACATCAAGAAATCTATTTTTATCATTTACCTACTCGAGGACGAGCAAGAATTAAGCTTGGGGATGCTTGATACGTCTCCAACGTATCTATAATTTTTGATTGTTCCATGCTATTATATATTATGTTTTGGATGTTTAATGGGCTTTATTTTACACTTTTATATTATTTTTGGGACTAACCTATTAACCCAAGGCCCAATGCAAATTGCTATTTTTTTGCCTATTTCAGTGTTTCGCAGAAAAGGAATATCAAACGGAGTCCAAACGGAATGAAACCTTCGGGAACATGATTGTTGGAACAAACATGATCCAGAGGACTTGGAGTGGACATCGAGAAACAAACAAGGAGTCCACGAGGCAGGGAGCGCGCCCTCCCCCCTCGTGGGCCCCTCGTGGCTCAACCGACCTACTTCTTCCTCCAATATATACTCATATACCCTGAAAACAACCAGGAGCACCACGATACCCTATTTCCACCGCTGCAACCTTCTGTACCCAAGAGATCCCATCTTGGGGCCTTTTCCGGAGCTCCGCCGGAGGGGGCATTGATCATGGAGGGCCTCTACATCAACTCCATGGCCCCTCCGATGATGTGTGAGTAGTTACTTCAGACCTTCGGGTCCATAGTTATTAGCTAGATGGCTTCTTCTCTCTCTTTGGATCTCAATACAAAATTCTCATCGATCTTCTTGAAGATCTATTCGATGTAACTCTTTTTGCGGTGTGTTTGTCGAGATCTGATGAATTCTGGGTTTATGATCAAGTCTATCTATGAACAATATTTGAATTTTCTCTGAAATCTTTTATGTATGATTTTTTATCTTTGCAAGTCTCTTCAAATTATCAGTTTGGTTTGTCCTACTAGATTGATCTTTCTTGCAATGGGAGAAGTGCTTAGCTTTGGGTTCAATCTTGTGGTGCTCGATCCCAGTGACAGAAAGGGAAACGACATGTATTGTATTGTTGCCATCGAGGATAAAAAGATGGGGTTTATATCATATTGCTTGAGTTTATCCCTCTACATCATGTCATCTTACCTAATGCGTTACTCTGTTCTTATGAACTTAATACTCTAGATGCATGCTGGATAGCGGTCGATGTGTGGAGTAAAAGTAGTAGATGCAGGCAGGAGTCGGTCTACTTGTCACGGACGTGATGCCTATATACATGATCATGCCTAGATATTCTCATAATTATTCACTTTTCTATCAATTGTTCGATAGTAATTTGTTCAGCCACCGTAATACTTATGCTATCTTGAGAGAAGCCACTAGTGAAACCTATGGCCCCCGGGTCTATTCTCCATTATATTAATCTTCCGTCAACAAGCTATTTCTATTACCTTTTATTTTGCAATTTTTACTTTTAATCTTTATCATAAAAATACCAAAAATATTATCTTATCATCTCTATCAGATCTCACTCTCGTAAGTGACTATGAAGGGATTGACAACCCCTTTATCGCGTTGGTTGCGAGGTTCTTATTTTTTGTGTAGGTGCGAGGGACTTGCATGTGGCCTCCTACTGGATTGATACCTTGGTTCTCAAAAATTGAGGGAAATACCTACGCTACTTTGCTGCATCACTCTTTCCTCTTCAAGGGAAAATCAACGCAGTGCTCAAGAGGTAGCAAGAAGACAGCTGGCTTGCTCGTAGAAGCAATAGCACCAGCGACCCTGGCACCTCCGAAGCCAGAGATGGCAACGGCAGGCCACAACGCAACAAACACAAGCGTCGAATCAACAACACGGATACCTAAGATACGGCGGTTAACACGAGATGCAGTGGCTCTAAACCCGGTCAGCAGAAGAAGCCGTTCAAAGGAAACAAAGATGGTCCATACAGTTTGGACAGAATACTCAATAGGCCTTACCAGATCCATGGCACCCCTGACAAGCCTGCCAACCACACCAACAGAAATTGTTGGGTCTTTAAACAGGCTGGTAAGCTAAACACCAATCATAAGGGGAAGGGCCGCCCTGCGAGGACGACGATGAAGAACCTCGCCCACCGAACACAGGGGGACAAAAGAAATTTCCCCCTGAGGTCAAAACGATGAATATGATATATGCTACACTTATTCCCAAGAGGGAGCACAAGCGCGCAGTGAGGGACGTCTATGCCATAGGGCCAGTCACCCCAAAATTTAACCCATGGTCAGCTTGCCCAATCACTTTCGATCGCAGAGACCATCCGACCAGTATCCATCATGGAGGTTCTGCCGCATTGGTCTTCAATCCAATTATCGACGGATTCCACCTCACATGAGTCCTTATGGACGGCGGCAGCAGTCTCAACCTGCTTTATCAGGACACTGTCCGTAAAATGGGTATTGATCCACTAAGAATCAAGCCCACTAAAACCACCTTTAAAGGAGTAATACCCTGCGTAGAGGCCTATTGCACAGGATCCATAACGCTGGAAGTCATCTTCAGCTCCCCAGATAACTTCCGTAGCGAAGACTTGATCTTCGACATCGTCCCCTTCCGCAGTGGCTATCATGCACTGCTCAGACGAACCGCTTTCGCCTGTTTCAACGCAGTCTCGCACTACGCTTATCTAAAGCTCAAGATGCCTGGACCGCGTGGCATTATAACAGTCAATGGTAACACGGAGCGCTCCCTCCGTACGGAGGAGCATACCACGGCCCTTGCTACCGAAGTACAGGGTGGCCTCATTAAGCCGAATACTACATCGGCAGTCAAGCCCCCGAACACTGTCAAAAAAGTCCGGTCTACCCTGCATAATGGAAGTCCGGCTCATCTAGAGCTAAACTAGCAATTCAGCCTCAGTCAAAACCCCAACCTGATAGCGGCATATGTACCGCACGTACATAATTACGCACTAAAGATACCATGGGCTAGGGTGGAGGCCTACTAAAAATATGGTCCACAAACATGGTTCGACCCTATCCGGACCCTCATATTCTTCCTTTTCTTCTTATTATTTTTACTTTTTAGGTTTTTTGCAACCCACGTCACTCTTCAACAGTACTATCGAATTTCGGGTTCCGGCAAAACCCTTGAGGTTTGAACACTAGGGTGCGCACAAAGATCTCCCCCCTCTCTAGCTCGCGCACTCAACGATCTCACGGGCTAGCTCGACGGACCCAAAGAACATGAGACACAAGATTTATACTGGTTCGGGCCACCGTTGTGGTGTAATACCCTACTCCAGTGTGGTGTGGTGGATTGCCTCTTGGGCTGTGGATGAATAGTTACAAGGGAAGAACAGCCCCCTTAGGAGAGGTGTTCTTGTGCTTGGTGAGCTTGTGTGGTTGAGGATGATCTGGATGATCCTCCTCTCTTGTTATGGTGGTGGCTAGTCCTATTTATAGAGCCCTGGTCCTCTCCCCAAATATTGAGCGGGAAGGGATCCCACAACGGTTAAATTCGAAGGGAGACAACTAGTACAAGTTATCCTGACAAAAGCAGTCTTCGCCTGCCAAAGGCTCTGGTGGTGACGCCGTCTTGGGCTCCACTGTGACCTCCGTCCGGCTGTCTTGCTGGTCTTGGTCTTGTTGCACCGATATGGAAACCTTTGCCTGATGCCTTGGAACTCCTCACCTGCGCTTGCCTCCTTAGAACGAAAGAGGAAATAAGGACACAGTGTGTGCTGGCATCCGCCTGGTCTTGATTGTCATGGCTTACATCATTGAAACCTCGCGAGGTTCTCCTTGCCTTGATCTCTCCGCCCCTCGCGAGCTAGCCTGGTGAGGCCGCCCCTGAGGAGGTCTTGCCTCATCCGCCTCGTGAGGCTTGGCCCCTCACGAGGGTCTTGGGTGTTTGCTAGTGAAGATGGGCCGTACGGCGCCGCTGGAGGAGCCATGTCGTGGGCCGCAGGCAGGCAAGTCTCGGGACCCCCGTTCCCAGAACGCCGACAGTAGCCCCCGGGCCCAAGGCGTGCTCGGGCTTGGCTTCGAGGTGAAGCCAAAGGGCAAGTGTGGAGCGCCACGGGCCCCAACAGTCTACGGCCTTGGTCGACGCGTGGCGATTGATTGGACGTGGGCGTCTCCCCTTCCCCATGCAGCCTCGGCAACTGTCCGACTTGATGGGTCCTTGCTCTCCCGCTTCTTCTTCCTTGCTCCACCGCCAGCAGCGACGCCCATGGTGCCTGTGAAGAGGCTCGCAGCCGCAGAGAAGGGGAAAGCTTGCCAGGAGGGGCCTGGCTCACCACCGCCCAATAGGGGGCGCGGTCACCCCCGCATGCACACTGCGACCCCCACCGCGGCTCCTCGCAGTCACGGTGGCACCTCTTCGCGTGGTGGCAGCCGCCTAGGCGGTGGCAACCCTGTTGATGAGGTGAGGCGTGTGTTGGAAATATGCCCTAGACGCAATAATAAAATGGTTATTATTGTATTTCCTTGTTCATGATAATTGTCTATTATTCATGCTATAATTGTATTAACTAGAAACTGTAATACATGTGTGAATACATAGACCACAACATGTCCCTAGTAAGCCTCTAGTTGACTAGCTCGTTGATCAATAGATGGTTATGGTTTCCTGACCATGGACATTAGATGTCATTGATAACGGGATCACATCATTAGGAGAATGATGTGATGGACAAGACCCAATCCTAAGCATAGCACAAGATCGTGTAGTTCGTTTTGCTAGAGCTTTTCTAATGTCAAGTATCGTTTCCTTAGACCATGAGATTGTGCAACTCCCGGATACCGTAGGAATGCTTTGGGTGTACCAAACATCACAACGTAACTGGGTGGCTATAAAGGCACACTACCGGTATCTCCGAAAGTGTCTGTTGAGTTGGCATGAATCGAGACTGGGATTTGTCACTCCGTGTGACGGAGAGGTATCTCTGGGCCCACTCGGTAATGCATCATCATAATGAGCTCAATGTGACTAATGAGTTACCCACGGGATCATGCGTTATGGAACGAGTAAAGAGACTTGCCGGTAACGAGATTGAACGAGGTATGGGGATACCGACGATCGAATCTCAGGCAAGTAACATACCGATAGACAAAGGGAATTGTATACGGGATTGATTGAATCCCCGACATCGTGTTTCATCCGATGAGATCATCGTGGAACATGTGGGAGCCAATATGGGTATCCAGATCCCGCTATTGGTTATTGGCCGGAGAGATATCTCGGTCATGTCTGCATGGTTCCTGAACCCGTAGGGTCTACACACTTAAGGTTCGGTGACGCTAGAGTTGTTATGGGAAATAGTATGTGGTTACCGAAGGTTGTTCGGAGTCCCGGATGAGATCCCGGACGTGACGAGGAGTTCCGGAATGGTCCAAAGGTGAAGATCGATATATTGGACAAAGGGTATTGGAGTCCGGAATTGTTCCGGGGGTACCGGGTGATGACCAGCGTGTCCGAAAGGGGTTTTGGAGGCTCCGGCAAGCGTTGGGGGCCTTATGGTCCAAAGGGAGGGGGCACATCAGCCCACTAAGGGGCTGAGCGCCCCTCCCACCCCATCTCACGTAACTTGGAGAGGTGGGGGCGCCTCCCCTAGGGCAGCCACCCTCCCGGCTTGGGGGGCAAGTTTCCTAGGGGTGGGGGCGCCCAAACCCATCTAGGGTTTTCCCTGTGGCCGCCGCCCCTCCCCTAGGGAACCCTAGGGCGCCTCCTCCACCCCCCTTCCCCCTATATATAGTGAGGGGGAGAGAGGGCAGCTGCAGCCCCTTCCCTGGCGCAGCCCTCCCTCCTCCAACACCTCCTCCTCCTCCATAGTGGTTGGCGAAGCCCTGCTGGAGAACCACGAGCTCCATCGCCACCATGCCGTCATGCTGCTGGAGTTCTCCCTCAACTTCTACTCTCCCCTTGCTGGATCAAGAAGGAGCAGACGTCACCGGACTGTACGTGTGTTGAACGCGGAGGTGTCGTCCGTTCGGCGCTAGATCGGATCTTCCGTGATTTGAATCGCCGCGAGTACGACTCCATCAACCGCGTTCTTGTAACGCTTCCGCTTAGCGATCTTCAAGGGTATGAAGATGCACTCCCTCTCTCTCGTTGCTAGCATCTCCTAGATTGATCTTGGTGACACGTAGGAAATTTTTGAATTATTGCTACGTTCCCCAACATTGGCATCATGAGCTAGGTCTATGCGTTGATTCTATGCACGAGTAGAACACAAAGTAGTTGTGGGCGATTATTTGTTCAATTTTCTTGCCGTTACTAGTCTTATCTTGATTCGGCGGCATTGTGGGATGAAGCGGCCCGGACCGACCTTACACGTACACTTATGTGAGACAGGTTCCACCGACTGACATGCACTTGATGCATAAGGTGGCTAGCGGGTGTCTGTCTCTCCCACTTTAGTCGGATCGGATTCAATGAAGAGGGTCCTTATGAAGGGTAAATAGCAATTGGCATATCACCGTTGTGGTTTTGCGTAGGTAAGAAATGTTCTTGCTAGAAACCCATAGCAGCCACGTAAAACATGGAACAACAATTAGAGGACGTCTAACTTGTTTTTGCATGGTATGTTATGTGATGTGATATGGCCAAAAGGATGTGATGAATTATATATATATATATATATATATATATATATATATATATATGTGTGTGTGTGTGTGTGTGTGTGTGTGTGTGTGTGTGTGTGTGTGTGTGATGTATGAGATTGATCATGTTCTTGTAATAGGAATCACGACTTGCATGTTGATGAGTATGACAACCGGCAGGAGCCATAGGAGTTGTCTTAATTTATTGTATGACCTGCGTGTCAATGAAAAACGCCATGTAATTACTTTACTTTATTGCTAACCGTTAGCCATAGTAGTAGAAGTAATAGTTGGTGAGACAACTTCATGAAGGCACGATGATGGAGATCATGGTGTCATGCCGGTGACGAAGGTTATCATGCCGCGCCTCGAAGATGGAGATCAAAAGGCGCAAGATGATACTGGCCATATCATGTCATTTTATGATTTGCATGTGATGTTTGTCATGTTTACATCTTATTTGCTTAGAACGACGGTAGCATAAATAAGATGATCCCTCACTAAAATTTCAAGAGATGTGTTCCCCCTAACTGTGCACCGTTGCGAAGGTTCGTTGTTTCGAAGCACCACGTGATGATCGGGTGTGATAGATTCTAACGTTCGCATACAACGGGTGTAAGCCAGATTTACACATGCAATACACTTAGGTTAACTTGACGAGCCTAGCATGTGCAGACATGGCCTCGGAACACGGAAGACCGAAAGGTCGAACATGAGTCGTATAGTGGATACGATCAACATGAAGATGTTCACCGATGATGACTAGTCCGTCTCACGTGATGATCGAACACGGCCTAGTTGACTCGGATCATGTATCACTTAGATGACTAGAGGGATGTCTGTCTGAGTGGGAGTTCATTAAATAATTTGATTAGATGAACTTAATTATCATGAACATAGTCAAAAGGTCTTTGCAAATTATGTTGTAGCTCACGCTTTGGTTCTACTATTTTAGATATGTTCCTAGAGAAAATTTAGTTGAGAGTTGATAGTAGTAATTATGCGAACTAGGTTCGTGAACTAAGGATTGTCCTCATTGCTGCACAGAAGGGTTATGTCCTTAATGCACCGCTCAGTGTGTTGAACCTCGAGCGTCGTCTGTAGATGTTGGGAAACATCTGACACACACGTTTTGATGACTATGTGATAGTTCAGTGCGTAATGCTAACGGTTTAGAATTGTGGCACTAAGACGTGTTTTTAAACGTCGCAGAACATATGAGATGTTCCAAAGACTGAAATTGGGATTTCAGACTAGTGCCCACGTCAAGAGGTATGAGACCTCTGACAAGTTTCTTAAGCCTGCAAACTAAGGGAGAAAAGCTCAATCGTT
Organism: Triticum dicoccoides; assembly: GCF_002162155.2. Taxonomy (NCBI): domain Eukaryota; kingdom Viridiplantae; phylum Streptophyta; class Magnoliopsida; order Poales; family Poaceae; genus Triticum; species Triticum dicoccoides. The sequence goes on along the minus strand of NC_041390.1, from coordinate 391,237,470 downwards.
GAGCATGTGCTCAGATTGTCTGAGTACTACAATCGCTTGAATCGAGTGGGAGTTAATCTTCCAGATGAGATAGTGATAGTTCTCCATAGTCACTACCACCAAGCTATTAGAGCTTAGTGATGAACTATAACATATCAGGGATAGACATGATGATCCTTGATAAATCGGGATGTTTGACACCATGAAAGTAGAAATCAAGTAGGAGCATCAATTGTTGATGGTTAGTAAAACCACTAGTTTCAAGAAGGGCAAGGGAAAGAAGGGATACTTCATGAAACGGCAAATCAGTTGCTGCTCTAGTGAAGAAACCCAAGGTTGAACCCAAACCCGAGACTAAATGCTTTTGTAATGAGGGGAACGGTCACTGAAGCAGAACTACCCTAGATACTTGGTAGATGAGAAGGCTGGCAAGGTCGACAGAAGTATTTTGAATATACATTATATTATTGTGTACTTTACTAGTACTCCTAGTAGCACCAGGGTAATAAATACCGGTTAGGTTGCTAAGTGTTAGTAACTTGAAATAAAGGGCTACGGAGACTAGCTAAAGGTGAGTTGACGATATGTTGGAAGTGTTTCCAAGGTTGATGTGATCAAACATCGCACGCTCCCTCTACCATCGAGATTGGTGTTAAACCTAAATAATTGTTGTTTGGTGTTTGCATTGAGCATAGACATGATTGGATTATGTTTATCGCAATACGGTTATTCATTTAAGGAGAATAATGGTTACTCTGTTTATTTGAATAATACCTTCAATGGTCTTACACCGAAAAAATGAATGGTTTATTGAATCTCGATCGTAGTGATACACATGTTCATGCCAAAAGATATAAGATAGTAATGATAGTACCACATACTTGTGGCACTGCCATTTGAGTCATGTTGGTATAAAACGCATGAAGAAGCTCCATCTTGATGGATCTTTGGACTCACTCGTTTCTGAGACATGCGAACCATGTCTATTGGTAGATATGCATGAAGAAACTCCATACAGATGGATCGTTTGGACTCACTTGTTTTTGAATCACTTGAGACATGCAAATCATACCACATGGGCAAGATGACTTAAAGACCTCGTTTTCAGTAAGATGGAACAAGAAAGCAACTTGTTGGAAGTAATACATTTTGATGTGTGCAGTCCAATGAGTGCTGAGGCACGCAGTGGATATCGTTATGTTCTTACTTCACAGATGATTTGAGTAGATGCTGAGTATATTTACTTGATGAAACACGAGTCTGAATTATTGAAAGGTTCAAGTAATTTCAGAGTGAAGTTGAAGATCGTCGTGACAAGATGATAAAATGTTTATGATATGATCATAGAGATGAATGTCTGAGTTATGAGTTTGGCACACAATTAATACATTGTGGAAATTGTTTCACAACTAATACCGCCTGGAACACCATAGTGTGATGGTGTGTCCGAATATCATAGCTGCACCCTATTGGATATGGTGCATACCATGATGTCTCTTATCGAATTACCACTATCGTTTATGGGTTAGGCATTAGAGACAACCGCATTCACTTTAAATAGGGCACCACGCAATTCTGTTGAGACGACACCGTATGAACTATGGTTTAGAAAAACCTAAGCTGTCGTTTCTTAAAAGGTTTGGGGCTGCGACGCTTGTGTGAAAAAGTTTCAGGCTGATAAGCTCGAACCCAAAGCGGATAAATGCATCTTCATAGAATACCTAAAATAGTTGGGTATACCTCCTATTTCAGATCCGGAAGCAAAAGTGATTGTTTATAGAAACAGGTCCTTTCTCGAGGAAAAGTTTCTCTCAAAAGAATTGAGTGGGAGGGTGATGGAGACTTGATGAGGTTATTGAACCGTCACTTCAACTAGTATGTAGCAGGGCACAGGAATTTGTTCCTGTGGCACCTACACCAATTGAAGTGGAAGCTTATGATAGTGATCATGAAACTTCGAATCAAGTCACTATCAAACCTCATAGGTCGACAAGGATGTGTACTACTTCAGAGTGGTACGTAATCCTGTCTTGGAAGTCATGTTGCTAGACAACAATGAACCTACGAGCTATGGAGAAGAGATGGTGGGCCCGGATTCTGACGAATGGCTCGAGGCCATAAAATCCAAGAGAGGATCCATGTATAAAAACAAAGTATAGACTTTGGAAGAACTACTTGATGGTCGTAAGGCTATTGGGTACATATGGATTTTAAAAGGAAGACGAACAATGATGGTAAGTATCACCATTAAGAAAGCTCGACTTGTCGTTAAGATGTTTTCTGACAAGTTCAAGGAGTTGACTGCGGTGAGACTTTCTCACTCGTAGCGATGCTAAGAGTCTGTTGGAATTGTATTAGCAGTTACTGCATTATTTATGAAATCTTGCAGATAGGATGTCAAAACATTGTTTCCTCGACAATTTTCTTGAGGAAAGGTTGTATGTGATACAACCAGAAGGTTTTTGTCAATCCTGAAAGATGCTAACAAGTATGCAAATCTCCAGCAATCCTTCTAAGGACTGGAGTAAGCATCTCGGAGTTGGAATGTATGCTTTGATGAGATGATCAAAGATTTTGGGTTTATACAAAGTTTATGAGAAACTTGTATTTCCAAAGAAGTGAGTAGGAGCACTATAGAATTTTTGATGAGTATATGTTGTTAACATATTGTTGATCAGAAATGATGTAGAATTTCTGTAAAGCATGCAGGGTTATTTGAAAAGTGTTTTTCAATGGAAAACCTGGATTAAGCTGCTTGAACATTGAGCATCAAGATCTATAAGGATAGATCAAAAAACGCTTAATAGTACTTTCAAATGAATACATACCGTGACAAGATTTTGAAGGAGTTCAAAATAGATCAGCAAAGAAGGAGTTCTTGGCTGTGTTACAAGGTGTGAGTATTGAGTAAGACTCAAGACCTGACCACGGCAGAAGAGAGAGAAAGGACGAAGGTCGTCCCCTATGCTTTAGATGTAGGCTCTACAGTATGCTATGCTGTGTACCGCACCTGAAGTGTGCCTTGCCATGAGTCAGTCAAGGGGTACAAGAGTGATCCGGGAATGGATCGCATGACAGCGGTCGAACTTATCCTTAGTAACTAGTGGACTAAGGAATTTTCTCGACTATGGAGGTGGTAAAAGAGTTCGTCATAAATGGTTACGTCGATGCAAACTTTGACACTAATCCGGATGACTCTATGTAGTAAACCAGATTCGTATAGTAGATCGGTTATTTGGAATAGCTCCAAGTAGTGCGTGGTAGCTGCATCTACAAGATGACATAGAGATTTGTAAAGCACACACGGATCTGAAAGGTTCAGACCCGTTGACTAAAAACCTCTCTCACAAGCGAGATATGAACAAACCCCATGGGTGTTGGACTCATTACAATCACATAGTGATGTGAACTAGATTATTGACTCTAGTGCAAGTGGGAGACTATTGGAAATATGCCCTAGAGGCAATAATAAAATGGTTATTATTGTATTTCCTTGTTCATGATAATTGTCTATTATTCATGCTATAATTGTATTATCTGGAAACCGTAATACATGTGTGAATACATAGACCACAACATGTCCCTAGTAAGCCTCTAGTTGACTAGCTCGTTGATCAATAGATGGTTATGGTTTCTTGACCATGGACATTAGATGTCATTGATAACGGGATCACATCATTAGGAGAATGATGTGATGGACAAGACCCAATCCTAAGCATAGCACAAGATCGTGTAGTTCGTTTTGCTAGAGCTTTTGTAATGTCAAGTATCGTTTCCTTAGACCATGAGATTGTGCAACTCCCTGATACCGTAGGAATGCTTTGGGTGTACCAAACGTCACAACGTAACTCGGTGTCTATAAAGGCACACTACGGGTATCTCCAAAAGTGTCTGTTGAGTTGGCACGAATCGAGACTGGGATTTGTCACTCCGTGTGACGGAGAGGTATCTCTGGGCCCACTCGGTAATGCATCATCATAATGAGCTCAATGTGACTAATGAGTTAGCCATAGGATCATGCGTTACGGAACGAGTAAAGAGACTTGCCAGTAACGAGATTGAACGAGGTATGGGGTTACCGACGATCGAATCTCGGGCAAGTAACATACCGATAGACAAAGGGAATTGTATACGGGATTGATTGAATCCCCGACATTGTGGTTCATCTGATGAGATCATCGTGGAACATGTGGGAGCCAATATGGGTATCCAGATCCTGCTATTGGTTATTGGTCGGAGAGATGTCTCGGTCATGTCTGCATGGTTCCCGAACCCGCAGGGTCTACACACTTAAGGTTCGGTGACGCTAGAGTTGTTATGGGAAATAGTATGTGGTTACCGAAGGTTGTTCAGAGTCCCGGATGAGATCCCGGACATGACGAGGAGTTCCAGAATGGTCCGGAGTTGAAGATCGATATATTGGAAGAAGGGTATTGGAGTCCGGAATTGTTCCGGGGGTACCGGGTGACGACCAGCGTGTCCGAAAGGGGTTTCGGAGGCCCTGGCAAGCGTTGGGGGGCCTTATGGGCCAAGGGGAGGGGGCACATCAGCCCACTAAGGGACTGAGAGCCCCTCCCACCCCATATCACATAACTTGGAGAGGTGGGGGCGCCTCCCCTAGGGAAGCCACCCCTCCCGGCTTGGGGGCAAGTTTCCTAGGGGTGGGGGCGCCCAAACCCATCTAGGGTTTTCCCTGTGGCCGCCGCCCCTCCCCTAGGGAACCCTAGGGAGGCTCCTCCACCCCCTTCCCCCTATATATAGTGAAGGAGAGAGAGGGCAGCCGCACCCCCTTCCCTGGCGCAGCCCTCCCTCCTCCTACACCTCCTCCTCCTCCATAGTGGTTGGCGAAGCCCTGCTGGAGAACCACGAGCTCCATCGCCACCATGCCGTCATGTTGCTGGAGTTCTCCCTCAACATGTCCTCTCCCCTTGCTGGATCAAGAAGGAGGAGACGTCCCCGGACTGTACGTGTGTTGAATGCGGAGGCGCCGTCCGTTCGGCGCTAGATCGGATCTTCCGTGATTTGAATCGCCGCGAGTACGACTCCATCAACCGCTTTATTGTAACGCTTCCGCTTAGCGATCTTCAAGGGTATGAAGATGCACTCCCTCTCTCTCATTGCTAGCATCTCCTAGATTGATCTTGGTGACAAGTAGGAAAATTTTGAATTATTGCTAAGTTCCCCAATAGCGTGCCTTGGTTGCGCGGCCTCCCTGGCCGCGCTTCCACTCGGCGGAGGTGATGCCGGACTTCATCGTTTGGTCGGAGAACCCGGCTGGCACTTGGCTTCAGCTCCCGCGGTTCTTCGTCGGCGAACTGTCGTCCGCAGATCCAGACGGTCTATGGCTGCAGGTGGACGGTTGCTGCAGCAGGGCTTCGTGGGTCACGGTGGAGGTCTCCGCCACAGGCAATGCGTTCCTGGCTCGTGGCTGGCCGATGTTCGCCTGCACACACGGGGTGGGTAGGCGGTGTGCCCTCCACTTCAAGTACGATGGCGATGCGACCCTCTTTGTGAGGGTGTTCGGGGAAGATGGTCACCGTGCCGGGTGCTGCCCCGAGGAAAACGGCGGCGACGAGGTGCTCGGCCTTGGTGATGGTCGTGACGAGGAGGGAGGCGGGCCCGGCCATGTCTCGTCCAGCTATGGCGACTCTTCTTCCGGTGGAAGCTCCAGCAGTGGCGGCTACGACTAGCTACCACACCCGCTTCGAAGGTGACAGCGGGTCAGCTCGTCGTCGTGCTCCGGTGAAGCGCGAGGAGGGGTCCGGCTGAGCTCAGGAGAGCGCCACGAACCCGTCCTCGCGACCTGCCGCAGGAGCACGTCCCACTTTTGTTTCATTCTTCCTTTCCTTCCTACATTAGAGAAAGACAAGTATGGGGCCCCGTGGGGGCGTGCAGCAAACCATGATTTCCAGGTTGTTATGTTGTGTTTATCATTCCTGTGATGTGTTGCAACGTCATGATTTTTGCATGCGCGTAGAATGACTTAGCTCGATGCGCCTGAGGTAGATCCTGCTTTGCGAGACGTGCGTTTCTCTGTACTTGACAAGGAGGAACTGCGAAAATTTGCTAGGAGATACATACCTGGTCCGCGTCATTGTAGCCTGCTGGCTAGCGCGCGTCACCTGTGCATGGCCACGACCCAGCGTCTCGTGCCGCGGTACCTGAGGGGCACGGATTGAGGGGGTGCGCCATCTTGCGGCTCAAACGAGGGTGCCTCGCAAGAAACAGACAAAACGCTCATGAGGGCCCGAGGGGCACCTGTCCAGCCTCCTCGCGAGGGACGCGAGAGAGGCTAGAGGTCAAACAAAGAACCGAAGGCAGAAACAGGGGCAGAAACAAAGGAACAAGATCAGCAAGCGACACCGGAAAGCAAATTTCGATTAAAGAGGGGCAAGCCAACTGCAGAAAGCAAATGAAAAGCCGCGTCCGGCACCTAGTCTAGTCTTCTTGTCTTCTCACCAACGCGGAGCTAAGTGCTGCCACTAGTCGTCGGAGGGAGCCCCCGAGGCCCGAGGGCGGCACTCCTAAGACTCTGATGCATGTACATCCCCACTCATTATTACGTGAGAGTGTCACGAGCGGAGATTCTTCACAGGCACTGGGCCTTGCTTCACATGCACTGGGCCTTGCTTCATGGATACAACTTCCTGAGGTGCTGGATGTTCCAGGCGTTCTGGATGGGGACCCCGTCCTGCGTCTCCAGGCGCGCGGCGCCAGGCCTGGAGACGTGGCGACCCAAAATGGGCCGTCCCACATGGGCGAGAGCTTGTTCAGCCCTTCCCTGGAGAGCGCCCGCCTCAGGATAAGGTCACCCACATAGAGCGTCCTGGAGCGGACGTTGCGGCAGTGGTACCGCCGCAATGCCTCCTAGTACCTCGCAGCTCGGAGCGAGGCTTCGTGGTGGCGTTCCTCCCCCAACACAAGATCCATCCTCCGCGTGGCGTCCTGCCGCCTTTCATCAAACGCCAGGACCCGTGTGGAGCGATGCTTGACCCTGTGTGGGAGAACCGCTTCTGCTCCATAGACGAGGAAGAACGGGGTTTCGCCTGTCGGCCTGGTGGCGGTGGTGTGGATGGACCACAACACGGACTGGAGCTCGTCGTGCCAGCCCCAGCCACAGGCCTCGAGCTTCTTCTTGAAGGTCCTAGTCTTGAGACCCCTCAGGACTTCCGCGTTGGCGCGTTCGGCTTGGCTATTGCTCCTCGGGTGTGCCACAGAGGTGTAGCAGATCTGCGTCCCAAGGTTAGCACAATATGTTTTGAAGAGATTGCTAGTGAACTATGAACCGTTGTCGGTGATGATGCGATTAGGGACCCCAAATCGGCTCACAACGCCCTTGATGAACTTGACTGCTGACCCGGCTGGGATGGTGCGGACGGCTTCCACTTCCGCCCACTTGGTGAACTTGTCGATGGCGACATAGAGGTAGCGATAACCTCCAGGCGCTCGAGGGAATGGACCCAGGATATCCAGCCCCCAGACCACAAACGGCCATGAGAGCGGGATAGTCTGGAGGCCCTGAGCAGGCTGGTGGATCTACTTGGCGTGGAATTGGCAAGCCTCACAGGACTTCACCAGCTCGGCCCCGTCGTTGAGCGCCGTGGGCCAGTAGAACCCGCTATCGAAAGCCTTGCCGACCAAGGTGCGCGATGACGAGTGGTGACCGCAGTCTCCGCCATGTATGTCAGCCAGTAGCTCATTCCCCTGTTCCCTGGAAATGCACCACAGAGAAACATGATTTGACCGCTTCCTGTATAGCTCACCATCCTGAATGCAGTATGTCATAGCCTGCCGGGCCACGCGATTGATACGTCCATTTTGCATCATGCTTTTATATCAATATTTATTGCATTATGGGATGTTATTACACATTATGTCACAATACTTATGCGTATTCTCTCTTATTTTACAAGGTTTACATAAAGAGGGAGAATGCCGGCAACTGGGATTTTGGGCTGGAAAAGGAGCAAATACTAGAGACCTATTCTGCACAGCTCCAAAAGTCCTGAAACTTCACAGAAGTCATTTTCAGAATATATAAAAAATAATGAGTGCAAGA
>NC_041390.1:391222155-391228969 GCF_002162155.2 Triticum dicoccoides | reverse complement strand
GCCCCCTGCCTCGTGGGCCCCCTGGTGGCCCTCCAATGCCCATCTTCTGCTATATGGAGTCTTTCGATGAGGAAAAAATCATAAGCCAGCTTTCGGGACGAGACTCCGCCGCCACGAGGCGGAACCTTGGCGGAACCAATCTAGGGCTCTAGCGGAGCTGTTCTGCCGGGGAAACTTCCCTCCGGGAGGGGGAAATCATCGCCATCTTCATCACCAACGATCCTCTCATCGGGAGGGGGTCAATCTCCATCAACATCTTCACCAGCACCATCTCCTCTCAAACCCTAGTTCATCTCTTGTATCCAATTCTTGTCTCCAAGTCTGGGATTGGTACCTGTGGGTTGCTACTAGTGTTAATTACTCCTTGTAGTTGATGCTAGTTGGTTTATTTGGTGGAAGATCATATGTTCAGATCCTATATGCATATTAATACCCCTCTGATTATGAACATGAATATGCTTTGTGAGTAGTTACGTTTGTTCCTGAGGACAAGGGAGAAGTCTTGCTATTAGTAGTCATGTGAATTTGGTATTCGTTCGATATTTTGATGAGATGTATGTTGTCTCTCCTCTAGTGGTGTTATGTGAACATCGACTACATGACACTTCACCATTATTTGGGCCTAGAGGAAGGCATTGGGAAGTAATAAGTAGATGATGGGTTGCTAGAGTGACAGAAGCTTAAACCCTAGTTTATGTGTTGCTTCGTAAGGGGCTGATTTGGATCCATATGTTTCATGCTATGGTTAGGTTTGCCTTAATACTTTTGTTGTAGTTGCGGATGCTTGCAATAGAGGTTAATCATAAGTGGGATGCTTGTCCAAGTAAGGGCAGTACCCAAGCACCGGTCCATCCACATACCAAATTATCAAAGTACCGAACGCGAATCATATGATTGTGATGAAACCTAGCTTGACGATATTCCCATGTGTCCTCGGGAGCACTTTACATCATATAAGAGTTTGTCCAGGCTTGTCCTTTGCCACCTTTCTACACTTTATTTACTTTTGTTACTTGTTGCTCGTTACCAATTATCTTATCACAAAACTATCTGTTACCTATAATTTCAGTGCTTGCAGAGAATACCTTGCTGAAAACCGTTTATCATTTCCTTATGCTCCTCATTGGGTTCGACACTCTTACTTATCGAAAGGACTACGATAGATCCCCTATACTTGTGGGTCATCATCGCTCTGCGTCTTTCTCCTTCTCCGGCAATGTGCCCTGCGTCAAGTATGCCTTGAACTCCTCGATCCAGTGCCCCTCCTGAGGCTCGAGTGCCAAGAGGAGGGGTCGGGCCACGGGCGGGGGCTCCCGAGACTAGCGGCTGAGGGAGCTCCTCCTGAGGTGGCGCTGGCTCTACAGGCTGAGGTGCTGCTGAAGGCCTGAAGAGCCGTTCATCAAAGACGCCAGGCACTTGGGGCAGCCGCTTGGATGCTCTTCTGGCGATGTCATCGGCCTCTTGGTTGGCGCCACGGGGCACATGCTGCAGCTCCAGGCCCAGGAACTGCTTCTCCATTTTGCGTACATCTGCGAGATATGCCTCCATGTGCTCGTCCTTTGGCTCGTACACCTTGTTGGAGAAGTTGATGAGGAGCTGCGAGTCTCCCTTGATGGTGAGGTGTTTCACCCCCAGGGCCGCCACCGCCTTGAGGCCGGCGATGAGGCCCTCATACTCTGCAATGTTGTTGGAGACCTTCTCGCCCTGCTGGAAGCAGAGCTGCACTGCGTAGTAAAGTTTGTCCTGAGTGGGCAAGATAAGTACGGCTCCAGCCCCCATGCCCTGGCGCGCGAACGCGCCATCGAAGTACATGACCCAACTTTCTGGCGCTTCATCCGCTGGTGAGAGGGATCGTTTTTCGCCTGCTTCGGGCTCTGATGTATCGGTCCATTCTGCCACAAAATCGGTGAGTGCAGCCCCCTTGATGACCCTGGTTGTGCTGAACTCCAAGTCAAATGCTTGCAGCTCGATGTTCCACTCGGTGACTCTCCCCGTAGCATAGGGGCTCCTGAGCACTCTCTCCAACAGGTAGGGTGAGACGACCTTGATGGGGTGACCCTGGAAGTAGTGGCACAGCTTACGCGAAGCCACCAGGAGCGTGAGCAAGAGCTTCTGAGGCATGGGGTATCGCGCTCTCGCATCTCGTAGCACTGTGCTGACAAAGTATACTAGGTGCTCGACAAGGGTGGGAGAGCTAACAAGGTTTTTGGCTCCCGGGGACTGAGGTGTTTCCTGTGGATCTCCAGCTCCTATGGCTTGACGACTAGCTGGTCCAGCTACCGCCTCAGGAACATCGTCTTGGTGTTATGGAGCCTTATCCGGCTTGGCGGCTTCATTTGGCGAGCCCTTGACTTGGGGCTCCTCTCTAAGGGCCACCAGCGCCGCGCTAGCAGAATGGGGTGTGGCAGATAGGTAGAGTACCAAGGGCTCGCGAGGACGAGGTGCCACCATCACCGGCGGGCTGGTCAAGTATCTCTTGAGGGCTTGAAATGCTAGGTCGGCCTCAGGGGTCCACTCGAATGGACCCTTCTTCTTCATTAGCTTGAAGAACGGCAGGACATGCTCCCCCAACTTGGAGATGAAGCGCCCCACCGAAGTCATGCAGCCTGCAAGCTTTTGCATCTCCCTAAGGTTTTGTGGTGGACTCATGTCTTCTATTGCCTTGACCTTCTCCGGGTTGGCCTCGATCCCTCTGTGGGATACAAGGAAGCCTAGCAGCTTGCCGGAAGGGACACCAAACATGCACTTCTCTGGATTGAGCCGCAGTTCCACCTGGCGCAGGCTCGCAAAGGTCTCCTCCAGGTCCTGAATCAAAGTTCTTGCTTCCTGAGACTTTACCAGAATGTCGTCAACGTAGGCCTCAGGTTCCTCCCGAGCTGCCTCCCCAAGGTGATGGGCATCAGCCGCTGGAAGGTTGCTCCTGCGTTGCGCAGTCCGAATGGCATGCAAGTGTAGAAGTATACCCCGCATGGGGTTAATAAAGCTGTCTTTTCCACATCTTCCACTACCATCTTGATCTGGTGCTATCCTGAGAATGCATCCAGGAAGCACAGCAGGTCACACTCCATAGTGGAGTCAACAATTTGGTCGATGCATGGTAGCGGAAACGAGTCCTGAGGGCAGGCCTTGTTGAGGTTGGTGAAGTCGACACACATCCGTTCCTTTCCTCCTTTCTTCGGCACAACGACTGGATTTGCCAGCCACTCCGGGTACCGGACCTCGCGAATGACACCTGTTGCCTCCAGCTTGCGGGTTTCCTGGATGATGAAAGACTACTTCTCCGTGGATTGTCACCTCGCCTTCTGCTTTACAGGGCGCACATTGGGGCACACCCTCAGATGATGTTCAATTACTCCTCTCGGGGCCCCAACTAGCTGCTTGGGCTCCCAGGCGAATACTTCCTTGTTCGCCCGCAGGAAGTCCACCAACTCCTTCTCTTTATCTGGGGCAAGGTCGATGCCTATGATAAAGGTAGCGCCAGAGGCCTCGTCCATGTCGACGGGTATCTGCTTCATCTTGGCTTGACCTTGAGTGAACAGCTGCTTCTTCTTGGTCGGCGCAGCCCCCTTGGCCCTGGGCATGGCCTTGTCAGCCGAGCAAGCTGCCACCGTGGCCCTGAAGGCTAGCTTGAGGGCCGCCACAGCTTCCTTGGTGTCCCTGGCCACAGTAAGGACACCATTGCTTCCTGGCATCTTCATGAGGTTGTAGGCAGGATGGGTCGCCGCCATGAACTGGGCCAGCGCCGGGTACCCGAGGATGGCGTTATACGGAAAACCGATGCGGGTGATGTTGAAGTCGATTAGCTCAGAGCAGTAGTTGTCGCGCGTGCCGAAAGTCACGGGGAGACGGATTTGCCTAGGGGGTTGGAGGAGCCGCCGCCAACTCCGGAGAAGGACCGGTTGGGCGAAGCCGCTCGAGCAGTATGTGAAGGAGACTAAAGGCCTCCACAGAGAGCATGTTGAGGCCGGCGCCGCCGTCGATGAGGGTCTAGGTAACAGCTACACTGCATATGGTCGGTGTGCAAAGCATCGGAAGCACACCCAAATCGACAGTGTTGACGGGGTGATCTCCTAAGTCGAAGATCAGGTCGGCCTTGGGCACCGCCCACCCCGGGGGAGCACCCTGCCTTGTGGAGGCGGCGCCGGTCTGGCGAAAGAACGGCTTGATGTGACGGTCCGAGGGTGGCGTGATGTCTACTACACAACCTTCTTCTTGTAGACATTGTTGGGCCTCCAAGTGCAGAGGTTTGTAGGATAGTAGCAAATTTCCCTCAAGTGGATGACTTAAGGTTTATCAATCCGTGGGAGGTGTAGGATGAAGATGGTCTCTCTCAAGCAACCCTGCAACTAAATAACAAAGAGTCTCTTGTGTCCCCAACACACCCAATACAATGGTAAATTGTATAGGTGCACAAGTTCGGCGAAGAGATGGTGATGCAAGTGCAATATGGAGGGTAGATATAAGTTTTTTTAATCTGAAAATATAAAAACAGCAAGGTAACTAATGATAAAATGAGCACAAACGGTATTGCAATGCGTTGAAACAAGGCCTAGGGTTCATACTTTCACAAGTGCAAGTTCCCTCAACAATAATACCACAATTAGATCATATAACTATCCCTCAACATGCAACAAAGAGTCACTCCAAAGTCACTAATAGCGGAGAACAAACGAAGAGATTATTGTAGGGTACGAAACCACCTCAAAGTTATTCTTTCCGATCAATCTGTTAGGGCTATTCCTATAAGTGTCACAAACAGCCCTAGAGTTTGTAGTAAAATAACACCTTAAGACGCAAATCAACCAAAACCCTAATGTCACCTAGATACTCCAATGTCACCTCAAGTATCCGTGGGTATGATTATACGATATGCGTCACACAATCTCAGATTCATCTATTCAACCAACACAAAGAACTTCAAAGAGTGCCCCAAAGTTTCTACCGGAGAGTCAAGACGAAAACATGTGCCAACCCCTATGCATAAGTTCACGAGGTTACGGAACTCGCAAGTCGATCACCAAAACATACATCAAGTGGATCACGTGATATCCCATTGTCACAATAGATAAGCACATGCAAGACATACATAAAGTGTTCTCAAATCCTTAAAGACTCAATCCGATAAGATAACTTCAAAGGGAAAACTCAATCCATTACAAGAGAGTAGAGGGGGAGAAACATCATAAGATCCAACTATAATAGCAAAGCTCGCGATACATCAAGATCGTGCCAACTCAAGAACATGAGAGAGAGAGAGAGAGAGATCAAACACATAGCTACTGGTACATACCCTCAGCCCCGAGGGTGAACTACTCCCTCCTCATCATGGATAGTGCTGGGATGATGAAGATGGCCACTGGAGAGGGATTCCCCCCTCCGGCAGGGTGCCAGAACGGGTCTAGATTGGTCTTCGGTGGCTACAGAGGCTTCTGGCAGCGGAACTCCCGATCTATTCTGCTCCCCAATGTTTTTAGGGTATATGGACATATATATAGGTGAAAGAAGTCGGTCAGGGGAGCCACGAGGGTGGGGGCGCGCCCAGGGGGTAGGGCGTGCCTCCCTGCCTTGTGGCCACCTCGAAGCTTCCCTGACGTCTACTCCAAGTCTCCTGGATTGCTTCCCTTCCAAAAATAACTCTCCCGAAAGTTTCATTCCGTTTGGACTCCGTTTGATATTCCTTTTCTTCCAAACACTGAAATAGGCAAGAAAACAACAATTTGGGCTGGGCCTCCAGTTAATAGGTTAGTCCCAAAAATAATATAGAAGTGTATAATAAAGCCCATAAACATCCAAAACAGATAATATAATAGCATGGAACAATCAAAAATTATAGATACGTTGGAGACGTATCAGCATCTCCAAGCTTAATTCCTGCTCTTCCTCGAGTAGTTAAATGATAAAAATAGAATTTTTGATGCGGAATGCTACCTAACATATTTATCCATATAATTCTCTTTGTTGTGGCAAGAATATTCAGAGCCGAAAGATTCAAGACAAAAGTTTAACATTGACATAAAAATAATAATACTTCAAGCATACTAACAAAGTAATCATGTCTTCTCAAAATAACATGGCCAAAGAAAGCTATCCCTACAAAATCATATAGTCTGGCTATGCTCCATCTTCATCACACAAAATATTTAAATCATGCACAACCCCAATGACAAGCCAAGCAATTGTTTCATACTTTTGATGTTCTCAAACTTCTTCAATCTTCACGCAATACATGAGCATGAGCCATGCACATAGCACTATAGGTGGAATAGAATGGTGGTTGTGGAGAAGACAAAAAGGAGAAGATAGTCTCACATCAACTAGGCGTATCAACGGGCTATGGAGATGCCCATCAATAGATATCAATGTGAGTGAGTAGGGATTGCCATGCAACAGATGCACTAGAGCTATAAGTGTATGAAAGCTCAAAAATAAACTAAGTGGGTGTGCATCCAACTCGCTTGGTCACGAAGACCTAGGGCATTTTGAGGAAGCCCATCATTGGAATATTGATACGTCTCCAACGTATCTATAATTTTTTATTGCTCCATGTTATATTATCTACTGTTTCAGACATTATTGAGCTTTATTATCCACTTTTATATTATTTTTGGGACTAAACTATTAACCGGAGGCCCAGCCCAGAATTGTTGTTTTTTGCCTGTTTTAGGGTTTCGAAGAAAAGGAATATCAAATGGAGTCCAAACGGAATGAAACCTTCGGGAACGTGATTTTCTCATCGAATACAACTCAGGAGACTTGGACCCTACGTCAAGCCATGTAACAGGAGCCCACGAGGTAGGGGCGCACCTACCCCCCC
>NC_041390.1:391201011-391221683 GCF_002162155.2 Triticum dicoccoides | reverse complement strand
CGCCCTCCACCCTCGTGGGGTCCCTGTTGCTCCACCGACGTACTTCTTCCTCCTATATATATCCACGCACGCCCAAACGATCAGAACGGAGCCAAAAACCTAATTCCACCGCCGCAACTTTCTGTATCCATGAGATCCCATCTTTGGGCCTGTTCCGGAGCTCCGCCGGAGGGGGCATCGATCACGGAGGGCTTCTACATCATCATCCAAGCCCCTCCGATGAAGTGTGAGTAGTTTACTTCAGACCTTCGGGTCCATATTTAGTAGCTAGATGGCTTCTTCTCTCTTTTTGGATCTCAATACAATGTTCTCCTCCTCTCTCGTGGAGATCTATTCGATGTAATCTTCTTTTTGCGGTGTGTTTGTTGAGATCGATGAATTGTGGGTTTATGATCCAGTTTATCTATGAATAATATTTGAATCTTCTCTGAATTCTTTTATGTATGATTGGTTATCTTTGCGAGTCTCTTTGAATTATCAGTTTGGTTTGGCTTACTAGATTGGTTTTTCTTGCCATGGGAGAAGTGCTTAGCTTTGGGTTCTATCTTGTGGTGTCCTTTCCCAGTGACAGAAGGGGCAGCAAGGCACGTATTGTATTGTTGCCATCAAGGATAACAAGATGGGTTTTTTTATCATATTGCATGAAACTATCCCTCTACATCATGTCATCTTGCTTAAGGTGTTACTCTGTTTTTAACTTAATACTCTAGATGCATGCTGGATAGCGGTCGATGAGTGGAATAATAGTAGTAGATGCAGGCAGGAGTCGGTCTACTTGTCTCGGACGTGATGCCTATATACATGATAATACCTAGATATTCTCATAACTATGCTCAATTCTGTCAATTGCTCAACAGTAATTTGTTCACCCCCTGTAGAATACCTATGCTCTTGAGAGAAGCCACTAGTGAAACCTATGGCCCCCAGGTCTCTTTCTCATCATATCAATCTCCATCACTTTATTATTGCTTTGCTTTTTTACTTTGCCTTTTACTTTTCACTTTGCATCTCTATACCAAAAATACCAAAAATATTATTTATTATCTCTATCATATCTCACTTTCTTAAGTGATCGTGAAGGGATTGACAACCCCTAAGCGTGTGGGTTGCATTGAGCTATTGTTTTTGTGTAGGTACAAGGGACTTGCGCGTAGCCTCCTACTAGATTGATACCTTGGTTCTCAAAAACTGAGGGAAATACTTATGCTACTTTGCTGCATCATCCTCTCCTCTTCGGGGAAATCCAACGCAGTGCTCAAGAGGTAGCAAGAAGAATTTCTGGCGCCGTTGCCGGGGAGTCTGTGCAAAAGTCAACATACCAAGTACCCATCACAATCCCTATCTCCCGCATTACATTATTTGCCATTTGCCTCTCGTTTTCCTCTCCCCCACTTCACCCTTGCCGTTTTATTCGCCCTCTCTCTCTATCCTCCCTCTCTTTCTCTATTTGCTTTTTGTTTGCTCGTGTGTTGGATTGCTTGTTTGTCGCAATGGCTCAAGATAATACTAAATTGTGTGACTTCACCAATACCAACAATAATGATTTCCTTAGCACTCTGATTGCTCCTCTTACCGATGCTGAATCTTGTGAAATTAATACTGCTTTGCTGAATCTTGTCATGAAAGATCCGTTCTCCGGCCTTCCTAGTGAAGATTTAACTACCCATCTTAATAGCTTCATTGATTTGTGTGACATGCAAAAGAAGAAAGATGTCGATAATGATATTGTTAAATTGAAGCTATTTCCTTTTTCTCTTAGAGATCATGCTAAAGCTTGGTTTTCATCTTTGCCTAAAAATAGTATTGATTCATCGAACAAGTGCAAAGATGCTTTTATCTCTAAGTATTTTCCTCCCGCTCAGATCATCTCTCTTAGAAACGATATTATGAATTTTAAGCAACTTGATCATGAACATGTTGCACAAGCTTGGGAGAGAATGAAATTAATGATACGTAACTGCACTACTCATGGTTTGAATTTGTGGATGATTATACAAAAATTTTATGCCGGATTGAATTTTGCTTCTAGAAATCTTTTAGATTCGGCCGCGGGAGGCACTTTTATGGAAATCACTTTAGGAGATGCTACTAAACTCCTAGATAATATTATGGTTAATTATTCTCAATGGCACACTGAAAGATCCACTAATAAAAAAGTGCATGCGATAGAAGAAATTAATGTTTTGAGTGGAAAGATGGATGAACTTATGAAATTATTTGCTACTAAGAGTGTTTCATCTGATCCTAATGATATGCCTTTGTCTACTTTGATTGAGAATAATAATGAATCTATGGATGTGAATTTTGTTGGTAGGAATAATTTTGGTAACAACGCGTATAGAGAAAATTTCAACTCTAGGCCTTATCCTAGTAATCCCTCTAATAATTATGGTAATTCCTACAACAATTCTTATGGAAATTATAATAATATGCCCTCTGATTTGAATCTAATATTAAAGAATTTATTTCTTCGCAAAAGAATTTTAATGCTATGATTGAAGAAAAATTGCTTAAGATTGATGATTTGGCTAGGAACGTTGATAGAATTTCTCTTGATGTTGATTCTTTAAAGCTTAGATCTATTCCTCCTAAGCATGATATCAATGAGTCTCTCAAAGCCATGAGAATTTCCATTGATGAGTTCAAGGAAAGAACCGCTAGGACGCGTGCTATGAAAGATGCCTTTATTAAAGCGTTTTCTTCCAATCCCTATGAAAATAAATATGAAGATCTAAAAGTTATTGATGTGTCCCCTATTAAATCTTTGTTTTGCAATATTAATCTTGATAATGATGGGACTGAATATGATCCACCATTACCTAGAAGGCGTTCTAAAAATTCGGAGTATTTAGATCTTGATGGTGAAATTGTTAAAAGTGGGATTAAAAGAAATAAACCCTAGATGTTGCTAAACCCACTATATTGGATTTCAAGGAATTTAATTATGAAAATTGCTCTTTAATTGATTGTATTTTCTTGTTGCAATCTGTGCTAAATTATCCTCATGCTTATATTCAAAATAAAGCCTTTACCGAACATATCGTTGATGCCTTGATGCAATCTTATGAAGAAAAACTTGAGTTGAAATTTTATATCCCTAGAAAACTTTATGATGAGTGGGAACCTACTATTAAAATTAAAATTAAAGATTATGAGTTTTATGCTTTGTGTGATTTGGGTGCTAGTGTCTCTACTATTCCCAAAACTTTGTGTGATTTGCTAGATTTCCGTGATTTTGATGATTGCTCTCTAAACTTGCATCTTCCGGATTCCACTATTAAGAAACCTATGGGAAGAATTAATGATGTTCTTATTGTTGCAAATAGGAATTATGTTCCCGTAGATTTTCTTGTTCTTTGCAGTCCTTCTTGCCCTATTATTCTTGGTAGACCTTTCCTTAGAACGGTTGGTGCAATTATTGATATGAAGGAAGGGAATATTAGATTTAAATTTCCATTAAAAAAGGGCATGGAACACTTCCCTCTAAAGAAAATAAAATTACCATATGAATATATCATGAGAGCCACTTATGGATTGCCTACCAAAGATGGCAATACCTAGATCTATTCTTGCTTGTTATGCCTAGCTAGGGGCTTTAAACGATAGCGCTTGTTGGGAGGCAACCCAATTTTATTTTTATTCCTTGATTTTTTTTCTCCTGTATAGTAATAAATAAATTATTTTAGCCTCTGTTTTGGTTGTCTTTTTTGTGTTTAATTAGTGTTTGTGCCAAGTAGAACCGTTGGGAAGACTTGGGGAAAGTCTTGTTGAACTTGCTGTAAAAAAACAGAAACTTTAGCGCTCATGAGAACTGCTGTCATTTTTATTTGGAGAGTGCTATTTAGTTAATTCTTTTTTCAGATGATTAATAGAGAAATTCCTCACTTACAGAAATTTAATTTAGAATTTTTGGGGTTCCAGATCTTGCGCTAGATACAGATTACTACAGACTGTTCTGTTTTTGACAGATTCTGTTTTCGTGTGTTGTTTGCTTATTTTGGTGAATCTATGGCTAGTAAAATAGTTTATAAACCATAGATAAGTTGGAATACAGAAGGTTTAACACCAATATAAATAAAGAATGAGTTCATTACAGTACCTTGAAGTGATCTTTTGTTTTCTTTTGCTAACGGAGCTCACGAGATTTTCTACTTTAAGTTTTGTGTTGTGAAGTTTTCAAGTTTTGGGTAAAGATTTGATGGATTATGGAATAAGGAGTGGCAAGAGCCTAAGCTTGGGGATGCCCATGGCACCCCCAAGATAATCTAAGGACAACTAAAATCCAAAGCTTGGGGATGCCCCGGAAGGCATCCCCTCTTTCGTCTACTTCTATCGGTAACTTTACTTGGAGCTATATTTTATTCACCACATGATATGTGTTTTGCTTGGAGCGTCTTTTATGATTTGAGTCTTTTCTTGTTAGTCTACCACAATCATCCTTGCTGTACACACCTTTTGAGAGAGCCATACATAATTTGGAATTTGATAGAATACTCTATGTGCTTCACTTATATCTTTTGAGCTCTATAGTTTTACTCTAGTGCTTCACTTATATCTTTTGAGTTTTATAGTTTTGCTAGTGCTTCACTTATATATTTTAGAGCATGGTGGTGGATTTGTTTTATAGAAAATATTGATCTCTCATGCTTGACCCAGATTATTTTGAGAGTCTTAATAGCATGGTAATTTGCTTAATAATAATATGCTTGGTATTCAAGATTTGTAAAACTTTCTTTTGAGTGCGTTGAATACTAAGAAAAAAATTGATGCTTGATAATTGTTTTGAGATATGAGAATGGTGATATTAGAGTCATGCTAGTTGAGTAGTTCTGAATTTGAGAAAGGCTTGTGTTAAAGTTTGTGATTCACGTAGCATGCACGTATGGTGAACCGTTATGTGATGAAGTCGGAGCATGATTTATTTATTGATTGTCTTCCTTATCAGTGGCGGTCGGGGACGAGCGATGGTCTTTTGCTACCAATCTATCCCCCTAGGAGCATGCGTGTAATACTTTGGTTTGATAACTTCTAGATTTTTGCAATAAGTATATGAGTTCTTTATGACTAATGTTGAGTCCATGGATTATACGCACTTTCCTTCCTTCCACCATTGCTAGCCTCTCTAATACCGCACACTTTTCGCCGGTATCATACACCCACCAAATACCTTCCTCAAAACAGCCACCATACCTACCTATCATGGCATTTCCATAGCCATTCCGAGATATATTTCCATGCAACTTTCCACCGTTCCGTTCATTATGACACGCTCCATCATTGTCATATTGCTAGTGTCGGGGATTGGGTGCGACATATGCCAATGGATGGCTTATCATGGTGGGGGCGAGTAGAACGTCGCCGGTGCCTGGAAACGGGATGAGGCGTAGACACAAACACCGACGGACTTTACCCAGGTTCGGGGCTCTCCTAGGAGATAACACCCCTAGTCGTGCTCTGCGGGGTCTCCGCATGATCACTAAGGCAAAAGTGAGTACAATGGTGCTCCTCGAGCTGTATCTGTGGACAGGAGGAGGCTAGGCCAGCTCTCCCCCCTTCTCTAAGGTCTGGTCTAGTTCTAAGGGATCGGAACCCTTTGCATGGGTGCCCTGGGGGTTTATATAGGCCTACCCCCCAGGGGTACAATGGTAAACCGACTGGGCGCAGGGCCCAGCCGTCAGTCTCTTCGCCTGTCGGCATCTATGCCGACTGCTAGGGCCCACCGGCTGGTGGGCCCCGCTGACTGGTCTGGTATGGAGCCGACAGGCCATACCCACCGCTTGCGGGTCTTGCCGGCTGCCAATTACTGTAGTCGTGCCTCTAATGACGCAGGCTTGGTCATGGGGTTGTGGCTACAGCCCTGTTACCTGGCGGGCAATTACTATAGCCACTCCCCGTCTCGCCTGGTTAATGGAGTGTGGGACCCGTGGGAGGGGCAGGCCGACTTCCGGGGGCCGGCTCCCTTCGGGTCCGACTGGTGGCGCTCTTGCCGTCTTCTGGACTCTTGCTAACCGGTAGGGCCCATCAGTCGTGGTCCGTACCAACAGGCCGTCGTGGTTGCAAGACTCTGCCCACTGTTGCTAAGGTCAGGGATGGCACGGCAACAGTGCCTCGCCGGACGGAGATCTCCTCTAGTACGGCACAATGTGGCCTAGCCATCCCATGAAAAGGGGAGGGAGTGGGCTTTACTGTTGTCACTCCCGTCCCATCCCCCCTTATGAGGGCATGGGCTTTGTTGGTGTCGTGGGCCGACTCCCCGTGGCCGGCTTCTCTGGGAGCCGCCAGGCGGGAGTCGGCCCGTCTTGACCTCGCCTCCAGGACTCGGCCGCATGCGGGCAGTCGGCTGTTCCTTTAGCCGGCCTCTGGAAGGCGGCTCTCCATCCTGGTGTCTTGAGGGGCGCAGTCAGCCCCGATGTCTTGAAAGGTTCTGGGCCTCGGGTTAGCCTACCCGTGGCCCATTACTCCGACAGTAGTCCCCGAAGCTGGTGAGGCGCCACGGACGATCAGCCGAGGAGCCTCAGCAGTTTCTTTCTCCGAGTGCTTCAGGTGAGACCTCGTTTGACTTCTGCCGGGCTGACTAGTAGGAGTCGGAGTCGCCTGACTTTGACTTGTCCAAAAATGCTTTCAAATCCCCCGGCGGGAACTCAGTAGCATGTGAGCTAAGCTTCCTGACCGCCACCCACTCCGTGCCCGCCATGTGGCAACCAGTGGCCGGGCCAGCCCGCCTACCCATCCGCGAGATGGGACATGTCTGTAGGCGGGGCCCGCCACTACCATGCCTCGGCACGCGGGCGGATCTGCTGCGGCCGTGGGGGGTGGTTGAGGTTCCCATGGAATTACCGCGCGCAGTAACTTTGCGCAATAAACGTGGGGGACGTGGAGTAGTGGGCGCAGTAAATCCCACAACTGCCCCCTTGGCTTCGCAGCCCATTGGGCTATAAGTAGGGGGAGGAGGGGAGACGGCGGAGCACGCGCGTCCCACCTCCCAACTGCTTCTTCTTCTTCTTCTCTCTCTCCGCCGCACCTCAAGCTACGTCGAGCGCTGCGGCAGTCTGCTCACGATGAGCTCTTCCTCCGCCGTCACGCCCCCCATGGCGCATTCCGGCACCTAGGATGGTTCGGAGGTCCACGACGACCACGTCGATTTCCTTCGCAAGACGCGTCGGTTGCCCGGCGAGGACCTCGTTCGGGTTCATCTCGCGCTGAGGGAGGAAATCTCGCCGGCGCTGCAGGAGGACAAACGGGTCGTCTTCCGCTCGCACTGCCTGCGCGGCCTAGGCCTGCCGGCGAGCAACTTCTTCCGCTCCTTCCTTGAGTTCTCCAGACTCCAGCCGCACCACCTCACCACCAACATGGTGGTGCTGTTGTCCGCCTTCGTCACTCTGTGTGAAGGCTTCATCGGCATTCTCCCCACCCTGGAGCTCTGGGGGGAGTTCTTCTACTCCAAGCTCGGCACCCAAGACGCGGGCGTGCCGGCTCAGTGCGGCGTGTTCATCGCCGTGCGGAGGTCGGGGGCCGACAACCCGTTTCCCTCCATCAAGCTGATCAGGTCGGTGAAGATGTGGCAGCGGTCGTACTTCTACGTGAAGAACGTCTCCACGGAGGGCGACTGGATCAACCTGCCGGCCTACGTAGCCAGCCCGCGGGCTGGGAGGCAGCCCAACTGGTCGCACCGGGCCCGAACATTGATGCCTACGGGAGCCGACGCCGTTGCGCGACTTCGAGTAATGGCGCAGTCGGAGGGCCTAACCGGGCCGGACTTGCTGGCCGCCTTCATGGCGCGCCAAGTGCTGCCCCTCCAAAGTCGCCCCCACATGATCTGCCAGATGAGCGGGCACCGAGACCCGAGCTGAATGTGCACCAAGGAGATGCCTCACGAGGAGGTAGCCTACATGGTGAATTACCTTGCGAGCTGCGACCTCAACGAAGAGTGGCAGTTCGGCAAGGAGTCGTATTCACGTGCCACCCCTCCGCCTCTGGTGAGTCATTTTCTTTTTCTCTTTCTCTCTGACTTCTTCGTTGTCGAGTCCATTTTGTCCGATCTGTCCAGCCGGGTTTGGTCAGAACCCCCTCCTCCAGCCAGCAGCCGGCACCGCGGGGCTGGACCGCGAATTCCTCCCCGACCGGGCAGAGAGTGATGTTGACGACCCCGACCTGGGGGCGGCGGCCCTGGAGGACGACACCGAGGGAGGAGGCGGTGCAGCGGGCGGCCCGAGACTCGGGGTCAGTCTCGAGGACCGGCCCGATGATGACGAGGAGGTTGTCCCACGCCACCAGCCAGGGGCCGGCCAGTCGAGCGCGGGCTCGTCAGCTCCGCCGGACGCGCAAGGCGGCGGCAAGAAGCGTAGGGCCGGGGCGAGCCTGTTTGGCAGCCGGCCGAAGAAGCCCAAGGGCTCAGCCGCGGCGACCAAGCGGGACGAGGCGGCCGCAAAGGCCAACCGCTTCCGCAAGGCGGTGAAGACGTCGCAGCTTGTTTCAGCGTAAGCACCACCTCCCTTCGCATCTTTGTATCTGAAATTTCTTTACTTTGTTTTCCGGCTTTAGGGCCCCTCTCTCTCTCGAGAAGTCGGCCGCCGGCTCCGTCGTGAAGTCGGCAGAGACCTCCTCCACCACCCGGCGGGTTGACCCCGCCGCCGACCTCCGGGAGGTGACGGAGCAGAACACGTGGGAGGCGCGTGAGGAGCGGGAAGCCTCCCGCCTGAAGACGGCGGAAGACGGCGGAAGCCGACAAGGCGGAGGCCACTGCTCTGAAGAAGCTGGCGAAAGCCGAGGCCGCCGATGCGGAGAAGAAGCGCGCGGAGGAAGCCGCACGCCACCAGTCGGCAGTGTTTGTCGTCCCCTTGAACTCCGCACCGCCGCCGCCGCCGGAGTTCTCGGCGCAGACTGGAGAAGCTGGCGACGAGAACCCGGTCATGGAGAGGGACGCCGACGCCACCGCTACACCGGAGGTCATTGTGCCGCCACCGCTACCCTCCGGAGGCGTGCCAGGTGGACAACCGGCGGATCCACCAGTGCCGCCAACCGGAGGCGCGGCGGTGACGGGCCTGGCCCTTGAGGTCAGTACGCCAACACGCCGCCGTCTCGCGAAGGCGGCCTCAGCGCCGCGTCCTCTGGAGACCGGCGCTGCAAGCTCCTCGATCCCGGACACCGAGGTGTTGAGCGCCGCGCCCACCGGGTGAGTGCGGGGAGGCGGGACGGGCCCGTTGAACCGGGCGCTCTTGGACGTCCAAGCCAAGCTCCAGGCTGAGGGCGATGCCATCAAGGAGTGCACCAAGGCATACCTGGCGTCACGAACAGCCATCCGGGTACGCATGCTTTCTTTGCTTTGCTTCCTTGTTTTTTCTTTGTGGGGGCGCGCCAGTGCACCCACTGGGTGTAGTCCCCGAGTTTCGGGCCGGCTGCTGAGCAGGCGGCTCGGAACTCTAATCGGCGAGTTCCAAGTACCAACGCTTTTTTATGAAATTTTGATGCAAGATTACCACAATCTTCGCATGACCTCCTTCAAAGCCAATGTTGAGGAGCTGGCCAAGCGGACCGCCGACTTGTCGGACAGCCGGGGTGAGTTTTCTTCTTTCTCTGCGGGGGCGTGCTGGCGCACTCGCGGGTTGTAGTCCCCGAGATTCGGGCTGACTGCTGAGCAGTCGGCCCGGATCTCCCCGACGACCTTTCTTCTTTGCTGACGACTGGCATCCCTCCCCCTCCTTTTTCAGAGGCCAACGCCGCCCTTCAGCAGCAGCTGGACGAAGTCAAAACCGCGCTGCGCGTCAGGGAGGAGGAGTGTGGTCGGCTGACGGAGGAGCGCGACCAGCTGGCTACACAGCTGGCGGAGCAGAAGGAGCTGCTCCAGAGGGCCCAGAAGGAGGCGGAGGACAAGGAGACCGCCCTTCTCGCTGAATTTGCGTCTGAGCGCTCCTCCTGGATCGACAAGGAGGCGACCCTGGTCTCCGGCTTCCAAGCAATCGAAGATCTTGTCGATGGTGAGCTTCCACTTGTTTCCTTTTCCGGGCTGCCGACTGCTAGTTGAGTCAGCCTTAAATTTTTTAACTTTGTTTCTTTGCTCTTCTTCCTTAGCAGACTTCTTCCCCGACCATTCTGATGCCGCCAATCAAGCCATCGAGGCTGACCGTGAAGCACGGAGGGCGGACGGCGCACAGGTCGCCGCCGACGCCCCCCGAACTCTTAACGAGCAGATTCTAAGCATCGAGGCTCGTCTTCGGCCAGCCCACCGGATGCTGCGCCGGCTTCAACGTGTCGGCGCCCAGGCGATTGCCGCCCTATGGCCGGACATGCAGGCACCACGCACCCCCAGTAGGACTGCCGACTGGTTGGAGGTGGCGACCTGCCGTCTTGAGGCCTGGAAGGGTTCTGCAGCCCGGGCTGGAGCCCGCCATGCCTTGGAATTCGCCAAGGCGTGGTATCCTAGACTGAGTTTAGCCCAGTTAGCCACGTTCCGGCTGGAAGCTTAGGTGGAGCTGGCAACGGTGGAGGACGATCTCGTCAGGTGCGCCGCATCGATCGCTGAGTACACCGACACTAGTGTCTTCGTCCCAGAGCGGGCTGAGAACGGCGAGGAGGTGCCGCCGGAGTGGTTCGGGCTGAACCCGGACGACGGCGAGGACTCGACGGAGGTGATCGACTCCAGTGGCGAAGAGGAAGGCGAGGAGGAGGAAGGAGATGAGGAGGAGGCGCCAGAGGTCGAGGCAGACGGCCAGCCCCAGCCCGACCGCGCCTCTAGCAACGAGCCGCGCTCAACTAAGCTAGCTGTCGCCAGGGGTGATCAGGCGGAGACCAACCAGCCGACTGCCCCGCCAACTGGCACCGCCGACCCCTCTGGTCCTCTGAGTCCGTCCGCGGCTTCCTAGGCTGCCACTTTATCTTTGTTTTACCTACTTAGTAGTCTCAATGAACTTGTTATTTTGCACAATTCCACCCACTGGGTGTGGGTGTATCCTGAACTCCTATTTGATGATTCGGCCAAGGGCCTTTCTATGTAAATATTTATCCATGTTCTATCTCTTCTTGCTTATTGCTCTTTGGCTTTTTCCTTTGCTGCTTCCCTTGGTTGCCGTTTGGCTAGTCGGAGAGCCGCTCTGCGGACTGCCGCTAGATCAAATACTTGGCTTCTTTGGGAGGCAAGTACTTTAGCCATTTAGAGTTTTTAGCAAGTTAATTTAGAAAACGACGAGCTGGCTGCTCAAGAGTTGGTTGCAAAAGGCTGGAAACCGGCTTAAGCTATGTGCATGCTTTGGGTCCTTAGCCATTTTTCGTATGGACACCCATTCTACCTTACTCCTGCTTGCCAGTCAGTCGCTCTGTGATCTGCAGCTTCTAACAGGAGACGGCTTGAGTGCCACACACTACTTGTCCGGCTGCAGGAAGTCATTTCATAGCTCAAGACGGCAAGTCCCCGGGCCGACTAGTCAAACCCGGCGCCAAGCTGTAAAGAATAACATACTCATAGGCATAACTCTTTATCATATAGATAAAAGAAGGCAGTCCTCGAGATCTTCTCGAGGGGCCCGAAGTCTTCGTACTTTAATACAAAAGGTAGCATGATACATACTGCATTAACTGTAAAATCTTCGGAGGAGATTTGCATTCCATGGCCGCTACGTCTCTTTGCCGGAGTCATCCCTTTTGCGCGCTCGGGGCTTCTGAGCGTCAATCAGGTAGTAGGAGTCATTGCCCAACACCTTGCCGATGATGAAGGGGCCTTCCCAAGGAGCTGAGAGCTTGTGCTGGCCAGCTGTTCGCTGAATCAGCCGAAGCATAAGATCTCCTTCTTGGAAAGATCGCGGCTTGACCTTCCGATTGTAGTATCGGCGTAGGCTGTGTTGGTAGATGCTGGATCGGCTGAGTGCCAACAGCCGGCCCTCTTCCAGTAGATCGACGTCGTCTTGACGTGCTTCCTCTGCTTCCTCCTCGGTGTACATGGTGGCTCGAGGGGAGTCGAACTCTATGTCCGTTGGGATGACGGCTTTGGCACCATAGACGAGGAAGAAGGGCATGAAGCCGGTTGACTTGTTTGGAGTCGTGCACAGGCTCCAGAGGATGGCTGGCAACTCATCAAGCCAGCAGCCTGCCGAGCGCTCCAGAGGCTCGACCAGCCGGGGCTTGATGCCGGACAGGATTAGGCCATTGGCTCGCTCTACTTGGCCGTTGGACTGCGAATGGGCAACGGACGCTAAGTCCAGTCGGATGCCCTGGGTCGCGCAGAAACGGGCAAGGCACCATTGGTAAAGTTTGTGCCGTTGTCGGTGATGATGCTGTGCGGTATGCCGTACCGAATTGTGATGTCGGAGATGAAGGTCACAGCAGTTGGACCATTCAAACTCTTGATTGGCTTTGCTTCTATCCACTTGGTGAACTTGTCCACTGCAACAAGTAAATGAGTCAAACCACCTCGCGCCGTCTTGAATGGTCCGACCATGTCCAGGCCCCAAACAGCAAAGGGCCAGGCAATAGGAATAGTTTTGAGTGTCGAAGCAGGTTGATGAGGCTTAGAGCGGAACTTCTGGCACCCCTTGCATTTTTGGACTAGAGATTTGGCGTCTTCAAGAGCAGTCGTCCAGAAGAAACCATGGTGGAAAGCTTTGGCGACGAGTGCTCTTGAAGCTGCGTGATGGCCACATCCGCCTTGATGGATGTCTTTGAGGATTGCCTGGCCTTGCTCTGGCTCCACACACCGCTGGTGAATGCCAGTGACGCTGCGCCTTATGAGCTCTCTATTGATGATGGCGTACGCTGCTGCCCGACGTTGCACTTGCCGAGCCGTGATCTCATCGGCTGGCAGCTCTTTGTTCACCATGAATTTGAGGATGGGCTGGGCCCATGAAGGTGCTGCAATTTCTGCAACCGCCAAGACTGCGACTTGGACGAGGGTGTCTGGGCCGGGAGGTGGCGGGTTGGAGTTGGCAGCCGCTTGCTATGTTGATGAAGTCCCTGGGCAGAATGGCGCAGTCCCTGGGCCGGGCTCCGAAGTCTCCGGGCCGGGCTCCACAGTCCCCGGGCCGGGTGCGACTGCCACGATCCCCACGCCGCCTGCCGGAATACTCGCGCCGTCTGCGGGGGCTCTTGAGTCAGATCCGACTACTTCAGGAGGAGCTGGCACAAAGATGGAGTCTGACTCTGGTGATGGTTTGACTGGCGGCTTGAGGAGGTGCTGGAGGGCGACGCCAGACGGTATCACCTGACAGGTGGAGCCGACTCGCGCCAGGGCATCTGCTTGGTCGTTGTCGTTTCTTGGTACATGGAGAAACTTGCATCCCTCGAAATACCCACTGAGTTGCTATACGAGGAAGCAGTAGCTTGCCATGTTTGCGTCCTTGGTGTCCCAATCGCTTGACGACTGCTGGACCACCAAGTCGGAGTCACCATAACACAGGATCCGGCGAATGCCGAGCTCTTTGGCTAGCCAGAGCCCGTGAATGAGTGCCTCGTACTCGGCGATGTTGTTGGAGGCGGCAAATTGATTTGCATCACATACTTGAGCTTGTCGCCCTTGGGAGAGGTGAGGACGATGCCGGCTCCCAAGCCGGTGTGCATCTTGGAGCCGTCGAAGTGCATTCGCCAGTGGGTGGAGTTGCGCGCTGGTGGTAGATACTGGGTTTCGGCCCAGTCGACGAGGAAGTCGGCCAACGCTTACGACTTGATGACAGTGCGAGGTTGGTAGTAGATGGTGTAGGGGGCCAAATCTATGGCCCACTTGGCCACTCGTCCCGAAGCGTCTCGGCTGCCGATGATCTTGGCTAGAGGAGCCGTGCAGACCACAGTGATTGGATGCTCTTGGAAGTAAGGCTTCAATTTCTTGGCGGCAAAATGCACACCATAGCACATCTTCTGGTAGTGGGGGTAGTTTTGCTTGGAGGTCGACAGTACTTCACTCAAATGATATATCGGTCTCTGAACTGGTAGTGCTTTGCCTTCCTCCTTGCGTTCTACTACAATGACTGTGCTGACCACTCGGCTGGTGGCGGCGATGTAGAGGAGCATAGGCTCCTTAGGATTCGGAGCCGCCAGAACAGGTGGAGTCCCCAACATCTTTTTTAGTTGGACAAATTCTTCGTCCGCCTTGTGGTTCCACTCGAAAAAAGTGGTCTTCTTCATGAGCTGGTACAGGGGAAGGGCCTTCTCGCCCAGTCGACTGATGAATTGGCTGACGGACGCCAAACAGCCGGTGAATTTTTGTACGTCCAGTAGTCGGCTGGGTACCTCCATCCTTTCAATTGCCTTGATCTTCACAAGGTTGCATTCTATGCCGTGTTCGGAGACCAGAAAACCAAGGAGCTGGCGGGCTGGTACTCCGAAGACGCATTTCTCCAGGTTGAGCTTGATCTGAAATCAGCGCAAGTTGTCGAAGGTCTCCTTGAGGTCTTCCAGCAGTGTTCCACGCTTCTCCGTCTTCACCACCACATCATCCACGTAGACGTGAGCATTTCTGCCGAGCTGCTTGAGGAGACACTTCTGCATGCATCGTTGGAAGGTGGCGCCGGTGTTCCTCAAGCCGAGCGTCATGGTTAGGTAGCAGAAAGCTCCAAACGGCATGATGAAGGCAGTCTTCAGCCTGCCGGCTGGGTTTAACTTGATCTGGTGATACCCTGAATATGCATCCAAGAAACTCAACAGCTCGCATCCGGCTATGGAGTCTATCACTTGGTCGATCCTTGGCAAGGCGAACGGGTCCTTGGGACATGCTTTGTTGAGGCTTGTGTAGTCAATAAACATTCGCCATTGCTTGTTCTTCTTCAGTACCAAGACTGGGTTGGCCAGCCATTCTGGGAAGAATACTTCCATGATGAAGCCGGCTGCGAGCAGCCGGGCTATTTCTTCTCCAACAACTCTCCTCTTCTCTTCTGACAAGCGGCGTAAAGGTTGTTTGACTGGTTTGGCATTAGATCGGACGTGTAATTTGTGCTCGGCGAATTCCGTCGGGACACCTGGCATGTCCTTGGGGGACCATGCGAAGATGTCTCTATTCTCACGGAGGAAATCGACGAGCTCGCCTTCCTATTTGCTGTCGAGGTGGGCACCTACGACAACGTACCTCTCTGGGTGCTCTGGGTCCAAAGGTATCTTCTTTGTTTACTTGGCCGGCTTGAACGAGCCCTCAGCTTCCGACCTTTCGGGATCAGGCGGCATCTCTGGTTGCTTGCCTGCCATCGCCACAACTCGATCTAGCAGTCGCTTCTCAGCTGCGATCACGAGGGACTCGGCCAGCCGACTGCTCTCTGATGCGCAGGCGTACGACTTCTTGTAGTCGCCAGTTATGGTCAGAATCCCTTTGGAGCTCGGCATCTTCATCTTGAGGTAGGCATAGTGGGGGACAGCCATGAACTTGGCCAGGGCTGGCCGGCCAAGCAGTGCATGGTATGGGCTCTCTAGGTCCACCACCTCGAACCATATTGACTCACGGCAGAAATGATCTTTGTCTCTGAAGAGGACATCGATCAAGATCTTGTCGATTGGCGAGCAGGAAAGGCCAGTGACTATGTCGTGGAACACCGTCCGGCTGGACTGCAGTTGCCTCTTCCTGATTCCCAACTTCTCCATGGTGTCTTTGTACAAGATGTTGATGCTGCTGCCGCCGTCTATCGGGACTCTGGAAAAACGAGCAGATCGCTTGTCCGTGGCAAAGGTGGCGTCCAAAACCAAAGCATAGGAGCCGGGTCTGGGCATTACTTCGGGGTGGTCAGCCCGACTCTAGCTGATGGGCTTCTCAAACCAGTGCATGAACTCCGGTGTGTCAGAAGCTACTGCATTCACCTCCTGCTGCTGCAGTCGTCTGCTGCGTCGATCGTCGGGCACACTGGTGAACACGACGTATGCTCCCTGCTCTTCTGGGTACTCTTCTTGCACTGCGCCGACTGGTCTGACCGCCGGCTGCTTGGGCGGTGGGGGAGGCGGCTGCCTAACAGGTGGGGGAGGCAAAAGGCCGTCTCCCTTTGCGATCCTGGTGAGCCAGTGACATTTCCGAGTGGTGTGGTTGGACGGCTTCACGCCACTGTGGAACTTGCAGGGTCCATCCAGAGTTTGCTCATATGGGAAAGCCGGCTGCCAGTTGGACCTGCCGCCCTTCTGACGTCTGAGCGGAGGCTGCCCTTCCGGTTGTTGGTCTTCAACTGTTGCCACCTGCCAACTAGTGGAAGTCAGCGGGGGGCTTTACGCTTATGGTCGTTCTGTTGTTGACGCCGACTGGTATCTCCGGCTGGGGTTCGGGGAGCCTGAGGAGCCACTTTGCCGGTTGCACTGACTTGAATCTCCGTCTTCATGGAGGAATCGGCCGTGGCGTATTTGTCTGCTATGATCAGCAGATCGTCGAGGGTTTCCGGCTCATCACAGAGAAGCTTGTGCTTGAGGAGGGTGCCCTCTCGGCATCCTGCAGTGAAGTACTCAATAGCCTGCACCTCGTGCACGCCCTCGCAAGAGTTGCGGAGCTCGGCCCAGCGCGTGAGGTAGTCGCGAGTTGACTCGCTGGGGCCTTGCACGCACAAGGAGAGTTGGCAGGGTTTGGGAGGTCGCTTCTACGTGCTGGTGAAGTTGCGGACGAAGGCGTCGGTGAAGTCGACCCAACTGTTGATGATGCGGGGCCTTAAGCTGTTCAGCCACGTCCGGGCCGTGCCCTGGAGCATGAGTGGAACGTACTTCACAGCAACACGCTTGTTGTCGTTTGATATGCTGACGGCCGTGGACTAGTCGACCAGCCAGTCCTACGGCTTCACGGAGCCGGTGTACTTGGGTGTGTCTCTGGGGAGCGTGAACCCTTTGGGGAAGGGATCGTCTCGGATGCGGGGGCCAAAATACAGCGGACCCAACTCATCTTCTTCCTCAAGTGCCAGGGATCGGTGGAGACGGTCGATCCGATGGCGGGCGTCATTCTCACCGACTCCCTCTCGGCGGCCAAGGCGGTCGCCGAGCGTCGGGTGATCGACAGGCGGCGGGGAGACTCGCCTTTCCCTCCGAGGAGGAGGAGGAGGACAGTCGTCCCGTCGTTCCATCGTTCTTGGGCGGCCGTCTCGGTCGTGCTCTATGGTGATGCGAGTCCGACTACGGCTGGCAGCCGGCTCCTTGCCTTTTCTTCCGTGGACGCCGCCAGTCGGCGTCCGAGACTCCGCGCCTTGATCTCGGCGCGGAAGCAGGTTGTCATTCCGTCGGCGCGGCGCATCAGTGCGGCAGCCGGCCTCGTTCGGCTCAGCAGCCACGTCAAGGAGTCGCTGGACGCGCTCCGTCATCAAGCGACGCTCTTCGCCCTCGAACTTGTCCAGCTCGTCCGCCGCCGCCTGGGCGGCTCAAATATTCTCCGCAGGTGTGGTGTAGACGGGGTGATTCGCCCCGAATAGATCGGCGATAGCGGCACCGCGCTACTAGACCGTGCCAAGGAGGCTAGGCCCAGCTAGAGCCGGTGTGCCGCCCACCGCGCGGTCCATCTCGCGCCGGTAGGCTTCTGACAGGCGTCTCATGCTGGCCAGCTTTTTGGCGCCTTCGACTAGATGAAGGCGGCATGCCTCCAGCGTCTCGGTGTCGGCATCTTCAGGGATGGGCGCTGCCAGGTCTTGCAGCACCACGTGGAGCGGGTCGTAGTCACCCCCGCCGGAGTGCTCGCCATGATCGATGACAAGAACTTCCGTGATGGTGCTTCCGCCGCTCTCCGCGCGAGGAAGTGGCTCGTCGTAGACCACCACATTGGTGGGGAACGTGTCAAGCGACACGGTGTCGGAGTCGACCAACATCGGATCAGTGGATGCTACGGACTCCAAGTCCCCGGCTGGCTCGTTGGCGACGTGAAGTTGATCAAGGAGGCCCGCGAGGAGGCTCTCAGGGCTGCATGTGCCCGCGTCGGATGCGGGCTCATCGGAGAGGCGCACCTCGCCTACAAGATCGGCAAGGCAACTGGCCGCGCAGGAGATTTCAGCGCCATGAAGCGCGTTGGCACAAACTCCGTCTGGTGTGCCGGGCTGGCTGCGCTCGCCAGGGAGGAGAAGGGTTCCCGTCCAGAACAGGTCTCCGGACGACGGTGCACCAGGCCCCACGGTGGGCACCAAATGTCGGGGGTTGGGTGCGACATTGCCAATGGATAGCTTATCATGGTGGGGGCGAGTCGAACGTCACAGGTGCCTGGAAACGGGATGAGGTGTAGACACAAACGCCAGCGGACTTTACCCAAGTTCAGGGCTCTCCTAGGAGATAACACCCCTAGTCCTGCTCTGCGGGGTCTCCGCATGATCACTAAGGCAAAAGTGAGTACAATGGTGCTCCTCGAGCAGTATCTGTGGACAGGAGGAGGCTAGGCCAGCTCTCCCCCATCTCTAAGGTCTGGTCTAGTTCTAAGGGATCGGAACCATTTGCATGGGTGCCCTGGGGGGTTTATATAGGCCTACCCCCAGGGGTACAATGGTAAACCGACTGGGCGCAGGGCCTAGCCGTCAGTCTCTTCGCCTTTTGGCCTCTATGCCGACTGCTGGGGCCCGCCGGCTGGTGGGCCCCGCAGACTGGTCTGGTACGGAGCCGACAGGCCGTACCCGCCGCTTGCGGGTCTTGTCGGCTGCCGATTACTGTAGCCGTGCCTCTAATAACGCAGGCTTGGTCATGGGGTCGTGGCTACAGCCCTGTTACCTGGCGGGCGATTACTGTAGCCACTCCCCGTCTCGTCTGGTTAATGGCGTGTGGGACCCATGGGAGGGGCAGGCCGACTTCCGGGGGCCGGCTCCCTTCGGGTCCGACTGGTGGCGCTCTTGCCGTCTTCTGGACTCTCGCTGACCGGTAGGGCCCATCAGTCGTGATCCGTACCGACAGGCCGCCGTGGTTGCAGGACTCTGCCCACTGCTGCTAATGTCAGGGATGGCACGGCAACAGTGCCTCGCCGGACGGAGATCTCCTCTGGTACGGCGCACTATGGCCTAGCCATCCCATGAAAAGGGGACGGAGTGGGCTTTACTGTTGTCACTCCTATCCCATCCCCCCTTATGAGGGCATGGGCTTTGTTGGTGTCGTGGGCCGACTCCCCATGGCCGGCTTCTCTGGGAGCTGCCAGGCGGGAGTCGGCCCGTCTTGACCTCGCCTCCAGGACTCGACCGCATGCGGGCAGTCGGCTGTTCCTTTAGTCGGCCTCTGGAAGGCGGCTCTCCATCCTGGTGTCTTGAGGGGCGCAGTCAACCCCGATGTCTTGAAAGGTTCTGGGCCTCGGGTTAGCCTACTCGTGGCCCATTACTCCGACAGCTAGCATGATCATGTAGTTGACATCGAATTTGTGGCAAAGCCACCGTTCATAATTCTTTCATACATATCACTCTTGATTCATTGCATATCCCGGTACACCGCTGGAGGCATTCATATAGAGTCATATTTTGTTCTAAGTATTGAGTTGTAAGAAAAATAAAAAGTGTGATGATCATCATTTTTAGAGCATTGTCCCAAGTGAGGAAAGGATGATGGAGACTATGATTCCCCCACAAGTCGGGATGAGACTCCAGACGAAAAATAAAAAAAAATAAAAAAAGAGGCCATAAAAAAGAGAAGGCACAAACAAAAAAATGAGAGAAAAAGAGAGAAGGGACAATGTTACTATCCTTTTACCACACTTGTGCTTCAAAGTAGCACCATGATCTTCATGATAGAGAGTCTCTCGTTCTGTCACTTTCATATACTAGTGGGAATTTTTCATTATAGAACTTGGCTTGTATATTCCAATGATGGGCTTCCTCAAAATGCCCTAGGTCTTCGTGAGCAAGCGGGTTGGATGCACACCCACTTAGTTTCTTTTGTTGAGCTTTCATATACTTATAGCTCTAGTGCATTCGTTGCATGGCAATCCCTACTCACTCACATTGATATCTATTGATGGGCATCTCCATAGCTTGTTGATACGCCTAGTTGATGTGAGACTATCTTCCCCTCCTTTTGTCTTCTCCACAACCACCATTCTATTCCACATATAGTGTTATATCCATGGCTCACGCTCATGTATTGCGTGAAGATCGAAAAAGTTTTGAAAATGTCAAAAGTATGAAACAATTGCTTGGCTTGTCATCGGGGTTGTGCATGATTTAAATACTTTGTGTGTTGAAGATAGAGCATAGCCAGACTATATGATTTTGTAGGAATAGCTTTCTTTGGCCATGTTATTTTGAGAAGACATAATTGCTTTGTTAGTATGCTTGAAGTATTATTATTTTTGTGTCAACATGAAATTTTGTCTTGAATCTTTTGAATCTGAATATTCATACCACAATTAACAAGATTTACATTAAAATTATGCCAAGTAGCACTTCGCATCAAAAATTCTGCTTTTATCATTTACCTACTCGAGGACGAGAAGGAATTAAGCTTGGGGATGCTTGATACGTCTCCAACGTATCTATAATTTTTGATTGCTCCATGCTATATTATCTACTATTTTGGACATTATTGGGCTTTATTATCCACTTCTATATTATTTTTGGGACTAACCTATTAACCGGAGGCCTAGCCCAGAATTGTTGTTTTTTGCCTGTTTTAGGGTTTCGAAGAAAAGGAATATCAAACGGAGTCCAAACGGAATGAAACCTTCGGGAACGTGATTTTCTCATCGAATACAACTCAGGAGACTTGGACCCTACGTCAAGCCACGTAACAGGAGCCCACGAGGTAGGGGCGTGCCTGCCCCCCCCCCCCCAAGCGCGCCCTCCACCCTCGTGGGGCCC
>NC_041390.1:391184206-391200909 GCF_002162155.2 Triticum dicoccoides | reverse complement strand
CCTGTTGCTCCACCGACGTACTTCTTCCTCCTATATATATCCATGCACCCCCAAATGATCAGAACGGAGCCAAAAACCTAATTCCACCACCGCAACTTTCTGTATCCACGAGATCCCATCGTGGGGCCTGTTCCGGAGCTCCGCCGGAGGGGGCATCGATCACGGAGGGCTTCTACATCATCATCCAAGCCCCTCCGATGAAGTGTGAGTAGTTTACTTCAGACCTTCGGGTCCATAGTTAGTAGCTAGACGGCTTCTTCTCTCTTTTTGGATCTCAATACAATGTTCTCCCCCTCTCTCGTGGAGATCTATTTGATGTAATCTTCTTTTTGCGGTGTGTTTGTCGAGACTGATGAATTGTGGGTTTATGATCCAGTCTATCTATGAATAATATTTGAATCTTCTCTGAATTCTTTTATGTATGATTGGTTATCTTTGCAAGTCTCTTCGAATTATCAGTTTGGTTTGGCCTACTAGATTGGTTTTTCTTGCCATGGCAGAAGTGCTTAGCTTTGGGTTCGATCTTGCGGTGTCCTTTCCCATTGACAGAAGGGGCAGCAAGGCACGTATTGTATTGTTGCCATCGAGGATAACAAGATGGGGTTTTTATCATATTGCATGAAACTATCCCTCTACATCATGTCATCTTGCTTAAGGCGTTACTCTGTTTTTAACTTAATACTCTAGATGCATGCTAGATAGCGGTCGATGAGTGGAGTAATAGTAGTAGATGCAGGCAGGAGTCGGTCTACTTGTCTCGGACGTGATGCCTATATACATGATCATACCTAGATATTCTCATAACTATGCTCAATTCTGTCAATTGCTCAACAGTAATTTGTTCACCCATCGTAGAATACTTATGCTCTTGAGAGAAGCCACTAGTGAAACCTATGGCCCCCGGGTCACTTTCTCATCATATCAATCTCCATCACTTTATTATTGCTTTGCATTTTACTTTGTCTTTTACTTTTCACTTTGCATCTCTATACCAAAAATACCAAAAATATTATTTATTATCTCTATCAGATCTCACTTTCATAAGTGACCGTGAAGGGATTGACAACCCCTAAGCGTGTTGGTTGCATTGAGCTATTGTTTTTGTGTAGGTACGAGGGACTCGCGCGTATCCTCCTACTGGATTGATACCTTGGTTCTCAAAAACTGAGGGAAATACTTACGCTACTTTGCTGCATCATCCTCTCCTCTTCAGGGAAATCCAACGCAGTGCTCAAGAGGTAGCAAATATACAAGCCAAGTTCTATAATGAAAGATTCCCACTAGTATATGAAAGTGACAACATCAGAGACTCTCTATCATGCAGATCATGGTGCTACTTTGAAGCACAAGTGTGGTAAAAGGATAGTAGCATTGCCCCTTCTCTCTTTTTCTCTCATTTTTTCATATTCTGTTTCATTTTTTTGGGCCTTCTCTTTTTATGGCCTATTTTTTTCTCCATTTTTTTATTTTTTTCGTCCAGAGTCTCATCCCGACTTGCGAGGGAATGATGGTCTCCATCATCCTTTCCTCACATGGGACAATGCTCTAATAATGATGATGATCACACTTTTATTTACTTATAACTCAAGAATTACAACTCGATACTTAGAACAAAATATGACTCTATGTGAATGCCTCCGGCGGTGTACCGGGATGTGCAATGAATCAAGAGTGACATGTATGAAAGAATTATGAACGGTGGCTTTGCCACAAATACGATGTCAACTACATGATCATGCAAAGTAATATGACAATGATGGAGCGTGTCATAATAAACGGAACGGTGGAAAGTTGCATGGCAATATATCTCGGAAGGCTATGGAAATGCCATAATAGGTAGGTATGGTGGCTGTTTTGAGGAAGGTATATGGTGGGTGTATGATACTGGCGAAAGTTGTGCGGTACTAGAGAGGCTAGCAATGGTGGAAGGGTGAGAGTGCGTATAATCCATGGACTCAACATTAGTCATAAAGAACTCATATACTTATTGCAAAAATTTATTAGTTATCGAAACAAATTACTAAGCGCATGCTCCTAGGGGTATAGATTGGTAGGAAAAGACCATCGCTCGTCCCCGACCGCCACTCATAAGGAAGACAATCAATAAATAAATCATGCTCCGACTTCATCACATAACAGTTCACCATACATGCATGCTACGGGAATCACAAACTTCAACACAAGTATTTCTCAAATTCACAACTACTCAACTAGCATGACTCTAGTATCACCATCTCCATATCTCAAAACAATTATCAAGTATCAAACTTCTCATAGTATTCAATGCACTTTATATGAAAGTTTTTATTATATCTCTCTTGGATGCCCATCATATTAGGACTAATTTCATAACCAAAGCAAATTACCATGCTGTTCTAAAGACTCTCAAAATAATATAAGTGAAGCATGAGAGTTCATCT
Source organism: Triticum dicoccoides (assembly GCF_002162155.2). Classification (NCBI taxonomy): domain Eukaryota; kingdom Viridiplantae; phylum Streptophyta; class Magnoliopsida; order Poales; family Poaceae; genus Triticum; species Triticum dicoccoides. Next base: position 391,198,489 of record NC_041390.1, on the reverse strand, counting down.
ATTTCTTCAAAATAAAACCACCGCCGTGCTCTAAAACGATATAAGTGAAGCACTAGAGCAAATGACAAACTACTCCAAAAGATATAAGTGAAGCTCAATGAGTAGTTGAATAATTATGCAACTATGTGAAGACTCTCTAATATTTAAGAATTTCATATCTTGGTATTTTATTCAAACAGAAAACAAAACAAAATAAAATAAAATGATGCTCCAAGCAAAACACATATCATGTGGTGAATAAAAATATAGCTCCAAGTAAAGTTACCGATGAACGAAGACGAAAGAGGGGATGCCATCCGGGGAATCCCCAAGCTTAGGCTCTTGGTTGTACTTGAATATTACCTTGGGGTGCCTTGGGCATCCCCAAGCTTAGGCTCTTGCCACTCCTTATTCCATAGTCCATCGAATCTTTACCCAAAACTTGAAAACTTCACAACGCAAAACTTAACAGAAAACTCGTAAGCTCCGTTAGTATAAGAAAATAAATAACCACTTAGGTACTGTTGTGAACTCATTATAAATTCATATTGGTGTAATATCTACTGTATTCCAACTTCTCTATGGCTCATACCCTCCGATACTACTCATAGATTCATCAAAATAAGCAAACAACACATAGAAAACAGAATCTGTCAAAAACAGAACAGTCTGTAGTAATCTGTAGGTTTATACTACTTATGGAACCCCAAAAATTCTAAAATAAATTTCTGGACGTGAGAAATTTATCCATTAATAATATTCAAAAAGAATTAACTAAATATCGCTCTTCAATAAAAAATGGCATCAATTCTCGTGAGCACTAAAGTTTCTGTTTTTTACAGCAAGATCGCAAAGACTTTCCCCAAGTCTTCCCAAAGGTTGTACTTGGCACAATCACTAAGTAAAAGCATAACCACATATAAACAGAGGCTAGATGAATTATTTATTACTAAACAGGAACAAAAATAAAGTTGGGTTGTCTCCCAACAAGCGCTATCGTTTAACGCCCCTAGCTAGGCATGATGATTTCAATGATGCTCACATAAAAGATAAGAATTGTAACATAAAGAGAGCATCATGAAGAATATGACTAGCACATTTAAGTCTAAACCACTTCCTATGAATAGGGATTTTTTGAGAAAACAACTTATGGTAACAATAATCAACTAGCATAGGAAGGCAAAACAAGCATAACTTTAAAACTTTAAGCACATAGAGAGGAAACTTGATATTATTGCAACTTATACAAGCATATATTCCTCCCTCATAATAATTTTCAGTAGCATCATGAATAAACAACAATATGACCATCACATAAAGCATTATTTTCATGATCAACAAGCATAGAAAATGTACTACTCTCCACATAAGCAAAATTCTTCTCGTTCGGAATAGTGGGAGTATCATAAGAAACTCGAATACTAGAAATTGTTTCCATATTAAAGGAGTAATGTTCAGAAAAAGGGTAATCATAATCATGACAAGTTTTATAAATTTAGTCATCACTACTTTTTATAGCATAAGTATCATCACAATAATCATCATAAGTAGCAACTTTGTTCTCATCATAATTGATTGAAACCTCTTCCAAGATAGTGGAATCATTACTAAATAAAGTCATGACCTCTCCAAATCCACTTTCATAATTATCACAATAAGATTCAACACCCTCCAAAATAGTGGAATCATTACTTCCTAAAGTCGACACTCTTCCAAACCCACTTTCATCAATGTAATCATCATAAGTAGGAGGCATGCTATCATCATAACAAATTTGCATATCAAAACTTGGGAGGCTAGAAATATCATCTTCATTAAACATAGCATCCCCAAGCTTGGGACAAACATTCATTGCAGCAAATATATTCTCAAACATGTCATTCTCATCAAACATAGCATCCCCAAGCTTGGGCCTTTTCATATCATAAGCATAATCACTCTCATCATTAATAGTATGGATAGCACCAATAGTATAGCAATTATCATCATCACAATGAGTAATAGGGGCAACATCATTTGGGAGGGATACCTCTTTACCTTTACTTCTCCGTCTTTTCTTTTTCTTCTTCACATTATGTGTGTGTTCAATCCTCTTTTTGGAGCTCCTTATTGATGAGATTGGTTGAATAGAAGGCTCCTCCTCGTTACCTGATTCATTAAAGAAATAATAGGAGGATATTGGGAAGTCTCTTCCCTTTCATTAGTATTCTCTTCATCTTCTATTTGTTTTCTTGTCTTTATGTAATTGGCAATATAAGTATTTTCAATGCAATTCACCGCACAATACATAAAAATTTCTTGTAGATCAATATCGAGGAATTTCTCAAGGTTATATTCTGGAATATGCTTAGTTATACGTTTCATTTCTTCATAACCCAAAAGCAAAATAAGTTCATTATGATGTGCAAGGGAAATCAAATAATCACAATTTTTGGACATGATACGATCATGAAACAATTTGCATTTGAGATTTAAATCACCATGTTCATTGCAAAGTTCACAAGTATGGTGAAGAAATTTTAAATTTTCAGCACAAACATCTAGCCTTTCTTGCAGCCACTTAGTTTCGAAATACTTATGCCTCTTGCAAAATCTATCTTCCCTATTTAGTGTGTACTTGCAAACTCTATGCACTCCACAAAAATTGACATGCTTATAAGAGACATTTTCATTATGACTAGTGCAATCATCATTAGTACTATGGATATTCAAGGAGTTCATACTAACAACATTGCAATCATGCTCATCATTCAAAGATTTAGTGCCAAACATTTTATAGACTTCTTCTTTTAGCACTTGAGCACAATTTTCCTTTCCATCATTCTCACAAAAAATATTAAAAAGATGAAACGTATGAGGCAAACTCAATTCCATTTTTTTGTAATTTTATTTTATAAACTAAACTAGTGATAAAACAATAAACTAAAAGATTCGATTACGGGATCTAAAGATATACCTTCAAGCGCTAACATCCCCGGCAATGGCCCCAGAAAAGAGCTTGATGTCTACTATACAACCTTCTTCTTGTAGACGTTGTTGGTCCTCCAAGTGCAGAGGTTTGTAGGATAGTAGAAAATTTCCCTCAAGTGGGTGACCTAAGGTTTATCAATCCATGGGAGGCGTAGGATGAAGATGGTCTCTCTCAAGCAACCCTACAACCAAATAACAAAGAGTCTCTTGTGTCCCAAACACACCCAATACAATGGTAAATTGTATAGGTGCACTAGTTTGGCGAAGAGATGGTGATACAAGTGCAATATGGAGGGTAGATATAGGTTTTTGTAATCTGAATATATAAAAACAGCAAGGTAACTAATGATAAAAGTGAGCACAAACGGTATTGCAATGCGTTGCAACAAAGCTTAGGGTTCATACTTTCACTAGTGAAAGTTCCCTCAACAATAATAACATAATTGGATCATATAACTATCCCTCAACATGCAACAAAGAGTCACTCCAAAGTCACTAATAGCGGAGAACAAACGAAGAGATTATTGTAGGGTACGAAACCACCTCAAAGTTATTCTTTCCGATCAATCCGTTGGGCTATTCCTATAAGTGTCACAAACAGCCCTAGAGTTCGTAGTAAAATAACACCTTAAGACACAAATCAACCAAAACCCTAATGTCATCTAGATACTCCAATGTCACCTCAAGTATCCGTGGGTATGATTATACGATATGCATCACACAATCTCAGATTCATCTATTCAACCAACACAAAGAACTTCAAAGAGTGCACCAAAGTTTCTACTGAAGAGTCAAGACGAAAACATGTGCCAACCCCTATGCATAAGTTCATGAGGTTACAGAACTCGCAAGTCGATCACCAAAACATACATCAAGTGGATCACGTGATATCCCATTGTCACCATAGATAAGCACATGCAAGGCATACATCAAGTGTTCTCAAATCCTTAAAGACTCAATCCGATAAGATAACTTCAAAGGGAAAACTCAATCCATTACAAGAGAGTAGAGGGGGAGAAACATCATAAGATCCAACTATAATAGCAAAGCTCGCGATACATCAAGGTCGTGCCAACTCAAGAACACGAGAGAGAGAGAGAGAGAGAGAGAGAGAGAGAGAGAGAGAGAGAGATCAAACACATAGCTACTGGTACATACCCTCAGCCCCGAGGGTGAACTACTCCCTCCTCGTCATGGAGAGCGTCGGGATGATGAAGATGGCCACCGGAGAGGGATTCCCCCCTCCGACAGGGTGCCAGAACGGGCCTAGATTGGTTTTCGGTGGCTACGGTGGCTTCTGGCGGTGGAACTCCCGATCTATTCTGCTCCCCGATGTTTTTAGGGTATATGGACATATATAGGCGAAAGAAGTCGGTAAAGGGAGCCACGAGGGGCCCACGAGGGTGGGGGTGCGCCCAGGGGGATAGGGTGCACCTCCCTGCCTCGTGGCCACCTCGAAGCTTCCCTGACGTGTACTCCAAGTCTCCTGGATTGCTTCCGTTCCAAAAATAACTCTCCCGAAGGTTTCATTCCGTTTGAACTCTGTTTGATATTCCTTTTCTTCAAAACACTAAAATAGGCAAAAAAACAACAATTTGGGCTAGGCCTCCGATTAATAGGTTAGTCCCAAAAATAATATAAAAGTGTATAATAAAGCCCATAAACATCCAAAACAGATAATATAATAGCATGGAACAATCAAAAATTATAGATATGCTGGAGACGTATCATGGCGCCTGCGAGCCACCGAGGAGGGCTGCGGCGACCAGGGGTGTCGGTCCCTCGAAGCGCACGATGAAGAGGTCGCGCAGCTCCTCCCAAGAGGCCACGGAAGATTTCTGGCAGATGGAGGAGCTAGGCGCGCGGCACGCCGGCGAGGGCCATCGGAAACCAATTGGCCATGATCTTGCCGTCGCCCCCGGCCTCCAGGACAGCCTCCTCGTACACCAGCAGAAAGGCCGCCGGATCCGCGCACCATCGTAACGGGGCGGCATCTTCGGCTTGAACTTGTGTGGCCACTGCACCAGTCACAAGGTGGGGGTGAAGGCCCAGAGCCCCCTGGCGCCATGGAGGGCGCCTGTCAATCTAGTCGGGGAAGAGGCGGCGTCCATGAGAGTCGGTCAGAGAGGCAAGGCCATCGAGGGGCGAAGCTTCGGTGCACCCCTACCTGGCGCACCAAATGTCGGATTTTGGGTTCCGGCAAAACCCTTGAGGTTCAAACACTCTGGTGCGCACGAAGATCTCCCCCCTCTCTAGCTCGCGCACTCAATGATCTCACGGCCTAGCTCGATGGACCCAAAGAACACGAGACACAAGATTTATACTGGTTCGGGCCACCATTGTGGTGTAATACCCTACTCCAGTGTGGTGTGGTGGATTGCCTCTTGGGCTGTGGATGAACAGTTACAAGGGAAGAACAGCCCCCTGAGGAGAGGTGTTCTTGTGCTTGGTGAGCTTGTGTGGTTGAGGATGATCTGGATGATCCTCCTCTCTCATTATGGTGGTGGCTAGTCCTATTTATAGAGGCCCTGGTCCTCTCCCCAAATATTGAGCGGGAAGGGATCCCACAACGGTCAAATTTGAAGGGAGACAACTAGTATAGGTTATCCTGACAAAAGTAGTCTTCGCCTGCCAAAGGCTCTGGTGGTGACGCCGTCTTGGGCTCCACGGTGACCTCCGTCCTGCTGTCCTACTCGTCTTGGTCTTGTTGTACCGATATGGAAACCTTTGCCTGATGCCTTGGAACTCCTCACCTGCGCTTGCCTCCTTAGCACCAAAGAGGAAACGAGGACACTGTGCGCGCTGGCGCCCGCCTGGTCTTGATCGTCATGGCTTACATCATTGGAACCTCGCAAGGTTTGCCTTGCCTTGATCTCTCCACCTCTCGTGAGCTAGCCTGGTGAGGCCGCCCCTGAGGAGGTCTTGCGCCGTCCGCCTCGCGAGGCTTGGCCCCTCGCGAGGGTCTTGGGTGTTTGCTGGTGAAGATGGGCTGTACGGGGCCGCTGGAGGAGCCACGCCGCGGGCCGCAGGCAGGCAAGTCTGGGGACCCCCGTTCCCAGAACGCCGACAGGTACCAAGGGCCCTTCTTCCAGGCCCCTTATGTATACTCAATCGTTTATCCTCTCAAAGGATCACACACCAAGGTGACAAGCAGCGTAGAGGTGCGGCAGTGTATCCAAAGGATCATCAAGATCATCTTCCCCTTTTCAGGACCTGTATACTGCTTTCCCTTGTGCCCGGCATGCAAAATACCCTAGATGCTTATCGCATCCTCTGTAAAAAATATGTTTTGACGTATCAATCATACTATAATGGAAACATTTTTCGCCCAACCTATTCGGTCTTGGCTTATCTCCTAGTCTGTATTCCCTCTTTTTGTCCGATTGACATATACACATCGGCACGACTTAAATCGCTAGGGGCTCTACCCAGCCACACATACTTTTCAGAAGTCCGAACACTTCTATAGTACACTTCGGCGTCCCGAATATAGCATTATATGCATCGACTCCGAATCATGTCTTTGGTCAATAGTTGGGTTGCCCGGCTCCTGTGGTTACTACCTTACGTTCCGCCCGTTTGGCTAGGGTAGTAAAGGGAGAACTACTGCGATTGTGTTTCTGGCTCGTTCGGTCAAACACCTCAGTAGAGAAAGCCGAAAACTGACTGTCATGATACGGCGAGAGCTGGTCAGCTATTCGGCGACTAAATACAAATCTCTTGTGATTTCTTTCTGTATTACATGCAGGACGGGCTTCCACCCGGTCAGGCATCTAAAAGCACCTAAGTTCGGATAACCGAACAACACGAGGGGCTATGCTTATAATCTCACCATCAAACTCCTATGGCTAAGTGAGAGTGATAAAGCCGCATAGTCTGATTACCTGGTTCGCCGCACTGACACCTCCTTCAAGGACCAAGACGTTGGGTTAAGTGTTCTCATGTGCTATTTTGAACACCCCCATAGTATCTATGTGGGGGCTGAAGCCGATGACTGGCAAACTTTCATATATAGCAAACGGCCACACGAGAGGAAAATAATCTGAGATAAAACAAGCAAACATATTATACAAAAGTCTCATTCAAAGTTCGGGCAGCCCAGATACATTCATTCAAAAATAATATCCTTCGAACATTAGCCCTCTACAATGTGGGGTCCTTCCAGGACTTCATCAAAATACCGCTCCGGCGTGCGGTGCTCTGCTATGTCTTGAGCTTGTGTTGGTTTTCCCCGAAGAGGAAGGGATGATGCAGCAGAGTAGCGTAAGTATTTCCCCCAGTTTTTGAGAACCAAGGTGTCAATCCAGTAGGAGGCCACGCTCAAGTCCCTCGTACCTGCACAAAGCGATAGCTACTCGCAACCAACGCGATTAGGGGTTGTCAATCCCTTCACGGTCACTTACGAGAGTGAGATCTGATAGATATAATATTTTTGGTATTTTTGGTATAAAGATGCAAAGTAAAAAGTAAAGGCAAAGTAAAAAAGCAAGATTAAAGTGATGATGGAAATTGATATGATGAGAATAGACCCGGGGGCCATAGGTTTCACTAGTGGCTTCTCTCAAGAGCATAAGTATTCTATGGTGGGTGAACAAATTACTGTTGAGCAATTGACAGAATTGAGCATAGTTATGAGAATATCTAGGCATGATCATGTATATAGGCATCACGCCGTGACAAGTAGACCAAAACGATTCTGCATCTACTACTATTACTCCACTCATCGACCGCTATCCAACATGCATCTAGAGTATTAAGTTAAAAACAGAGTAACGCCTTAAGCAAGATGACATGATGTAGAGAGATAAATTCATGCAATATGAAATAAACCCCATCTTGTTATCCTCGATGGCAACGATGCAATACATGCCTTGCTGCCCCTTCTGTCACTGGGAAAGGACACCGCAAGATCGAACCCAAAGCTAAGCACTTCTCCCATGGCAAGAACTACCAATCTAGTTGGCCAAACCAAACGGATAATTCAAAGAGACTTGCAAAGATAACCAATCATACATAAACGAATTAAGAGAAGATTCAAATATTATTCATAGATAGACTTGATCATAAACCCACAATTCATCGGTCTCAACAAACACACCGCAAAAAGAAGATTACATCGAATAGATCTCCACAAGAGAGGGGGAGAACTTTGTATTGAGATTCAAAGAGAGAGAAGAAGCCATCTAGCTACTAACTATGGACCCGAAGGTCTGAGGTAAACTACTCACACTTCATCGGAGAGGCTAGGATGATGTAGAAGCCCTCCGTGATGACAGTCGTCTTCCGGCGGAGCTCCGGAACAGGCCCCAAGATGGGATCTCGTGGATACAGAAAGTTGCGGTGGTGGAATTAGGTTTTTGGCTCCTGTTCTGATCGTTTGGGGGCACGTGTGTATATATAGGAGGAAGAAGTACGTCGGTGGAGCACGGAGGGGCCCACGAGGCAGGGGGCGCCCTAGGGGGGGCGCGCCCCCCACCCTCGTGGCCTCCTCTTTGACCCCCTGGAGTAGGGTCCAAGTCTCCTGGATCACGTTCAGTGAGAAAATCACGTTCCCGAAGATTTTATTCTGTTTGGACTCCGTTTGATATTATGTTTCTCCGAAACACTGAAATAGGCAAAAACAACAATTCTAGGTTGGGCCTCCGGTTAATAGGTTAGTCCCAAAAATAATATAAAAGTGGAAAATAAAGCCCAATATAGTCCAAAACAGTAGATAATATAGCATGGAGCAATCAAAAATTATAGATACGTTGGAGACGTATCAGGCATCCCCAAGCTTAATTCCAACTCGTCCTTGAGTAGGTAAATGATAAAAAGAGAATTTTTGATGTGGAGTGCTACTTGGCATAATTTCAATGCAAATCTTCTTAATTGTGGTATGAATATTCAGATTAGAAAGATTCAAGACAAAAGTTTATATTGACATAAAAAAATAATACTTCAAGCATACTAACAAAGCAATTATGTCTTCTCAAAATAACATGGCCAAAGAAAGTTATCCCTACAAAATCATATAGTCTGGCTATGCTCCATCTTCACCACACAAAATATTAAATCATGCACAACCCCGATAACAAGCCAAGAAATTGTTTCATACTCTAACTTTTTCAAAACTTTTTCAATCTTCACGCAATACATGAGTGTGAGCCATGGATATAGCACTATAGGTGGAATAGAATGGTGGTTGTGGAGAAGACAAAAAGGAGAAGATAGTCTCACATCAACTAGGCGTATCAATGGGCTATGGAGATGCCCATCAATAGATATCAATGTGAGTGAGTAGGGATTGCCATGCAACGGATGCACTAGAGCTATAAATGTATGAAAGCTCAACAAAAGAAACTAGTGGGTGTGCATCCAACTTGCTTGCTCATGAAGACCTAGGGCAATTTGAGGAAGCCCATCATTGGAATATACAAGCCAAGTTCTATAATTTAAAATTCCCACTAGTATATGAAAGTGACAACATATGAGACTCTCTATATGAAGAACATGGTGCTACTTTGAAGCACAATATATGAGACTCGCTATATCATAGTGCTACTTTGAAGCACAAGTGTGGAAAAAAAGATAGTAGCATTGCCCCTTTTTATTTATTTTCTTTTTTTGGCCTTCTTTTTTTTTCTTTGGCCTTTCCCTTTTTTTTGGGACAATGCTCCATTGAATGATGATCATCACACTTTTATTTATTTACAACTCGATTCTAAAACAAAGTATGACTCTATATGGATGCATCCGGCGGTGTACCGGGATATGCAATAAATCAAGAGTGACAAGTATGAAAAAATTATGAACGGTGGCTTTGCCACAAATACTATGTCAACTACATGATCATGCTAAGCAATATGAGAATGATGAATGTGTCATGATGAACTAGATGGTGGAAAGTTGCATGGCAATATATCTCGGAATGGCTATGGAAATGCCATAATAGGTAGGTATGGTGGCTGTTTTGAGGAAGGTATATGGTAGGTGTATGATACCGGCGAAAGGTGTGCGGTATTAGAGAGGCTAGCAAAGGTGGAAGGGTGAGAGTGTGTATAATCCATGGACTCAACATTAGTCATAAAGAACTCATATACTTATTGCAAAAATCTAGAAGTTATCAAAGCAAAGTATTACGCGCATGATCCTAGGGGGATAGATTGGTAGGAAAAGACCATCGCTCGTCCCTGACCGCCACTCATAAGGAAGACAATCAATAAATAAATCATGCTCCGACTTCATCACATAACGGTTCACCATACGTGCATGCTACGGGAATCACAAACCTTAACAAAAGTATTCTTTAAATTCACAACTACTCAACTAGCATGACTTTAATATTATCACCTCCATATCTCAAAACAATTATCATGTTTCAATCTTTTCTTAGTATTAAACACACTCAAAAGAAAGTTTCACAAATCTTGAATACCAAGCATATTATTATTAAGCAAATTACCATGCTATTAAGAGACTCTCAAAATAATTTAAGTGAAGCATGAGAGATCAATAGTTTCTTTAAAACAAATCCACCACCATGCTCTAAAAGATCTAAGTGAAGCACATAGAGCAAAATTATAACGCTCAAAAGACATAAGTGAAGCACATAGAGCAAAACTACATAGCTCAAAAGATATAAGTGAAGCACATAGAGTATTCTATCAAATTTTAATTCATGTATGGCTCTCTCAAAATATGTGTACAGAAAGGATGATTGTGGAATAATAAGACACAAAGACACAAATAATACAAGACGCTCCAAGCAAAACACATATCATGTTGGTGAATAAAAATATAGCTCCAAGTAAATTACCGATGGAAGTGGACGAAAGAGGGGATGCCTCCCGGGGCATCCCCAAGCTTTGACTTTTTGGTGTCCTTGGATTATGTTGGGGGTTCCATGGGCATACCCAAGCTTAGGCTCTTGCCACTCTGTAACGCCCCGAGACCGACGCTCCAGAAGACTTCCAGCTATTCCGAGTTTCGTCGTGTGATTTGTTTTATTTGTTGCATTCATCCTTGCATCATGTGCATTGCATCATGTCATCATGCCATCATATCATTAATTTTTAAAACCTCAACTAAATAAATTGTATGGATTTTTCGATCCATTTAAATCGAGGGACTCACATGGTGACTTCTCTTTATAACATATCCTCCAATATTAGGGAGCTATATTAAATATGCCACTATTTTGGAATCACCAAAACACACTTACAAAATAATTTCGTTCCTTTTCTGCTTCAAGTTTGGTCTCCAACCTTGCCAATAATTATTTCATCATTTTCCGGAGCTCCACCAAAAATCCTCAACATTTTTGGACCTTCCTTTTATCAAGTCCTAGTTCAAACCCATTTGAATTAAATTCAAATGAGTTTGAATTCTTATCGTTCGATCTTGGCCATTTCTATTTCCTTGGAACCAGCGCATTTTTGCGAGTCCGGAAAAATTACCCCCATGCGTAAATGCTATCCCAAACACTTCCTTTCCTCTTCTTTTCCTCTTTGGTATTTTCTGTTTTGGAAAATAAGAGAATAGGGGGAGAGAGGAGCAAGCCCAGTCGGCCTCCTGCAGCCCAGCTAGGCCCTTTGTCAGCCCACCAGGCCTCTGCCATTTTTTTCTCTCCACTGGGCCGGCCTCCCAGGCCCAGCCGGCGCCCCACTGATCCGACCGAACCCTAGCCCCGCTAGCCCGACTCCCTCGTCCTCTCTTCTCGCCCGATCCCTCACGCCGCCATCTACCTCTCCTCGATCCCCATCTCCTTCCCCTGCTCGCGCCGCCAGAGAGGAGCGAGAGCTCCTCGCTCGATCCCCATCTCCCCTCGATCTCCTCCCTCACGCCCCTTCTTCCTCTGCCGCTGCGCCGTCGTTCTGGCCGGCGAGCCCATCTCCTCCGTCCATCCCCATCGTCCCGCTGCTGCGCCGTCTTCTTCACCTCCGCCCGCCGGCCACAGGAGCCGCTGCTGGCTGCCGTCCCGCGCTCCTTGCTCCCCTTGCCAGCCAGGAGCTCGTCCCCGAGCTCGGCCAACTCCGCCGGCCCCGGCGCCCGCGCCAAGCTTGCCGCCTCGCCATCTGGTTCCGCCTCAGCCATCCCCGAGCGCCACCGTCCGGCTCCCGTCGCCCCTTTGCAGGAGCAGCCCCATGCCCCGCCTCTGCCTTGTTCGAGCAGGGAGGAGGATGCGCCTCCGCTCGCCCTCATCGACCAGGAACGCCAAGGCCAAGACCAGCCCCGGGCAGGACCTCGTGTTCATCTACATCGCCAAGACCCTAGGCCTTTTGGTGTTGCTCTGTTTTGGAACGCCAAGTACCTCGACGCCGAAGACCCGTGTACAACTACTGTTTCCTGCCTAGAACGACTACCGTCGACGTGCATTTCGCCAAGTACCGCTACCGACGAGCCCCGAAGGACTTGGTTGCGACAAGTTCCTCTCCAAACGTGAACGTCCACTTCCACGACTGCTGCAAGAACAACTACTTCCACGACGTCCGTGAACCACTACCGTCGCCCCGAAGATGTTGGATTCGTCAAGTACCTCTCCGAAAACGAACGTGTACCACTACTTCCACGACGCCCGTGAACGTCTACTTCCCTCTATGAACTCGATCCGCCCGAAACGCATGCTTCGAAGGTATAACCCGAGACGACCGCGATGAGATGCCCTTGCATGTATGAGATGCTCGTGTTTGCGCCGTGCCCGTTTGTCTTTGCACGTTCCTCCTCGTTTGCCATGCCGTCGACCCGTGGGAACCCGGTAGTCGGGAGCACCCCACCATCTTTTGCATGTTCCGCACATCCGCACATTTGCTCTTTTGCACCGGTATCTCAATGAGTTATCGGATCATCGGAATGTTGCCGTGGCACCATTTTCGGATATGCTGCCGTGGCACCATTTTCGTTTCGCCGCCGTGGCACCCTTTTCGTTCCGCCATGGCGACCAAATGCTTCATAACATGCTCATGTCAACATTTTCATAAAAAAATGCATAAAACTTGCATATGTCATCCGCATCATGATAATAACAATTAAAATGCTTAAAATTGGTGTTGCTTTAAATTGCTAAATGCATATGGGGATTTACCGGATTTGTTGTTTTTATATCCGGCCCCATTTAAATTGTTTAGATGGTATAGTTTATATTATGCTTCCCCTCTTGCCATGTTAATCAACATTTAATATTGTTGGGGTACATAAACGAGATCGAACTAAATAATTGATGTGGTGTTTCGTCAATATGCAACTCCGTTGCATATTGAGCTCCACTTAATTTGTAAGATAGTTTGTTGCATTTTGGCATGCCATGCCTCTTTAAACCGGACATGCATCATACTTGTTTGTGCATCATGACTTGTTTATGCTTGTGTGTTTACTATGTTGTTTGTTCCTTTCCGGGTTGCTTCTCACGTTAGCTTCGGTTTCGTTCCGGAGTTGTGAGGATTCGTTCGTCTACGGCCGTTTGTCTTCTTCATGGACTCGTTCTTCTTCCTTGCGGGATCTCAGGCAAGATGATCATACCCTCGAAATCACTACTATCTTTGCTATGCTAGTTTGCTCGCTCTTGCTATGCCAATGCTACGATGCCTACCATTTGCTTGTCAGCCTCCCAAATTGCCATGTCAAACCTCTAACCCACCATGTCCTAGCAAACCGTTGATTGGCTATGTTACCGCTTTGCTCAGCCCCTCTTATAGCGTTGTTAGTTGCAGGTGAAGATTGAAGTTTGTTCCTTGTTGGAACATGGAGATGCCGTTCCTTGTTGGGACATTTATTTACTTGTTGGGATATCACAATATATCTTACTTAATTAATGCATCTATATACTTGGTAAAGGGTGGAAGGCTCGGCCTTATGCCTGGTGTTTTGTTCCACTCTTGCCGCCCTAGTTTCCGTCATATCGGTGTTATGTTCCCGGATTTTGCGTCCCTTACGCGGTTGGGCTATAATGGGAACCCCTTGACAGTTCGCCTTAAGTAAAGCTCTTCCAGCAATGCCCAACATTGGTTTTACCATTTGCCACCTAGCCTCTTTTTCCCTTGGGTTTCGCAGACTCAAGGGTCATCATTATTTTACCCCCCCCCCCGGGCCAGTGCTCCTCTGAGTGTTGGTCCGAACTGGGCAGCCTGCGGGGCCACCTCGGGGAAACTTGAGGGTTGGTTTTACTCGTAGCTTGACCTATCTGAGTGTGCCCTGAGAAAGAGATATGTGCAGCTCCTATCGGGATTTGTCGGCACATTCGGGCGGTGTTGCTGGTTTAGTTTTACCCTGTCGAAATGTCTTGTTGTACCGGGATACCGAGTCTGATCGGAACGTCTCGGGTGGAGGTCTATTCCTTCGTTGACCGTGAGAGCTTGT
>NC_041390.1:391129954-391184196 GCF_002162155.2 Triticum dicoccoides | reverse complement strand
CCCCGGGCCAGTGCTCCTCTGAGTGTTGGTCCGAACTGGGCAGCCTGCGGGGCCACCTCGGGGAAACTTGAGGGTTGGTTTTACTCGTAGCTTGACCTATCTGAGTGTGCCCTGAGAAAGAGATATGTGCAGCTCCTATCGGGATTTGTCGGCACATTCGGGCGGTGTTGCTGGTTTAGTTTTACCCTGTCGAAATGTCTTGTTGTACCGGGATACCGAGTCTGATCGGAGTGTCTTGGGTGGAGGTCTATTCCTCCATTGACCGTGAGAGCTTGTCATGGGCTAAGTTGGGACACCCCTGCAGGGATTTGAACTTTCGAAAGCCGTGCCCGCGGTTATGGGCAGATGGGAATTTGTTAACGTCCGGTTGTAGAAAACCCGAAGTCGACCTTAATTAAAATACATCAACCGTGTGTGTAACCGTGATGGTCTCTTTCCGGCGGAGTCCGGGAAGTGAACACGGTGTTGGAGTTATGCTTGACGTAGGTTGCTATAGGATCACTTCTTGATCATACTTTTATCGACCGTGCTTTGCCTTCTCTTCTCGCTCTCATTTGCGTATGTTAGCCACCATATATGCTAGTCGCTTGCTGCAGCTCCACCTCATACCTTTACCTTACCCATAAGCTTAAATAGTCTTGATCTCGCGGGTGCGAGATTGCTGAGTCCCCGTGGCTCACAGATACTTCCAAAAACCAGCTTGCAGGTGCCGTTGAGTCCGTGCAGATGACGCAACCAAGCTCAGGAGGAGCTCGATGAAGATCTTGTCCTTTGTGTTGTTTCCGTTCTAGTTGATCAGTAGTGGAGCCCAGTTGGGGTCGATCGGGGACCTTTGTCGCATTTGGGGTTCTTCTTTTATTTTGGTTCCGTAGTCGGACCTTGATTGTATCTGTTTGATGTAATGCTTTATTCATGTAATTGTGTGAAGTGGCGATTGTAAGCCAACTATGTATCTCTTTCCCTTATGTATTACATGGGTTGTGTGAAGATTACCTCACTTGCGACATTGCTTTCAATGCGGTTATGCCTCTAAGTCGTGCTTCGACACGTGGGAGATATAGCCGCATCGAGGGCGTTACACACTCCTTGTTCCATGATCCATCAAAAGAATTCACCCAAAACATGAAAACTTCACAACACAAAACTCAAAATAGAAAACTGGTGAGCTCCGTTAGCGAAAGAAAACAAAAGACCACTTCAAGGTACTGTAATGAACTCATTATTTATTTATATTGGTGTTAAACCTACTGTATTCGAACTTCTCTATGGATTATAAACTATTTTACTAGCCATAGATTCATCAAAATAAGCAAACAACACACGAAAAACAGAATCTGTCAAAAACAGAACAGTCTGTAGTAATCTGTAGCTAGCGCAAGATCTGGAACCCCAAAAATTCTAAAATAAATTTCTGGACGTGAGGAATTCATCTATTAATCATCTGCAAAAATAATTAACTAAATATCACTCTTCAAATAAAAATGACAGCAGTTCTCGTGAGTGCTAAAGTTTCTGTTTTTTACAGCAAGTTCAACAAGACTTTCCCCAAGTCTTCCCAACGGTTATACTTGGCATAAACACTAATTAAACACAAAAAACACAACCAAAACAGAGGCTAAATAATTTATTTATTACTAAACAGGAGCAAAAAGCAAGGAATAAAAATAAAATTGGGTTGTCTCCCAACAAGCACTATCGTTTAACGCCCCTAGCTAGGCATAAAAGCGAGGATAGATCTAGGTATTGCCATATTTGGTAGGCAATTCTTTGATGAGGCATCTATTTCCATTGGGAATTTATTTCTTTCTAGTGATTATCAAACTTTTAGGCACAAGATCAAAAAATTCATTTGTAGCAATCGGTTCCTTAATGATAGCAAAAAGATTAGGATGAATACTTATAGATTTAAGATCCGCAGTTTCCTTACTAGATGATTCACCCTTATTTTTAGGAACATACATAAGCTTGGCAATTTTTGTAGGAGGACTTGGAGTATTCTTTACGGAAGAAAAAGCGGTTCCCAAGTTTGTAATGATACCCTCAAGTTTATCAATTCTAGTAGAATCTAAGTTTATCTTCTCATTAACTATGGGTCCCTTTTCCTTAATATTTTTCAGAGTCATTCCTACCTTAGATCCATATTGAGTAATTTGATTGTGGATCTTTTTATCTAGATTTTCAATTGATTCAATAGTAGCAACTTTATTTTCAATAATTTCAAGTCTTTGCATAACATGCTCCAAAGTTAACGTGTTTCCATTAACCAAAAGAGGTGGTGAGCCAAATAAATTTAGCATAGCATTATAAGAATCAAAAGTATGGCTACCCAAGAAGTTCCCTCCGGTAATGGTATCGAGGATATATCTATACCAAGGATTAACACCTACATAAAAATTGCGGAGAAGAACTAAGGTCGATTGCTTCCTGGTAGATCTATTTTGAGCATTGCAAATTCTATACCAAGCATCTTTTAGATTTTCTCCCTCCCTTTGTTTAAAATTTAGAACTTCACTCTCGGGAGACAACGGGGAAGATATGAGACTATCCATGGCGACAAGCAAACAAAAAGGCAAGCGGGCAAAAGAGGCAAATAGAGAGGGAGGATAGAGAGAGAGGGCGAATAAAATGGCAAGGGTGAAGTGGGGGAGAGGAAAACGAGAGGCAAATGGCAAATAATGTAATGCGAGAGATAGGGATTGTGATGGGTACTTGGTATGTTGACTTTTTGCGTAGACTCCCTGGCAACGGCGCCAGAAATCCTTCTTGCTACGTCTTGAGCTTGCGTTGGTTTTCCCCGAATAGGAAGGGATGATGCAGCAGAGTAGCGTAAGTATTCCCCTCAGTTTTTGAGAACCAAGGTATCAATCCAGTAGGAGGCCACGCTCAAGTCCCTCGTACCTGCACAAAGTGATAGCTACTCGCAACCAACGTGATTAGGGCTTGTAAATCCCTTCATGGTCACTTACGAGAGTGAGATCTGATAGATATAATATTTTTGGTATTTTTGGTATAAAGATGCAAAGTAAAAAGTAAAGGCAAAGTAAAAGGCAAAGCAAGATTAAAGTGATGGAGATTGATATGATGAGAATAGACCCGGGGGCCATAGGTTTCACTAGTGGCTTCTCTCAAGAGCATAAGTATTCTACGGTGGGTGAACAAATTACTGTTGAGCAATTGACAGAATTGAGCATAGTTATGAGAATATCTAGGCATGATCATGTATATAGGCATCACGTCCGTGACAAGTAGACCGAAACGATTCTGCATCTACTACTATTACTCCACTCATCAACCGCTATCCAGCATGCATCTAGAGTATTAAGTTAAAAACAGAGTAACGCCTTAAGCAAGATGGCATGATGTATAGAGATAAATTCATGCAATATGAAATAAACCCCATCTTGTTATCCTCGATGGCAACAATGCAATATGTGCCTTGCTGCCCCTTCTGTCACTGGGAAAGGACACCGCAAGATCGAACCCAAAGCTAAGCACTTCTCCCATGGCAAGAACTACCAATCTAGCTGGCCAAACCAAACAGATAATTCAAAGAGACTTGCAAATATAACCAATCATACATAAAAGAATTCAGAGAAGATTCAAATACATAGATAGACTTGATCATAAACCCACAATTCATCGGTCTCAACAAACACACCACAAAAAGAAGATTACATCGAATAGATCTCCACAAGAGAGGGGGAGAACTTTGTATTGAGATTCAAAGAGAGAGAAGAAGCCATCTAGCTACTAACTATGGACCCGAAGGTCTGAGGTAAACTACTCACACTTCATCGGAGAGGCTAGGATGATGTAGAAGCCCTCCGTGATGACGGCCCTCTTCCGGCGGAGCTCCGGAACAGGCCCCAAGATGGGATCTCATGGATACAGAAAGTTGCGGCGGTGGAATTAGGTTTTTGGCTCCTGTTCTGATCGTTTGGGGGTACGTGTGTATATATAGGAGGAAGAAGTACGTCGGTGGAGCAGCGAGGGGCCCAGGAGGCAGGGGGCACGCCCTAGGGGGGGCGCCCCCCACCCTCGTGACCTCCTATTTGACCCCCTGGAGTAGGGTCCAAGTCTCCTGGATCATGTTCGGTGAGAAAATCATGTTCCCGAAGATTTTATTCCGTTTGGACTCCGTTTGATATTCTGTTTCTCCGAAACACCGAAATAGGCAAAAACAGCAATTCTAGGCTAGGCCTCCGGTTAATAGGTTAGTCCCAAAAATAATATAAAAGTGGAAAATAAAGCCCAATATAGTCCAAAATAGTAGATAATATAGCATGGAGCAATCAAAAATTATAGATACATTGGAGACGTATCATGCTCCTTGCCTGCGGGTGGCCCCTCGGTTGCAAGCTTGGTGGCATTCATCTTTGCCCACTACACCTTGACACGGGCGAAGGCCATCCGGGCACCTTCGATACAGACCGGCCGCTTTATGGCGTCAAGCCGGGGACAAGCAGTGACTAGCCGCTTCACGAGTCTGAAGTAGCTGCTGGGTATGGGCTTGGCTGGCCAAAGATGGACTGTAACATCCTTCATGGCCAATCCGGCCACCCTATGCAGTTCGGTCAACTGCTTCAGCTGATCGCTGAGGGCCACTGGATGCTCTAACGCAAGGTACTGCAACCAGAACAGCTTCTCCGTTGAGCTCCCCTCTTTGGCTCGGAAGAATTCCGCCGCGTAAGCAACACTCCGGGGCAGATCCCCAAACGCTCGTAGAGAACTCTAAACCCGAGTCAGTAATATGTATATTCTCCTTACAAATTTGCTCTGCATATTAAAGGCCTTACCCACCGTTATCTGCCTCGCCTCTTGGATCTCTCGGCAGGCACCTTGGGCTTCAACCTGGGCCTCCTTCGCGCTTTGGAGGGCCTTAGTAAGTTCGGAGTCTTGATCCGAAACCTTGTGCTCCAGGGACTCACATTTGCTTATGGCATCCTTGAGCTCTTGTTGGACTTCATCCAGCCTCGCTTCATGTTTTCGGCGGGCGGCTCGTTCCTCCTCCGCCTCCTTTTTGGTTTTGGCCAGTGCGCTCTTAAGGGATTTGACCTCAGAGGCATTCACTATGAGTATAACCATAAAAATCAGCGAGATAACCAATCAGAGCTCATGTCATTTCAGGTATGTATAGGTACCGCATACCTCGCTCTTCCTCAAACCGCTTATTCGTGCGGATGAGCTCTTCATCGGCCCGCTCCAACCTCTCCTTAAGTTCAGACAATTCGGCAGCCTATGTGGTTGCCGCTAATCATGAAACTTGTTTATAAAAATAGACACGTATGTTACCTCCTGCAAATACTAATCGATCCTCTATTCCGCCCTTCTTGGCAAGAGCTGAACAGAGTCTCAGGGGCTACTATCTATACACAGGCATATTTTTTGCATATGCAAAGCAGCTAAAAAATTTATTTCACATACCTCAAAGCCTGTTAGTAGGCTGTTACAGGCTTCATTTAATTTGTTTTTAGCGGACCGAACCTTTGCCACCACTGTACCCATAAGGGTGATAACCCACAAGTATAGGGGATCGCAACAGTTTTTGAGGGTAGAGAATTCAACCCAAATTTATTAATTCGACACAAGGGGAGCCATAGAATATTCTCAAGTATTAGCACCTGAGTTGCCAATTCAACCACACCTAGAAAACTTAATATCTGCAGCAAAGTAATATGATAGTAGCGGTAACGGTAGCAAAAGTAACAGTAGCAGTTTTGTAGTAATTGTAACAGTGGCAACGGAAAAGTAATTAAGCAAAGATCAATATGTGAAAATCTCGTAGGCAATGGATCAGTGATGGATAATTATGTCGGATGTGATTCCTCATGCAATATTTATAACATAGGGTGACACAGAACTAGCTCCAGTTCATCAATGTAATGTAGGCATGTATTCCGAATATAGTCATACGTGCTTACGAAAAAGAACTTGCATGACATCTTTTGTCCTACAGTCCCGTGGCACTGGGGTCCTATTGGAAACTAAGGGATATTAAGGCCTCCTTTTAATAGAGTACCGTACCAAAGCATTAACACTTAGTGAATACATGAACTCCCCAAACTACAGTCATCACCGGTAAGTATCCCGATTATTGTCACTTCGGGGTTAACGGATCATAACACATAATAGGTGACTATAGACATGCAAGATAGGATCAAGAACTCACATATATTCATGAAAACATAATAGGTTCAGATCTGAAATAATGGCATCGGGCCCTAGTGACAAGCATTAAGCATAGCAAAGTCATAGCAATATCAATCTCAGAACATAATGGATACTAGGGATCAAACCCTAACAAAACTAACTCGATTACATGATAAATCTCATCCAACCCATCACCGTCTAGCAAGCCTACGATGGAATTACTCACGCACGGTGGGGAGCATCATGAAATTGGTGATGGAGGAAGGTTGATGATGACGATGGCAAAGGATTCCCCTCTCTGGAGCCCCGAACGGACTCCAGATTAGCCCTCCCGAGAGAGATTGGGGCTTGGCAGTGGCTTCGTATCATAAAACGTGATGAATCCTTCTCCCTGATTTTTTTCTCCCCGAACGTGAACATATGGAGTTGGAGTTGAGGTTGGTGGAGTGCCAGGGGGCCCATGAGGCAGGGGGGTGCGCCCCCACCCTCGTAGACAGGGTGTGGGCCCCTTGGCCTTGATTCTTTCGCTAGTATTTTTTATATATTCCAAAAATATTCTCCATTGATTTTCAGGTCATTCCGAGAACTTTTATTTCTGCACAAAAATAACACCATGGCAATTCTGCTGAAAACAGCGTCAGTCCGGGTTAGTTCCATTCAAATCATGCAAGTTAAAGTCCAAAGCAAGGGCAAAAGTGTTTGGAAAATTAGATACGATGGAGATGTATCAACTCCCCCAAGCTTAAACCTTTGCTTGTCCTCAAGAAATTCAGTTGATAAACTGAAAGTGATAAAGAAAAACTTTTACAAACTCTGTTTCCTCTTGTTGTTGTAAATATGTAAAGCCAGCATTCAAGTTTAATAACATTTAGGTCTCATGTTTACTCATATCAATGGCATAATCAACTAGCGAGCAATAATAATAAATCTCGGATGACAACACTTTCTCAAAGCAATCATAATATGATATAACAAGATGGTATCTCGCTAGCCCTTTCTGAGACCGCAAAACATAAATGCAGAGCACCCCTGAAGATCAAGGGCTGACTGGAAATTCTAATTCATGGTAAAAGAGATCCAGTCGCAGTCATACTCAATGTAAACTAATAATAATACACGCAAATGACAGCGGTGCTCTCCAACTAGTGATTTTTAATAAGAGGATGATGACTCAACATAAAAGTAAATGGATAAGCCCTTCACAGAGGGAGGCAGGGATTTGTAGAGGTGCTAGAGCTCGATTTTGAAATAGAGATGAATAATATTTTGAGTGGTATACTTTCATTGTCGACATAACGACCGAGAGATCTCGATATCTTCCATGCTACACACATTATAGGCGGTTCCCAGGCAGAATGGTAAAGTTTATACTCCCCCACCACCAACAAGCATCAATCCATGGCTTGCCCGAAACAACGGGTGCCTCCAACTAACAACAATCCTGGGGGAGTTTTGTTTGCAATTATTTTGATTTGGTTTGAGCATGGGACTGGGCATCCCGGTGACCAGCCATTTTCTCGTGAGTGAGGAGCGGAGTCCACTCCTCTTGAGAATAATCCGCCTAGCATGGAAGATACAGACAGCCCTAGTTGATACATGAGCTATTCGAGCATACAAAATAGAATTTTTATTTGAAGGTTTCGAGTTTGGCACATACAAATTTACTTGGAATGGCAGGTAGATACCGCATATAGGAAGGTATTGTGGACTCATATGGAATAACTTTTGGGGTTTATGGAGTTGGATGCACAAGCAGTATTCCCGCTTAGTACAAGTGAAGGCTAGAAAGAGACTAGGAAGCGACCAGCTAGAGAGCGACAACGGTCATGAACATGCATTAAAATTAATCAACATTGAATGCAAGCATGAGTAGGATATAATTCACCATGAACATAAATATCGTGGAGGCTATGTTGATTTTTTTTTCAACTACATGCGTGAACATGTGTGAAGTCAAGCCACTCGAATCGTTCAAAGGAGGATACCACCCTATCATACCACATCACCACCATTTTAATAGCATGTTGGCACGCAAGGTAAACCATTATAAACTCCAAGCAAATTAAGCATGGCATGAGCAACTATAATCTCTAATTGTCATTGCAAACATGTTTCATTCATAATAGGCTGAATCCAGAACGATGAACTAATCATATTTACAAAAACAAGAGAGGTCAAGTTCATACCAGCTTTTCTCATCTCAATCAGTTCATCATATATCGTCGTTATTGCCTTTCACTTGCACGACCGAATGGTGTGGATAATAATAATAATAATAATAATAATAATAATAATAATAATAATAATAATAATAATAATAATAATAATAATAATAGTGCACGTGCATTGGACTAAGCTAGAATCTGCAAGCATTCAATACATGGGAGAAGACAAGGTAATATGGGCTCTTTGTTAGATCAACAATAATGCATATGAGAGCCACTCAACATTTTCATTATGGTCTTATCCTCTCTACCCCCAGAGAAAAAGAAAAGAAACAAAACTATTTACACGGGAAAGCTCCCAACAAGCAAAAGAAGAACGAGAAATCTTTTGGGGTTTTCTTTTTAATTACTACTACTACAAGCATGGAAGGTAAACTAGCTAAAAGCTACAACTATTTTTTTCTTAAGGTTTTTCAAACACACAAGAAGAATGCCAGAAAATAAAATAAACTAGCATGGATGATACAATGAAAAAGTATGAGCACCAACAACTGGCATGAGTGTGTGAACATGAGTGTAATGTCAATGAGAAATACGTACTCCCCCAAGCTTAGGCTTTTGGCCTAAGTTGGTCTATGCCCACGGATCAAAGTTGCCTTCTCCGGTGTACTGAGGAGGGTCCTCGGGTTGCCACTGGTTGGCGATCTCCTTCGGATCCCACTAATAAACAAACTGACGGTGAGGATCAGATAGTGGTTCCGGCTCTGGAGCTGATGTCGGGCTCTGGTATGCCTGAATGGCCTCCGACAAAATAAGGTACATGCCTGAAAATATGTTGAACAAAGAGGAAGAAGGCAAGGTAATAGTCTCAAAGTAATTCTTATCAAATATCAGTCTATAGTTAAGCATCTTCTTATTATTATTAACAATAAAATCATGTGCTACCATGCTCTTATAATCTAGAAAAACATGGGACAGCAACTTTTCCTCTTTCTCATAATGCCTAATAGGTATGTTAAAGTGTGCAGCAAGGCGCGAGGCGAAGATGCCTCCCAAGACGGGACCCTTTGTATGGTTCAGATTTAACCGTTTAGCAACAATAGCACATAAACTAAAAGTGGTATCACGAAACAAAGCATGGCGCAAAATAACAATATCAGGGGCACTAAGATATCCACAGTTCCCGCGACCAATTAAGCATCTACTAGCAAATATTACGAAGTAACATAGGACAGGAAAATTTATGCTAGTAATTCTTGCATCGGAAACCTTCCCCATTTCCCCTACAACAATCATATCAATGAATCCTTCCACATCATTACGATGTGGTTCCTCTATGCTGCCCTCAAAGGGTATCATACAAACCTGGCAAAAATCATAAAGTGACATATCCTCATGCTCATCATATAAATAGAATTCCATCGAAGGTGGCGATCTCCTAGCATGGAAATGAAAATTTTGCACAAAAATATTGGTGAGTAGGAGATACTGTTCATGCTGGTCGTGGAGGAAGTCGGTGAGGCCTGCATTCTCAGCCAAATAATAAAAATCTTCATAAATCTCGGCTTCTCTCAAGAACTCATCACAAGTCCATTCACACGGCCGAACCTCCACGGTACAAGGGAGATTATACTTGGGCTTCTTATTTTCTTCACTTTGCTTATCCTTCGAGCTTCGGCTCGATGAGCCCCTCAAAAATCTCTTCATCTTTTTATGAAAATTTCTGAAATTTTTAGTAACTTAAAATAAAAGTGAACCAAACTAAACAAAATTAATAGCAACTACTCCTACAAGTGTCTAGAGGCTATATCATGCATTAAAGCTACTTTTGACCACATAAATTTGACATGCAAGCTCAAGAACAGGGTCACCTAAGAAGCAAAAATTGCAAGAAATAAAGCACTAGAACAAAAACTAATTGGACCATTGGAGGAGTCACATACCGAAGAATAATCCCCCAAAGCAGTTTTGTGAATGGAGATTTGAGCAAGGAGATCGAAAATGGCAGCAAGATGAGCTAAAACACGGTTTGAGCTGGTGGATGATTTTTTCTGGAGGAAGACGAAGTGTGTGGGTGCAAGAATAAGTGGAGGGGACCCACGTGGGGTCCATGAGGCAGGGTGGGCGCGCCCTCCACCCTCGTGGGCACATAGTGGGTCCCCCTGGTGTGTTCTCAGTGCCAATAATTCTCAAATCTTCTGGAAAAATCATGTTAAATTTTTAGGGCATTTGGAGAACTTTTATTTTCGGGGTATTTTTTTATTGCAAGGGTAATTCAGAAAACTGATAGAAAATACTATTTTTACTTTATTTAATATAAATAACAGAAAGTAAAAAGAGGGTACAGAAGGTTGTGCTTTGTAACTTAATCCATCTCATGCTCATCAAAAGGAATCCACTAACAAGGTTGATCAAGTCTTGTTAACAAACTCATTCCGAATCGCATGAAACCGAAATTTTTTCGAATAACACTAGGTTACCACAACGGGGATATGCACATCCCCAACAATAAGAATATCATATTTCTTCTTGGCGGTAGGAAGAGGAAATTCAAAACCTCTTATAATAATCGTTGAAAATTTTCCAATAGAATTGATATTATGGACTTGAGGTTGTTTCCTCGGAAAGTGTACCGTATGCTCATTACCATTAACATGAAAAGTGACATTGCCTTTGTTGCAATCAATAACAGTCCCTGCGGTATTCAAGAAGGGTCTTCCAAGGATAATCGACATACTATCGTCCTCAGGAATATCAAGAATAACAAAGTCCGTTAAAATAGTAACGTTTGCAACTACAACAGGCACATCCTCACAAATACCGACAGGTATAGCAGCTGATTTATCAGCCATTTGCAAAGATATTTCAGTAGGTGTCAAATTATTCAAATCAAGTCTATGATATGAAGAGAGAGGCATAACACTAACACCGGCTCCAAGATCACATAAAGCAGTTTTAACATAGTTTCTTTTAATGGAGCATGGTATAGTTGGTACTCCTAGATCTCCTAGTTTCTTTGGTATTCCACCTTTAAAAGTGTAATTAGCAAGCATGGTGGAAATTTCAGCTTCCGGTATCTTTCTTTTATTAGTAACAACATCTTTCATGCACTTAGCATAAGGGTTCATTATAAGCATATCAGTCAAACACATACGCAAAAAGATATGTCTAATCATTTCAACAAAGCGCTCAAAATATTCATCGTCCTTTTTCTTGGATGGTTTAGGAGGAAAAGGCATGGGTTTCTGAACCCATGGTTCTCTTTCTTTACCGTGCTTCCTAGCAATGAAGTCTCTCTTATCATAACGTTGATTCTTTGATTGTGGGTTATCAAGATCAATAGCAAGTTCAATCTCTACATCATTGTTATTGCTAGGTTGAGCATCAACATGAACATCATCATTAACATTATCACTAGGTTCATGTTCATTACCAGATTGTGTTTCAGCATCAGAAATAGAAATATCATTGGGATTCTCAGGTGTGTCTACAACAGGTTCACTAGAAGCATGCAAAGTCCTATCATTTTTATTTTTCTTCCTTTTAGAAGAACCAGGTGCGTCAACATTAGTTCTCTGAGAATCTTGCTCAATTCTCTTAGGATGGCCCTTGGGATACAAAGGTTCCTGAGTCATTTTACCCCCTCTAGTCATAACTCTAACAGCATTATCATTTTTCTTATTATTTAATTCATTAAGCAAATCATTCTGAGCCTTAAGTACTTGTTCTACTTGAGTGGTAACCGTAGAAGCATGTTTACTAATAAGTTTAAGTTCACCTTTAACTCTAGACATATAATCACTCAAGTGTTCAATCATATAGCCACTGCATTTCAATTGTCTACCAACATAAGCATTGAAGTTTTCTTGTTTAACAATAAAATTATCAAACTCATCCAAGCATTGGCTAGCAGACTTATAACAAGGAATAACACCTTCATCAAATCTATAGAGAGAATTTACCTTTACTACCTGTGTCGGGTTATCAAGACCATGTATCTCTTCAATAGGTGGTAAATTCTTAACATCTTCAGCTTTAATACCTTTTTCTTTCACAGATTTCTTTGCCTCTTGCATATCTTCAGGACTGAGAAATAGAATACCCCTTTTCTTCGGAGTTTGCTTAGGAGTTGGTTCAGGAAGTGTCCAATTATTTTCATTAGTCAACATATTATTCAATAGCAATTCAGCTTGATCAACAGTTCTTTCCCTGAAAACACAACCAGCACAACTATCCAGGTAGTCTCTGGGAAGCATCAGTTAGTCCATTATAAAAGATATCAAGTATTTCATTTTTCTTGGGAGGATGATTAGGCAAAGCATTAAGTAATCGGAGAAGCCTCCCCCAAGCTTGTGGGAGACTCTCTTCTTCAATTTGCACAAAATTATATATTTCCCTTAAGGCAGCTTGTTTCTTATGAGCGGGGAAATATTTAGCAGAGAAGTAATAAATCATATCCTGGGGATTATGCACACAACCAGGATCAAGAGAATTAAACCAAGTTTTAGCATCACCCTTTAATGAGAACGAAAATAACTTAAGGATCAAGTAATAGCGAGTTTTCTCATCATTAGTGAACAGGGTGGCTATATCATTTAATTTAGTAAGATGTGCCACAACAGTTTCAGATTCATAGCCATAAAAAGGATCAGATTCAACTAAAGTAATTAACTCAGGATTGACAAAGAAATCATAATCCTTATCAGTAATAAAGATAGGTGAAGTAGAAAAAGTAGGGACATGTTTCATTCTAGCATTCGAAGATTTTTCTTTCAGCTTAGCTAATAATTTATTAAGATCATATCTATCATTGCAAGCAAGAAAGTCTCTAGCAGTTTCTTCATCCATAACATAGCCCTCAGGCACAACAGGCAATTCATATCTAGGGGGAGAATCTTCATCATCACTTTCATCAATATTATCAGTTTCAATAATTTCATTCTCTCTAACCCTAGCAAGTTGTTCATCAAGAAATTCACCTAGTGGCACAGTATTATCAAGCATAGAAGTAGTTTCATCATAAGTATCATGCAAAGCAGAAGTGGCATCATCAATAACATGCGACATATCAGAATGAATAGCAGGAGTAGGTGTCGCAAGTTTACTCAAAACAGAAGGTGAATCAAGTGCAGAGCTATATGGCAGTTCCTTACCTCCCCTCGTAGTTGAGGGGAAAATCTTGGTTCTTTCATATTTCAAGTTCCTCATAGTGATCAGCAGATATAAATCCTAAGTGACTCAAAGAATAGAGCTATGCTCCCTGGCAACGGTGCCAGAAAATAGTCTTGATAACCCACAAGTATAGGGGATCGCAACAGTTTTCGGGGGTAGAGTATTCAACCAAAATTTATTGATTCGACACAAGGGGAGCCAAAGAATATTCTCAAGTATTAGCAGTTGAGTTGTCAATTGAACCACACTTGGAAAATTTAATATATGTAGCAAAGTATTTAGTAGCAAAGTAATATGATAGTAGCGGTAACGATAGCAAAAGTAACAGTAGCAGTTTTGTAGTAATTGTAATAGTGGCAACGGAAAAGTAACTAAGCAAAGATCAATATGTGAAAAGCTCATAGGCAATGGATAAGTGATGGATAATTATGTCGAATGCAATTCCTCATGCAATAGTTATAACATAGGGTGACACAGAACTAGCTCCAGTTCATCAATGTAATGTAGGCATGTATTCCGAATATAGTCATATGTGCTTATGGAAAAGAACGTGCATGACATCTTTTGCCCTACCCTCCCATGGCAGCGGGTCCTATTGGAAACTAAGGGATATTAAGGCCTCCTCTTAATAGAGTACCGAACCAAAGCATTAACACTTAGTGAATACATGAACTCCTCAAACTACGATCATCACCGGTAAGTATCCCGATTATTGTCACTTTGGGGTTAACGGATCATAACACATAATAGGTGACTATAGACTTGCAAGATAGGATCAAGAACTCACATATATTCATGAAAACATAATAGCTTCAGATCTGAAATCATGGCACTCGGGCCCTAGTGACAAGCATTAAGCATAGCAAAGTCATAGAAACATCAATCTCAGAACATAATGGATACTAGGGATCAAACCCTAACAAAACTAACTCGATTACATGATAAATCTCATCCAACCCATCACCGTCCAGCAAGCCTACGATGGAATTACTCACGCACGGCAGTGAGCATCATGAAATTGGTGATGGAGGAAGGTTGATGATGACGATGGCGACGGAATCCCCTCTCCGGAGCCCCGAACGGACTCCAGATCAGCCCTCCCGAGAGAGATTGGGGCTTGGCGGCGGCTCCATATCGTAAAACGTGATGAATCCTTCTCCCTGATTTTTTCTCCCCGAACGTGAATATATGGAGTTGGAGTTGAGGTCGGTGGAGCGCCAGGGGGCCCACGAGGCAGGGGCGCCCAGGGGGTAGGCACGCCCCCACCCTCGTGGATAGGGTGTGGGCCCCTTGGCATTTATTCTTTCGCCAGTATTTTTTATATATTCCAAAAATATTCTCCGTTGATTTTCAGTTCATTCTGAGAACTTTTATTTCTGCACAAAAATAACACCATGGCAATTCTGCTAAAAACAACGTCGGACCGGGTTAGTTCCATTCAAAGCATGCAAGTTAAAGTCCAAAACAAGGGCAAAAGTGTTTGGAAAAGTAGATACAATGGAGACGTATCAAAGGGTACGGTGTTCCTCCACAATGGAAGCGCGCTGGGGCGCTTCCACCAGAATGCCCGGCGCCTCTAGATTGACAGAGGTCATCAGCGGATTTGACGCGCCCCTTTCTCTCAAAGGGGGCTGCTCACTTGATTCTAGAGCCGTGCGGATCTCCAGAATGATATTCGGTGGGACCGAATTGAGCATGGCCCCCGTCGCCAGTCTCCATGGGGGTCGGTTCCCCCATGTCTTCAGCAATTGAGGTACTACCCACTGGTGTCATCTTGACGGCCTCCTGCACCTCTCCATGACCTGGAGAGGTTCTTCGGGACAACACTTCGGTGTTGTCCGTGGCAGTAGGCGGGGATGCCTGCGGAGGCGTCTCGCTCTCCATCATGTTCGGCCCCAGCGAATTCCTAGAAGACAATGATCGTTGGGAGAGATAGCGAACCGGACTATAGCACGCAATTAAACGTATTTGAAAGTGCAACTATCCCTAGGTGGTTTTGGTAATTCATAACAACATATAGCTCATTGAGCTAATGCTATTCCAAGATGATTATTTCAGGAAAGCTCAATGATTGGCATGGCATGGATGTGAAAGTGGAACCCTCAAAATGCTAAGGACAAAGGATTGGCTCAAGCTCAAAAGCTCAAGACTCTTCATTTTATATTTTAGTGATCCAAGATCACATTGAGTCCATAGGAAAAGCCAATACTATCAAGGAGGGATGAGGTGTTGCTTAATGAGCCTCTTGCTTCATGTGCTTAGTGATATGCTCCAAAATCCTCAACTACTTTCCCATATCCACATATGACCTAAACCCTAAGCCAAACTCGGTCCTACCGATTCTTCCTATCCGGCACCACCGAGTTTCACTTGTCATTAGCCACTGCCAAACCCTAGCAATTCGGTTCTACCGATAAGGATCTCGGTCTCACCAAGATGGGGTTGAAAACTCTCTGTTTCCCTTTCGTAACTTTTCGGTCTTACCGAAAGAGCGAATCGGTCCCACCGAGATTGCAATGTAAACTCAGTGTTTCCCCTTTGTAACTTTTCAGTCTCACCGAGTTCCACTCGGTCTCACCGAAAGAGCAAATCGGTCCCACCGAGTTTGCCTGACCAACTCTCTGGTTAGCTAATTACCAAATTCGGTCTCACCGAGTTTGTGTAATCGGTCTCACCGAGATTAAGTTATGCCCAAACCCTAACCATATCGGTCCTACCGAGTTGCATGTCAGTCCCACCGAAAATCACTAACGGTCACTAGGTTTACATTTTCGGTCCGACCGAGCTTATTGATTCGGTCCCACCGAGATTGGAAAACTATGTAACGGTTGGATTTTGTGTGGAGGCTATATATACCCCTCCACCTCCTTCTCATTCGAAGAGAGAGCCATCAGAACACACACACCATTCCAACTCATATGTTCTGAGAAAGAACCACCTACTCATGTGTTGAGACCAAGACATTCCATTCCTACCATATGAATCTTGATCTCTAGCCTTCCCAAGTTGCTTTCCACTCAAACCCTCTTTCCACCAAATCCAAATCCTATGAGAGAGAGTTGAGTGTTGGGGAGACTATCATTTGAAGCACAAGAGCAAGGAGTTCATTACCTACACACCATTTGTTACTTCTTGGAGAGTGGTGTCTCCTAGATTGGCTAGGTGTCACTTGGGAGCCTCCGACAAGATTGTGGAGTTGAACCAAGGAGTTTGTAAGGGCAAGGAGATCGCCTACTTCGTGAAGATCTACCGCTAGTGAGGCAAGTCCTGTGTGGGCGATGGCCATGGTGGGATAGACAAGGTTGCTTCTTCGTGGACCCTTTGTGGGTGGTTGCTTCTTCGTGGACCCTTCGTGGGTGGAGCCCTGTGTGGACTCGCGCAACCGTTGCCCTTGGGTGGAGCCCTGTGTGGACTCGCGCAACCGTTACCCTTCGTGGGTTGAAGTCTCCATCAACGTGGATGTAGGATAGCACCACCTATCCGAACCACGGGAAAAACATCCGTGTCTCCAACTACGTTTGAATTCTCCAAACCCTTCCCTTTACATTCTCGCAAGTTGCATGCTTTACTTTCCGCTGCCTATATACTCTTTGCATGCTTGCTTGAATTATGTGACGATTGCTTGACTTGTCCTAAATTAGCTAAAATCTGCCAAGAACTAAAATTGGGAAAAGGTTAAGTTTTTATTTGGTCAAGTAGTCTAATCACCCCCCCCCCCCTCTAGACATACTTCCGATCCTACAAGTGGTATCAGAGCTTTGGTCTCCATTTGCTTTGATATCCATAGCTTTTGGTGGTCATAGCCTTGGTTTCACAACCTAGGAGAGTATGGCGTCTAGAGAGGGAAATTATCACCGTAGAGGTCCTTATTTTGATGGTACTAACTTTGCTAGTTGGAAGCATAAAATGAAAATGCATATTCTTTGACATAACCCCGCCGTTTGGGCTATTGTGTGTGTTGGTTTGCAAGGTGACTTCTTTGACGGGAGAGAACCAAACCGTGAAGCTGCCGCGGATGAGTTGAAGATGTTGCAATACAATGCTCAAGCTTGTGATATTCTCTTCAACGGATTGTGCCCCGAAGAATTCAACAAAATCAGCCGCCTTGAGAATGCAAAGGAAATTTGGGACACTTTGATTGATATGCACGAAGGTACCGACTCCGTCAAGGAATCCAAGTTGGATGTACTTCAAAGCCAACTTGACAAGTTCAAGATGAAGGATGATGAAGGTGTCGCTGAGATGTACTCTAGGCTTGCTCTCATCACAAATGAGATTGCCGGCTTAGGAAGTGAAGAGATGACCGATAGATTCATCATCAAGAAGATTCTAAGAGCCTTGGATGGAAAATGTGATACCGTGTGCACATTGATCCAAATGATGCCCAACTACAAAGATCTCAAGCCAACGGAGGTGATTGGAAGAATTGTTGCTCATGAGATGTCACTTAAGGATAAAGAGGAACTTCACAACAAATCAAGTGGTGCCTATAAAGCCTCATGTGAAGCCCCTACATCATCGAGTGAGAAACAAGACTTCAATGAAGAATTGAGCTTAATGGTGAGGAACTTCAACAAGTTCTACAAGAGTAGAAGCAAAGATAGAAGCTCCAAGTCAAGGTCCTACAATGACAAAAGATCTTCTAGTCGAGAGCGAAACTGTTACAATTGTGGAAGACCCGGACACTATTCCAATGAGTGTACGGCTCCCTACAAGAGAAGAGAAGATTCTCCAAAAAGAAGAAGCAAAGAATCATCACCAAGAGAGAGAAGGAGTAGAGATGATCATTATGAACGAAGATACTCACGGAGAAGCAAGGATTCGGAAAGGAAGGAAAAATCATCAAGAAGCTACACAAGACAAAGACATCAAGCTCATGTTGGTGAATGGGTATCCGGCTCCGACTCCGACAGCCACTCCGAGAAAAGTTATCACTCCGACTCCGAAGATACTCAAGATGAAGGTGTTTCCGGTCTAGCACTTGTGTCAACCAACTCCTACGACATATTTGACTCACCAAATGAAGGAATTGGAAGATGCTTCATGGCCAAAGGTCCTAAGGTAACACACCCCGAGTATGTTGATTTCAATAGTGATGAAGATGACTTGTTAGGTGATGATTTGCTTGTTGACAACTCTAGTGATGAATACTATGATGAAGTGTCAATTAAACATGCTAATCAAGATAAAACGAATGACAATGATAAGGAGAAGATTGAGGCTCTAACTAAAGAACTAAAAACTCTTAAGTTAGCTCATGACACTATCTTCGAAGATCATCAAGAACTTTTAAGAGCTCATGAGAAATTACGCTTTGAAAAGCTCAATCTTGAGCAAGAGCATGAGTTCTTAAAAGCAATCAATGATGATCTCCGCAAGAAAAGTTCTTCTTACATTGCCAAGCGTTTACTCTTATCCACTTACATGCATCAAGTCAAGTCTAACAAGAAAGATTCTTCCTCTAGCAGTAACAATGATCATGTTAAATCCAATATTGTTGCTTCTAGTAGTTCTCTTGATTCCACTAATGATTCTCTTAGCCAATTTACACTTGAGCAAGAAAATAGTTTATTGAAGGGAATTATAGAGAAAGGAGTGTACAAAAGCCTTGCCGGGAGTAAGCAATTCGAGGAAATTGTGCGCAAGCAAGGAATGCACCGGAAGAATCAAGGTGTTGGTTTTGAACAAAAGTTCAATGCCAATGGAGTTGAGTGGGAAGAAGATCAATACCCCAAGACAAAGTTTGTCCCTCAACATGATACTTCTTTCAAGGGGACACAAGCTCAAGATGATCTTCCACCACAAGACTACAAGCAAAAAGGCAAGGACAAGCTTCAAGAGGAAATTGATGCATTTGAAGAAGCTCCGAAGACCTTAGTCAAGTGGATTCCCAAGACTACTTCAAGCTCCACTTCATCAAGTACGACTACAACTCCAAGGATTCCCATCAAGATGATGTGGATCCAAAAGAAGAAGAACTAGAGAGTTCTTGAGGGTGACTCCGCCAACATACTTCACTCTTATCATTTTGGCAAGAACAAGTGCAATCAACTTCCACATCTTGCACTAGTTCAAGGAGTCACAAACCCTCTTGTTGGTAAGACAAGGGACAAGGTAACCTAAAAGTTTTCATGGACATCATCTTTTGTGTGCATCACTCTATGTCTATGGATATCCTTGTTTGTTCCTTGTGGGACTAACCCATGTAGGTATTGAAAGTGCAATTCACTCAAATGGATAGCTCCAAGAGATCTACATCAACATTGAGCATCCACATCTTCAATATCTACATGAAGTCATCATCGACAAAACTCAAGGTTAGTTCATCCCTCTTAGGGGGGGATATCACATCTAGGGGGAGCTTTACTCTAAGACTTGAGCTAAAGCAACTCTAAAGATGTGAACACAACAATGCTTTATGTAAAAGTGGTAACCCCACTTGGGCTTAAACGATGAGTATGACCTATGATCAAGTGTTCTCACTTGACTCCTAAGTCAATATACTCATACATAGATGACCTAGTCATCGCAAATTGCTTGATAGATGCTAGTATTGGTTGTGCATGCCTTGCCACATATTTCATTTGCCATCTTATTGTGTGAGCATGCTGGTTGCATATTTTACTCGTTCGAGGACATCCACTTGTTGTTTTGATTGTTCGGTTTTATTTCTTTTTGCCAAGTGGATGGACAAGAATGCCTAAGAACCTCCTCTAGCTATCTATACTTTTCTCGTCTCAAACTCTATTCATGCTGCATCACAAAATTTGATCAAGTCAGATTTGAACCACTCTGTGTGAGGAGCGCTCGGAGTCCCCGATTCGTCATAGACTTAAACTTCCAAAACCTCTTTATGATTCTCGGTCTGACCGATACTCCACTTTCGGTCCTACCGAGATCATTAAGTTGATCTAGGTTTTCGATCTCGGTGCAACCAATTTGAACTTTTCGGTCACACCGAGTTTCAGTAACTGCACGCAGTTATGAATCTCGATGCCACCGAGTCGTTCCACTCAGTCACACCAACAGGGTTGGGCTATATATAGTCACGGGCAAAATTTGGAAATTTCTCCGAATCCCTTCGCCCGCGCGATAGCCTGCTCTGCCCTCAAGGTCTCCGGATCGTCTTCTCGCCGCCAGCAGCCTCCAGTCGCTGGTATCCGTCGCCGTCAACGGAAATTCTGCCCCGCCGTTGCCGTCGTAGCAAGTCCCCGCCGAACTAGGGTATGGACTTGATCTCTGTGCTATTCCTCAATCTGATTCCTAGCACATTGTGATCATATTGATTCTTGCCATGTTTGAGAAACTTCTATCCAGTCAAAACGCCTGTAGATTAGGTTTGATTCGAAAATTCTAGGTTTAGGTTTCCGCCAAAACCATCTCGGACCCACCGAGTTGAAAAACTCGGTCCCACCGATTTGGCTTATGCCATTGCACAAGTGAGACTCGGTCTGACCGAGAATTACTTATCGGTGTGACCGATTTTTGAAATCAGTGAAACCCTAGCAGTCTTGGTGCCACCGAACTGTGACTCGGTCCTACCGAGTTCACTAGTTTAGGTTCCAAAACTGCTTCGGTATCACCGAGTTTGAAAATTGGTAGATCCGAGATGATTTCAGTAGGAAACTAAAACTAAGTTTTTGGATCATTCTTTTTGCAAAAATCTCTGCATTTTGTGATGCTCATCCTTTCTACCTCATCTATAATCTATTCACAGGGTCAGCAGTCAGTGCAGCATGTCTGATCAAAGTGATAGCCAAAATATGTCAGAGCAGCAAGTGGTGATGAGTGAGGGCACTAGTCCCTCCAGTTCATCTGATGAAGGCAGCAGGAGCACTCCTAGCAATTTGCCAAAGGCTGCCACGAGACAAAGGAAGAAGAAAACTTCAGACTCTGAAGATGAGGACTATGTGGCAGAGGAAGAGGCCACTTCCAAGAGAATTGAGCCAGCTCAAGGCACTAAGCCAGGTCTGGAAATCAAAAGGCCAGCAGGCAGGCAGCCCATGTCAAAGGCTAGAGCCTCAACTGAGAAAAAGCCCACTCCCCAAGAGCCAGTTGCAGCTGAGGGCAAGAAAAGAAAGGAAAGGGTGAAGAAGACTGTGGCTAGAGTGCTTGGCAAAGCTTCCATCATGGAAGAAGAAGAGGAAGAAGAGGTAGCTGCACCAGCGCCCAAGGCACCCAAGCTAATGGGTTATGCCATAAGGTCAGGGGCTACTGCATCTAAGCCCAAAGCTGCCTCCAAGCCAAAACCAAAGAGGAATACAAGGAGCATTCCTGCAGCTGAAAAGAACAAGGCCCCAGTGCCTGAGACTATTGCTGAAAAAGAAGAAGAAAATGTCCTGAGAAAGCTAAAGCCCAAGATCCCAGACCACAACGATGCTCATCCTGTGGCTGAGGACATGAAGCTCAGGAGAGATTCAGGGCTGAGAAAGTGGAGAGAAGCAGACCCGTATGCTTCAAGGAGAAGGACTGCCGTGGACTACAGGTTTCACACCAAGGAGCAGCAGGATTTCTATGAGACTGTGCTGTTAGATAAGAAGCCCATTGTCTGTGATATGCGTTGGGTTGATTGGACATACATCAAGAACAATGAGGAGCACTCTCCTGGAGTGCAAGACAGCTTCATAGCTTGTGGAGTAGCCGACTTTGTTGGGCAGAAGCTCACAAAGTGGAACGAGGAGCTTATCATGCAGTTCTACTCCACGGGTCACTTTTATCCAGATGGGAGGATCACATGGATGTCTGAGGGTACAAGGTACCAATCTACAGTGGCTGAGTGGGCACAGATCATTAATGCCCCAGAGGAGCAAGATGAAGACTTGGATATCTATGCCAAGAAGAAGATGGACCACAACTCCATCTCCAATATGTACAAGGAAATTCCCAATGAAGCTCTTGACACCTTCAAGTTTGGCTCTGTGCATTACCTTCTGTCTGGACTCCCGACGATCAATTGGATACTAAGGCACACCTTACTGCCCAAGTCTGGAGATCACAAGATGATCAGAGGCCATGCTATCAACTTGCTATATGTGTTTGATGTGCCTCAGAAGTTCAAGGTGATGAGCCTCATAGTGGAAACTATCAAGAGGACTGCAGCAGACCAGAAGAGGAGCTGCGGATATGCCCCTCAGATTCAGGAGCTCATTAACTCCAAGATGGGCATGGGCATATATTTATTGGACAAGGAACATTTGCCCATCCGTCCGGATTTCGAGGACAACCAAGTTGTCATGACTGAGAACGAGCCATCATCTGCCCAAGCATTTGCAAAGAAGGAGAAGGCAAGGAAGGAGAAAGCTGCCAAGATGCCTACCCAAGAGGAGGCATCTGAATACTTCTTGAACACTAAACAAGAGCATCTTGGTTACTTGATTGCATCCACGCTGAGGATTGAGCAAAGTCTGGCCACTCTCACTTAGAATCAGTAGAGCCTAGAGAGAATCATGGAACAGAAGTTCTATGACTTGGATGTCAAGGTAACAGAAATTCAGTCTGCAGTGGAGCAGCTCCAGGAGGACATGCAGGAGAGGAGAGGCAGGACTACCACTCATACCTTTGCCAGAGTGCCACGAGGCCCGAGGTCATCTGCCATGCCAGTTGCTGACACCAGAGCCACCACTTCAGCACCAGCTACAGCCTCAATTCCACCAGCTCCAGCATCTACTTCAGCTCCAACTCCAGCGACTACTTCAGCATCTACCGAAGCCTTCGTCCTTGGAGTGATCCGGACTCCACCACCACTAGAAGATCAAGCCTGAGCGTCGATCTAGTGCTATGCATTTTCTAGGAACTTTTTGGTAACTTGTTGCCAAAGGGGGAGAAGATGTATAGATCATAGGCTGAGAGAGAGAGAGAGTGTTGCTTTTCTCTCTTGCTTTATTTGGTGGTTTTTCGAACTTGCTTGCTTTTGAGTGCTTGAGATACTATGCTTGTGAGACATTGATGATCATGTGTTTGATCATAAGCTACACTTAATGCTTGCTTAATGCTATTATCTTATCTATCTTGTGATCATTCATTATTCTTGGTGATGAGTGCATGTATTTCATTCTTATCATTTTGAGCGCTCCACCAAGATGTATGTGACGTGGAAGAGTAACCCATGACTCTAACTCTTTGTGCATTTGCAGTCCAAAGCAAATTTTAAATATGCACAAATTTAGGGGGAGCCCTTACTTATCACATACTTCTCAAAGCGACGATATATTTCATGCTTATTATCATTTGTCGAAGCTTTGATCTATATGTTGTCATCAATTACCAAAAAGGGGGAGATTGAAAGTGCAACTATCTCTAGGTGGTTTTGGTAATTCATAACAACATATAGCTCATTGAGCTAATGCTATTCCAAGATGATTATTTCAGGAAAGCTCAATGATTGGCATGGCATGGATGTGAAAGTGGAACCCTCAAAATGCTAAGGACAAAGGATTGGCTCAAGCTCAAAAGCTCAAGACTCTTCATTTTATATTTTAGTGATCCAAGATCACATTGAGTCCATAGGAAAAGCCAATACTATCAAGGAGGGATGAGGTGTTGCTTAATGAGCCTCTTGCTTCATGTGCTTAGTGATATGCTTCAAAACCCTCAACTACTTTCCCATATCCACATATGACCTAAACCCTAAGCCAAACTCGGTCCTACCGATTCTTCCTATCCGGCACCACCGAGTTTCACTTGTCATTAGCCACTGCCAAACCCTAGCAATTCGGTTCTACCGATAAGGATCTCGGTCTCACCGAGATGGGGTTGAAAACTCTCTGTTTCCCTTTCGTAAATTTTCGGTCTTACCGAAAGAGCGAATCGGTCCCACCGAGATTGCAATGTAAACTCAGTGTTTCCCCTTTGTAACTTTTCGGTCTCACCGAGTTCCACTCGGTCTCACCGAAAGAGCAAATCGGTCCCACCGAGTTTGCCTGACCAACTCTCTGGTTAGCTAATTACCAAATTCGGTCTCACCGAGTTTGTGTAATCGGTCTCACCGAGATTAAGTTATGCCCAAACCCTAACCATATCGGTCCTACCGAGTTGCATGTCAGTCCCACCGAAAATCACTAACGGTCACTAGGTTTACATTTTCGGTCCGACCGAGCTTATTGATTCGGTCCCACCGAGATTGGAAAACTGTGTAACGGTTGGATTTTGTGTGGAGGCTATATATACCCCTCCACCTCCTTCTCATTCGAAGAGAGAGCCATCAGAACACACACACCATTCCAACTCATATGTTCTGAGAAAGAACCACCTACTCATGTGTTGAGACCAAGACATTCCATTCCTACCATATGAATCTTGATCTCTAGCCTTCCCAAGTTGCTCTCCACTCAAACCCTCTTTCCACCAAATCCAAATCCTATGAGAGAGAGTTGAGTGTTGGGGAGACTATCATTTGAAGCACAAGAGCAAGGAGTTCATTACCTACACACCATTTGTTACTTCTTGGAGAGTGGTGTCTCCTAGATTGGCTAGGTGTCACTTGGGAGCCTCCGACAAGATTGTGGAGTTGAACCAAGGAGTTTGTAAGGGCAAGGAGATCGCCTACTTCGTGAAGATCTACCGCTAGTGAGGCAAGTCCTGTGTGGGCGATGGCCATGGTGGGATAGACAAGGCTACTTCTTCGTGGACCCTTTGTGGGTGGTTGCTTCTTCGTGAACCCTTCGTGGGTGGAGCCCTGTGTGGACTCGCGCAACCGTTGCCCTTGGGTGGAGCCCTGTGTGGAATCGCGCAACCGTTACCCTTCGTGGGTTGAAGTCTCCATCAACATGGATGTAGGATAGCACCACCTATCCGAACCACGGGAAAAACATCCGTGTCTCCAACTGCGTTTGAATTCTCCAAACCCTTCCCTTTACATTCTCGCAAGTTGCATGCTTTACTTTCTGCTGCCTATATACTCTTTGCATGCTTGCTTGAATTATGTGACGATTGCTTGACTTGTCCTAAATTAGCTAAAATCTGCCAAGAACTAAAATTGGGAAAAGGTTAAGTTTTTATTTGGTCAAGTAGTCTAATCACCCCCCTCTAGACATACTTCCGATCCTACAGTATTAAACCAACAAAACATAAAACCGGATATATGCACAGTGTCCTTGGATACTTACGATTCGGCCAGGGGCTTCGGGCAGGGGCGCCACTCGAGTATGGCTTCGGCGTCCGATTCAGAATCATCCGAAAGGGAAATCTTCCCTTTCTTGGACGCCTCCGCCTCTAGGTCCCCAGAGGCCGCCCTTTTCCTCTTTTCCCCCTTAAGGGGAGAATTGCTCTCCTCCTCCTCTTCACCGTCGCCCCCCTCGTGGGAGGAGAGGGCTTCAGTATCTTTGGACGCAGTGTTCAAAGTACCTTTTCAGCGAAGGCCGCCTCTGGCCCCCTTACCCTTCTTCTTGGCCTTCTTCTCCGACGCTTGGTGTGGCGCCGGCACCAGCATCTTCGCTAGAAGAGGAATAGATGGATCTTCGGGCACCCGATCCGCTCCGCCTTCTTTGTCCTGCCCTGAAGAAAGAACGGAAGGCTCAGTATACCCCTTTGGGTTTTCAAGTTGAAATCATGGTTCGGAAATCCGAAAACTTACGGGAGTGGCCGGATGAGCACAGTCGAGGCTAGTGCTGGAATTCGAGTCGAGTCGAGCCACTAAAGCTCGTTTCATTAACGAGCTAACTCGACTCGACTCGTTACTATAACAAGCTCGAATTCAAGATTGGCTCGACTCGTATAACTTGCGAGCTGGCTCGTTTAGCTTGTTAAGCTCGTTAATGATATGAACACAAAAACTTTTGAATATGATAAAAATGATTACTTGGGAATGTAAAATGTACATATTAAACATCTACAATGTTCACGAACAAGTGTAGGCATGTACGAGTTTAACTTACAATTGTCAGTATGTACCATCAAGTCAGTACCATGTACATGACCATTGACCATAAACAATTGTACATGACCACAATGATCAGCAAGTTAGTAACATATACATGACCAAACAATTGTAATTTCCTTGAATGTCTAGGCATTGTGTTGTGCGCCTGGGACATACGGTGCTAGGCTGATCTTTTGTCCCGAGCCTAACGAGTTACACGAGTACTCGTGAGATCAGCTCGTTTAACTCGTTCTATATACGATCTTAAACTAAAGCTTGGCTCGAATCGTTATTCTTCGAGGTTGAGTCGATTCGAGGCGAGTCACGAGCTACTCGTTTAGCCCGCGAGCTTCGAGCTTTTTTTTCCAGCCCTAGTCGAGGCCGATGTCTTCGGTCAGCCCTAGCCACGACTTCTGGGCCTTGAAGAGCAGCCTCCACATCTCTTTGTGCATCGTGCCGAAGAATCGCTGCAGGGTCCGAGGGCTGGCCGGATTGAACTCCCACATCTGGAGAGTCCGGCACTGGCAGGGGAGAATCCGGCACAAAAGCATCACCTCGACCACATCAGCAAGGCTGGTGTTCTTCTCCATTATATTCTTGATGCGCTTCTATAGCATCATCACCTCATCGGATGACGCCCAATCCAGACCCTTGTTTATCCATGATGGAAGTCGCATCGGGGTCCGAATCTGAACTCAGGAGTGCCCGCCCAGTTGGAACCGCGGGGTTCGGTGATGTAGAACCACTCCTGCTGCCATATCTTGACAGTCTCCAGAAAGGCCCCTTTTGGCCAGGTGACGTTTGGGAGCTTGCTCACCATGGCACCTCCACAGTCTGTGTGCTCTCCGTCAACCACCTTCGGCTTCATGTTGAAGACTTTAAGCCATAGGCCGAAGTGGGGGGAATGCAGAGGAGCACCTCACATACGACGATGAACGTCGAAATATGGAGGAAGGAATTTGGGGCTAGATCGTGGAAATCTAGCCCGTAATAGAACATGAGGCCTTGGACGAAAGGGTGGAGAGGAAACCCTAGTCCGCGGAGAAAGTGAGGGATGAACACTACCCTCTCATTAGGCTCCGGAGTGGGGATGATCTGCTTTTTGGAAGGGAGCCGGTGGGTGATGTCTGCGGCTAAGTATCTCGCTTCCCGGAGTTCCTTGACGTTCCTCTCCATGATGGAGGAAGCCATCCACTTGCCCTATGAGCCAGATCCGAACATGGTTGGAGTGTTTGGTGGCAACGGAAAAGATCGAAACTTGGGCACTGGAGCTCGAGGATGGAAGGGCGGAGGAGGAAGAAGGAGTGAGGTAAGAAGGTGGGTTCTTATCCTCTTATAAAGGTAGTGAATAGAAAACACCCCCCCCCACCCCCCACCCCCACCCCCCGCGAGCCTTAAAGCTCGCCTATTCCCAAGGGGTCGTGCGAACGGCATAGTTGGATTACCCAAATCCGTATTAATGAGAATCCCGTAATAAGGGGACATGATCTATGTTTTGACAAGACATGTCAATAGAGGCCACACCTCGGGGCGCGGAGTGGGAGGCTGCAAAATGGTTCGAAATAATGATAAGGCCAGAACATAACGTCTTGGCAAAAAAGCTTTCTTTTGTTCAGCTATTTTAGAGTATTCGGAGGAGGAACCCGCCTTGCAATGCCAAAGACAATCTGCGCGCCGGACACATCGACATTGAAGCCTGGTTTAGGGGCTACTGAGGGAGTCCTGGATTAGGGGGTCCATGGGCGTCCAGGCTATGTGACATGGGCCGGACTGATGGGCCATGAAGATACAAGATAGAAGGCCTTCCCCCGTGTCCGGACAGGACTCTCATTTGCGTGGATGGTAAGCTTGGCGTTCGGATATGAAGATTCCTTTCTCTGTAAACTGACTCTGTACAACCCTAGGCCCCTCCGGTATCTATATAAACCAAAGGGTTTAGTTCGTAGAGGCTATCAGAATTTACATAGGCTAGATAGCTATGGTTTAGCCATTACGATCTCGAGGTAGATCGACTCTTGTAACCCCTATACTCATCAAAGTCAATCAAGCAGGAAGTAGGGTATTACCTCAATTAAGAGGGCCCAAACCTGGGTAAACATCATGCCCCCTTGTCTCCCGTTACCTTCGATCCTCAGACGCACAGTTCGGGACCCCCTACCCGAGATCGGCTGGTTTTGACACTGATAGGCATGAAACAGGAGCGTGCGAACACAGTCATTCAGAGTGCGAAGGACGCGTTCGGCTCGACCGTTTTGCTGTGAAGTATACACTGGTGCGCGTCGGTGCTATACAAACGGTTTTTAACCCCTTTCCGCGACGGCATTTGGAACCGTAGCCTAGTGAGTGACGGCGATAGGGGGTCCTTACCACACGAACCATAAACCGTCGGGGATAGGGAGCCTTGATGCATACAGTTGTCCCTATATAACCCTTTCCGATATCTCGAATATCCCAAACGCTTCATCCTTGCTACTCGTTTGTGCTTGCATTGCCATCGATGTCGGAGTTTTGTGGTTTTACCTAAAACCAAGCATATTCCAGGCACAGGGGTTTTACGATGCTTGGCACATCACAAACAGTTCATGATTATAAACTGTGTACGATAGGTAGACAATCACACACATTTAGTTTTCCCGCATCGTATGTGATAGGTGTCTGGCATCACACACACTTTGCAAACGGCAATTGTGTGCATTGTTACACATGTTTCCTCTCTGTGAACCATGTCGGATCATGTATATCGCACACGCTGTGCTTTATTAACTGTGTGCACCGTAATGACCTGCACACCGTAGTTTCGCCCTAATTTAATTGTTGCTATTTAAAATTGTACCTAATTTAAACTTGAAAGTAGCCTATAGCTTTATTCATATCCATTAGGTTCAAACAACCAATGCATTATTCGATTCATAGGTACATATGTTGAAGAATTACATAAGCACCAAATAAAGAATGATGAACCAGGGTTCTATACTTATACTATTACAAATGGTAAAGAAAGAGGCGATAGACATTCCGGTTGCTGAACAAGGTGAAGCGGAATGGCTCTATTGTGCTCTCCTGGATGCAGAAGGCATGCAGGACTCTAGTCCAATCCCTTGTGATGCCCGGCCGCCAATCATGTAGTTTGAGAGGTAATCTTGAGTAAACTGCTTCAGGATCCACTGCAAAAGAACAAAATATTCAGACATTGTCATCTAACACAACTCATTACGGGCAGTAAAAAGAAGGCTACAGGGTTCTTACTTACCATCCCGCAGTTCACTATTGTCTAGCATAAAGTGTAAACA
The DNA here is from genome assembly GCF_002162155.2 of Triticum dicoccoides. Lineage (NCBI taxonomy): Eukaryota > Viridiplantae > Streptophyta > Magnoliopsida > Poales > Poaceae > Triticum > Triticum dicoccoides. The sequence goes on along the minus strand of NC_041390.1, from coordinate 391,154,563 downwards.
AATAGTTCGATTGACGTCTTTGAACCCATTTTAATAACAATCTTTATCAGTTTCCTCACTTGATGCTGGTTCATGAATATCTCATTGCCCTAGAAAGGGTCGAAGTGTGGAACTTTGGCAATGATATATGTTCCTAAAAGCACCAAGTTAATATTAGAAGCTAAACAACAATTGAAAAATGATGTAGTACAACACTCCCTCCATCCCATTATATAAGATTTTATTACATGTATATCTAGACATCATCAGAACATTAAGGTAACACTCTTCATTGTTGCTATGTAGCCTGGAATTGCATATTTAGTCATTCAGTACAATGCATGTTGCTATGTAGCCTCAGATATATTAAATATGGCCCTAGTTAATCTACTGATAAATGGATTACAGATATATTCAGTGAAATGTCCGATTCGATGATTAAGCCCCAGGCTATATGGTACCAGCTACCGATATCCTGAACAGTGAGTACATATAAGCAATGCGATGAAACTAACCTCGATGGAAAACAACATTGTTCTCAATATTATCCTGCATGAGTACATATAAAGGCATGTTAAGCACAACAGGCTAAACATCAACCAAATATATCCATGGTAGACAACATAATCTACACATGATAGCTTCAGTGTGCAGGCTTAAGCACGCTAGTTAAGCAAAACAAGAAGTGGAAAGGTGTATTAACTGCATCAGGCATAACATTTAAAAACAAGCAAATAGTCATTCAAACTGGTATTGTGCAGGTCTAAAGTACACTAGTTATTGTTAAAAATGAAAAGGCATGTTAACTGCAATATCCTTAACATCAACCAAATATCGTAATTCATAATGGTATTGTTGAAATTGTTATTGATGAAATTGAACTGCACGGCAAATAGTTGCACATATGGAGTATCACATTGTGAAGAACTGAAATAAACAAGTCATAAGGCCATCTCTAGCCGATCCTTTAAAAGTTAAACACTACTGCGGGATGGTCCAAACGCGACACTATGATCAGAGACCCTTCGACGAAACTATGTGTGATGCCATAATTGCAAATGGTGGTGTAAAAACCCATCAAAAAAGGTGCAAAACATTTGCGATGACGGATGCATCAAACACGGTTCAGATTTTAGTTGCGTGTGCGATGCAGGGCATATGGTTCAGTTCAATTAACTATTTGGGATGAGGAGGAACAAAACAAACGGGCAACCAGATGAAGGTGTGTGCGATATATAGCATACGGTTCACTCGGATGAACTATGTGTGATTAGGCAACACAATGGAAAAGGTTCAACTGAACAAGATGTGTGTAATACGCGGCAAACATGTCTGTAATCAGAAATGTGTGTGAATACCAATAATAAGAGAGACGATTGCTACTAATAAGCCGTGTGGTTTGCTCTATCTACAGTAGAATAACATGTGTGTGTAACTGAAATAAACATCCAATTACATAAGTGACTATACAGATCATTCGCACACACCTCAATAAACAATTGCATGCATTCTAAAGTAGGAGAAACGATCGTCTAGTCATCTACTTCTTGTGACACTCTCGCCACTGCTCTGTGGCTCAATCCCTCGTCTGGGCAGGAAGAAGACACTTCCTCATGTTAACGATCCGCCTGTACATTTCGTAGCTTGTGTACGCGTCCATGGCCGCGTACTTGACATGTTGTTCATCCAGTCTCTCATGCCACACACTGTGCCAGGCGTTCTTGTCCTTATTGCTCTCATTCTTCATCTTTATGTAGTAGGGGTCGATGATGGTCGAGGTGAGGTCAACCAGGGAGTTCAGTTTGTTTTTGTCGCTGCCCCAGGCCTTGTAGTGGTGCTGGACGTTGACAAGACTCGTGCATTTCAAGTCTGAAACCTTGAGCGCTTTTAGATCATTGGTGGTGTCCACCATAGCGAAACTGTAGTCGGGGATGTTGATAAACATGGAGAAACGCTCACAAGGCCTTGTGGCAAGGTGGTAGTGGTAGACGAGGACGTCATGTCACACGCACAACTGGGCAGCAGCAACCTTCTGATTATGCCCAGCACGACCGATGGTGTACTCGAGGTCGAAGCCGACCACTTGGTACTTGTCCTCGGCAAGGAACTGCTCCATAGTTTGGATGGAGCTCTCCACCAAGACCGGATCATTCGTCTACACAACCGAGAGGGCCTTCCCCCTCATGTGGGTGTCCACTACGTGATGCGTGGTGAACTGCCCGCCGTTCTCGTTGGCGGCCCCTGGGAGTGCCATTGGAGCCACGGGAGTGCCATTGGAACCGCTGGATGTCCTCTCTGTATGTGTCGTCGTGGGTATGCTTATTGTGTCATGTGATGTGAGAGATGAAGGTAAATGGCCACAGGAATAAATGGGGGCCGGGCGGCCTGGATTCTCTGCGCGTTCGCATGGCAGTTTTTGCAGGGGGTAACTGCATCATCGCGCCGTGCCCGACGCAACCACATGCACACGAACGTGTGTGATCGTGCGCTAGCCCCAAGCACTGGCATCGTGCATGGAGGGATGAGGGCAGAGCACCCAAAGGGACGCGAAAGCAGAGCGCGCGTGGCGGGACGCGAGCAGAGCAAGCCACGGCCGCGTAAACCGCAAGCAACCACACGCATGGAGAAGTTGAACACGCAGGAAATGGTCGCCTACAAGCCGGCCGATAGTTGCGTCGCTGCGTAGAGAGCGGCCGTGTGCTACTACCTCCATCTAGTCTATAGTCCCCTTTATATTCTGTGCCATACTTTGCCCTCAAATTTAACCAACAAAATGTTAATGCATGTTATAAAAAATATATAATTGGAAACTATGTTCAAATACGAATCCAGCTATATAATCTTTGGCGACATGCATTCGTATTTTATTAGTTAAATCATACTTATAAACCAGGATGGGGGTATAGTAGGTAATTAAATTGTAAATGTTCATGGCCTTTCGTCCTCCTCTCGCACGTCTTGTCACCCCACTGCTGCACACGGCTTACAGCGCAAGCTTGCCCAGCGCACGGGGGTGTTCTTTTGGCCAAACCGTGGCACCAATGAATCGTCGGTGAGCCTGTTCCCGCGCAACCACGCAGGTTCCCGTGCAAGCTTCCCGCCCGACTCGGTGAAATCCCCCAAAATCCCAATGCTTACCGGCCTGCTATATAAACCCTCACGGCCGGCGAGTCCTGTGTCGCATTTTCCCCTCCCTCCCTGTAGCTTATCTCGTCTGCTTCTCCCACAATCACCAATGGCATCGGTTCATCATCCTCGCTTAGCCACTTTGCCGTCATCAGAGGACAGCTCCAGCTGGAAGGCTACACCACAGCGGCGGCGCAGTCCCCAGCGTAGTGTAGTGCGCGTGGCGTCCCTGTTGAGTGTGCTCGAAACACCCACCACATGCTCCGCCGCCACTGCCCGTCGGCAGCTGTTGCCGGCCGCCGTTGCCGCCACACCACCGTCGAAAGCCAGGGCCATCTCCCGCTCCGCCGCCGCGGCCCGAAGGCGGAAGGTGGCCGTCGTGGTCGCGACCCCACTACCGGCCACCATGGCCATCACTCGCTCCGCCACCACGGCCCGAAGGCGGGAGGTGGTGGTCGTGGCCGCCACCCCATCGTCGGCCGCCGTGGCTGCCAGCCCACCGTCAACTACCGAGGTCTTCACCCACTCCGCCACCGCCGCCCGAAGGTGGGAGGGGGAGGTGGATGCCCGCACGTGCGTCAACGACCTTGTGCGCTACACCGAGTTCCTGCGGGAGGACAAGGAGCGCCTTGTCGAGCACGCAAAGAGCCTTACCACCGCCATGGCCGCGGCACACGCCGCCTCGAAGGCGAGGAATCAGGAGATCTACGAGGAGAACCACCACTTCGAGAGGGGTCGTCTGGAGCGGCAGAGGGCGTTCGTGGTGAGCGTCGCTGAAGCTGCAGTAGCGGCAGGCACCGCATTGCAGTTTCCCAGCTCGTCGGTAGGCTCCTCATCCGCCGCCTCTTACTGAGTGCGCTCGGCAGAGGAGAGGCAGCCAGAACTAGTACGAAGCCCCTCCGCAGTAGTAGTATTTAGGGGCTATTTTGTTTAGTTCATCTGACTATAGATGTGGTGGAACTGTACAACGTACTTAAAATTAGCTAGTATATATAGTTGAACTAGCTATTTTAGTACGTGGTTGGCAACAATTTGGGAAAAGTTTGGTCGGTTCAGCTATCGAGTTGAACTGTTTGTATAAATTAAGAACGACTGCTTAATCTATGAATGAAATCTATGCTTAATTACTGAATTTTAGTTGCAAAAATTAGATACTGCTAGTGATTTTTAGCTTCATATTTTGACAATCACAGTATTACAAGGTTGACAAATGGCAATGTTACTAGATCAACAAATGTCAATCTTTCCAATTTGATAAATGGCAACATACCCAAAAATTTTGTAAGTGGTTGCACACGGGTCATCCAAAAGAACCATTTGCGTTGAAGAGATGCACAAATCCTGCTCTCACTTTGCATATGGGTGTTCTATCTAAAACATTTGCGATCAAGTGCTGCACAAATCCTGCTTGGCACATTTTCCCTTGGCTTCCTGGGGAAGCTGTCGGTTTGCATACAGGTGTTCTAACCAAAACGTTTGCTATGAGTGTTTTATTTTTTAAAACCATTGACATTTTTTTCAAAATAAAATCGTTTGATAAGTCTGTACATTAAGAGAAAATAACGCAAGTTCGCTCAAACCATATCTTTTATTCAGTCATACTGCGAATTTATATTCATATGATCGAGATACAGTATTAAACCCAAGAAAAAAAATTATTTCCCGCGGCAGCGGAGGCGGCGTGCCGCGCCGTCGTTGTCGTCCTCCGGGATGTTGTTGTTGAAGTCTTCAATGTAGCATAGAATGTTCTTCACTTGTAAATCAAACATCATGTCGTCGCGCAATCGATGGGCGGGGCACGGGAGGACGGCAGCTGGCGGCGCTGAGAGGTAGCGATCGATGGTGGCGTCCCATGCCGTTGTGGGGGGGCGCGGCGGGTGCAGCCAAACGCACAGGGACTGGCGCCGCGGTGGGTGGAGGGGCGCGCACGGGCACGGGCGCTGGCGCTAGCATGTACATGAGCTTGCACGGGTCCGCGGAGACCTCGCTGACACCCGCGGCTTCCAGCTCTGCAATAGTTCTTAGCGACCAGCCCGTCAATGCTACGGGGATGGTCACTAGCGCGGGCGCAGGGATGGGAGTTAGGACGGGAGTGGGGGCAGCGATCGCCGCGGCCAGCTTGTTCTAGGACATGTCCATGTGGCCCCATTCCTCCTTATTTCCTATCTCCTCTGGCTCGGAGTTGACTTCACCAAACTTGAAGACTAGTGGCAGATGACCCTTCTACGCCATGGCGTTGGTGGAGGTCCGCGGGAGGGAGGGGAATGGGAGGCGAACAGTAAGGCCTCCCGTATTAAGCAGCGTCTCGGGCACCATTAATGGAGAGGAAGTTGGGCGGCCATGGAAGTCAAAGGGCTCGCTTCCCAGTGAGCATGCGTAGCGTACATCTCGCATGCTTCCCAGTGAGCCTGCGCATTGGAGGACAGCTTGCACGCCTCCTGGTCAGCCTGCGCACCAGACTGCGCTCGCATGCCTCAAGGTCAAGCAGATATCCGCACGGCACCTCCTATAGCCATTAAAACCAAGACATGTGGCATCACATGAATGGTTAACAGAACGCACATAGTTTGAATTATACAAACGTTTGAGATATTAAAGTGGCAGCTATTTTTTGAAAATGCCTTTGTTGGCTGTTATTCGAGTGCGCCTTCTCTCAAAATGGACACAAAAAATACCACAGCATGTCGGGTGCCATTCCATGATAGCATGCCAAGTTTTAGAAATTTCAGACGAGTTTTGGATTTACTAGAATTTAAAAAAACAAGGTATATCAACGTTTTGCCAGCAATCAACAGTGTCGTGTTGTTTGAAATTCATTCTCATTTCTTGCATGGGACCTAAGCATGCACCCAAGGACAAATATTTGATTTTTCAACCAATTTATATGCACTGGAGCATGTGCATGTAGTTCAAATCTGAATTATGCATAGAAATGCATTGAAAACTCAGTTAATGCATAAAAATGTCCAAAGAAACCCCAAAAAATCACAATAATTGACACAACACTCTTGTTATTCTATGTTGACACAATAAAAATTTGAAAGCAATAAGAGGCAATGGATATCGTTTCGCCCCCAAAGGTGGGACGTTCCCTACCGAAACCATCATGCTGGTTGTGAGAAGCTCTGGTTTGTGAGAAGCACATACCCAAACCTGCTCCAAATGGGACAAAAAATTAACCCCGGCATGTTGATGCCGCTCCATGATAGCATGCCAAGTTTCATGAATTTCAGACGAGTTTTGGATTTACTAGAATTTAAAAACCAGGTACCTCAATGTTTGCGGCCGAGTGACGGTGGCAGGGTGTTTGACATTCATTCCCATTTCTTGCATGGGACCTAAGCATGCAACCAAGGACACAGATTTGAATTTTCAATCAATTTATATGCATCAGAGCATGTGCATGTAGTTCAAATTTGAATTGTGCACATGAATGCATAGAAAACTTATTTAATGCATAAAAATGTCCAAATGAACCTCGAAAAATCAAAAAAATTGACACAACACTCCTGTTGTTCTATGTTGACATGAGAAAAATTTTGAAAGCAATAACAGGCAATGGCTATCATTTCGTCCCCAAAGGTGGGACGTTCCCTACCAAAACCATCATGCTTGTTGTGAGAAGCTCTGTTTGTGAAAAGCATATATCCAAACCTGACCCAATTGGGACAAAAAATTTACCATGACATGTTGCCGCTCCATGATAGCATGCCAAGTTTCATGAATTTCATACGGGTTTTGGATTTACTAGAATTTAAAAACCAGGTATCTCAATGTTTGCGACCGAGTGACGATGGCAGGGTGTTTGACATTCATTCCCATTTCTTGCAGGACCTAAGCATGCAACCAAGAACACGGATTTGAATTTTCAACCAATTTATATGCATTAGAGCATGTGCTTGTAGTTCAAATTTGAATTGTGCACATGAATGCATTGAAAACTCAATTAATGCATAAAAATGTCCAGATGAACCCCGAAAAAACACAAAAAATTGACACAACACTCCTGTTGCTCTATGTTGACACGAGAAATTTTTTGAAAGCAATAAGAGGCAATGGATATCGTTTCGTCCCCAAAGGTGAAACGTTCCCTATCGAAACCATCGGGCTTGTTGTGAGAAGCTCTGGTTTGTGAGAAGCATATACCCAAACCTACCCCAAATGGGACAAAAAATTTACCACGGCATGTTGATGCCGCTCCATGACAGCATGCCAAGTTTCATGAATTTCATACGAGTTTTGGATTTACTAGAATTTAAAAACCAGGTATCTCAATTTTTGCGACCGAGTGACGATGGCAGGGTGTTTGACATTCATTCCCATTTCTTGCATGGGACCTAAGCATACAACCAAGGACACATATTTGAATTTTCAACTAATTTATATGTATTAGAGCATGTGCGTGTAGTTCAAATTTGAACTATGCACATGAATGCATAGAAAACTCGGTTAATGTATAAAAATGTCCAAGCGAACCCCGGAAAATCCCAAAAAATGACACAACACTCCTGTTGTTCTATGTTGACAGTAGGAAAAAAATTGAAATTGAGAAGAGGCAACGGATATCGTTTCGTCCAGAAAGGTGAAACGTTCCCTACCGAAACCATCACACTTGTTGTGAGAAGCTCTGGTTTATGAGAAGCTTATACCCAAACCTGCCCCAAATGAGACAAAAAATTTACCACGGCATGGTGATGCCGCTCCATGATAGCATGCCAAGTTTCATGAATTTTGGACGAATTTTGGATTTAGTAGAATTACAAAAGCAAGTGTGTCGACATTTGCCGGGGAGCCACGGTGACGTGGTGTTCAAATTTCATCCTCATTTCTTGCATGGGACATAAGCATAAACCCATGAAAACATATATGATTTTACACCCCATGTTGGTGCACCGGAGCATATGCATGTAGTTTAATTTTCAATTGTGCACCTAAAATGGATAGAAAACCAATTTAATGTGTAAAATGTTCAAACGAACCCTGAATAATTCCAATTCTTTTACGACACACATATAGTTGCATGTTCACAGCAGATAAAAGGTCTAGCAATTGAAACACCGTCCATTTCCGACCCCATTATGTAATTCAAATCAAGATGAAAAATCAAGTAGATCCCACATAGTTTATTATCACCAACCGTGTGAGATGCAACACAAAATATCCTGGAGAACCGTCGGTGTATAGTACGCCTATGGCTTACGCGGGAAGGTGCATCGCTACAGTCCATAGCCGGCGTCTCAAGCACACTAGCTCGCTCCCCAAATATCATTACATTGTTCCATCACCGCCGGTGAAAGATGAGCACGTGGACCCGCGTCGTGAGGGCAACTTCGGTGTCCCACTCCGGCGAGAGCACGGCCGCAGCCGCCATGCGTGTGCTAACAGGGTGCATGCGCGCGGCAGCAATCTGCGATCAGGTGGCCATGGCAGCCCAAATGGCCGCTGTTGCTTCTCAGGTGGCGGCAGCAACATATGCCTCGGGGATAGGAACTAGCGAGAGCGGCACAGCAGCTGCCCGTTCTGCAGCGGCGGCCTTAGCCCTGATGGAGGCCGCCCATGACCATGTCGAGGCCGCCCACGCCCAGCTCGTGGCGGTCACCGCACAAATCGAACGAAACTTCTTCGACAATGGTCGGCAACCCACGACCGAAGAGTTGGTAATCGCCGAGAGTGTTCGACGAGCCGTCCATTCCTCCACCTTCATACCTTGCGGCGACGGAGCCCGTCCAAGCCCAGATCGCGGCTGCCCACGCCCAGCTCATGGTGGCCTTTTCCAAACAGATGGCGGACGCGGATGGCGAGATGCTTGCCGAGTATGGTGCGATGGATGCCATGGAGCCCCTTCCCCACAAGACTATCGGGCGCGAGCTGGACATGGAGGCGGCGGAGATCAACAGCACCAGCCATAGTAGTACTCTTTGTTTTGTTTAATTAAGAGCGTCGGTCTTTAATTTGATAGAGTAATGTTTAGGTCAGCTAGCTCTGTTTAATTGCTGAACTTGCTCGATTAAGAAGTGTGGGTGTGTTGTAGTCTCCTTTGTGTACCCAAATTATGCAATGACGTGGATGACCATTGTAACCAGGGAAATTCGAACCAAATTTTTTGATGTTCAAACTCATCACACACGGGTTAAGCTATCTGAATCGTTTGTGATGTTCACATATCATACACAGTTCTGAATAAGGGACCGTGTCTGATGACACTTTGCGCGCCAGTTTTTTCGCTGAAGTGATTCCAAATTTTTGGCTTCCGCGAAAATATCTACCTCCCCGTCCCCTCCCCTTACCAAAAGCCACATTTCCCCTATTTTCGCCTTCCTTTCCAAGTTGAAACCTTCACTCCTTGCTTGCAGCGCCGCCTCCTCGTCGGCGACCCTCCTTCACGCTGCTCGGCCTCATCTATCCAGGAAGGTAATCCACACCCGAACCCCATCCTCCTCCTCCTTCCACATCCCACATGCCCCGACCGCCGGCGCGACACCTTCCAGCCAAATCACCGACCCCTCCACCAAATGAGCACCGCCCTAAGCCATGGTGCGCGTAGTATAGCCATGATCTCAAGGAGTATTTGGAAGTAGAGAAGCAAATCGCGGTCGCACGCGTAGATGAGATCGCGATGGCTGCCATTCGTGTCGACCCCCAGATCTTGGAGGAGCACCTTGCCATTTGCTAGCTACGCCAGTTAAGCATGCTTGGTTTACCCGTTGCGTGTGCTGCTCCTGCCTTTCCTTCACAAATTCCAGTGAATTGTGCTATCCAATTTTACCATGCAATCTGTTGCTCTAGTGTATATGTTCTATATGTCGTGCAGTGTTTTGCTCACTTATTAAGTATTTTTGTTAATTAGTTGTCGTCTTCAGTTAACTGTTTGGTTCAATTCTGCAAATGAGATGTTCAATTCTTCAGGCTGCAATTTTGTATTGTCTTCCATTTGAGAAATAAATCAAATTTATCTTTATAAAATACATGAGAAACGAATACAATTGCTATATTTTCAAGTTGTCAAGCATGCTTGGTTTGGTTATACATTGTGCAATGTGGTGCTCAGTTAACGTTTGGTTCATTTATGTTGTGGTGTTTAGTTAACTATTTGGTTCAATTCTGCAATGTGATGTTCAATAGTTGTGGGTGCATTCTGTTATTGTATACCATGTGAGGAATAAATTGAATTTGACTATAGTAAATACATGAGAAACAAATACAATTGCTATATTTCCAAGTTCTTAAGCATGCTTGGTTTGGTTAATTGTCTGATCTTTTATTAGGAGTATGTTATATTGTGCAATGTGGTGCTCAGTTAATGTTTGGTTCATTTGTTGTGGTGTTTAGTTAACTGCTTGGTTCAATTCTGCAATGTGATGTCCAATTGACGTGGGTAGAATTTTGTATTGTTGTGCATGTGAGGAATAAATCAAATTTGGCTACACTTAATACATGAGAAACATATACAAGTGATATATTTCCTAGTTTTTAATCATGCTTGGTTTGGATAAATGGGTTTTCCATGTGGCTTGAATTAATCTGATGAATCTGCAATGTGCTTATTTTTCATCAACATATTTTACTGATAGCATGCGAACCCTTACTTAACCTGATGACTAACTACCTTATATGTGTTGTAGGGAAACAATGGGAAGCCCTGAGGTTTACAATCGAGGTTAGCACGTGCATGGTCCGTTGTCTAATAGCACATTATTGCGCAATTGCAGGAACCATTCTAATATTTAGGTTTTTAACATTTGGTCTTGCACATGTAGGTCCTGCTGTCACAGGTTTTGACCCACTAATATATACTCCAGCAATTTTTGGCCTTTTCTAGTCGATCCCCTAAACTTAACGTTGTAAGCTTCAATTTGATCAAGTTCAAAGTAGGTTCAACCGAAAGTAGCATGCATTCAAACATAAATATATATAGTTTTGCATAACCGAACATAAAACATAAATTTAAATTAATCTAAACTACTTTCGGTCGAAGTAGAGGTCAAGCCAATCCTTCCTCATCATGTACGGTGTGCCGCGAGCTGGGTCCGAGCCAGTGTCATCGTCATGGTCGTTGGGGAAGGCACTCCTCCACTCGTCGACGTCGATCTCCTCGTCCTCAGGGCCCACCTCGATGCCCTCCGCGCCGCCGTCACCGCTGCCTTCGACCTCGTCATCGGAGGAGAGAGTGATAACCTCCCTGCCCTCCGCCCCAGCAAAGATCGCCCGCTCCGCCTCCACGAGCTCCGAGTGCTGCCGGCAGAGCTCTTGCATGTAGGCCTCGTCGGCGGCCTCGGCCTCAAGGCACTCCCACGCCTCGCGGTCCTCCCGCGCCATAGCCGAGCTCACCACCCTGGCTCCGGCGGAACGAGGTTGACCGGACGTGTGCCGAAGGGGAAATTGAGCCTAGTCGCCGCGCCATGGTAGCGGACCTGCCAGCAGTCGTACTCCATGGCTGCGAGCTCGGCCGTGTGGAAGCTACCGAGCCACCGGCGGGTGTGGGTCTCCCGATCTGCAATCTCAGTGACCCACATCCCCCACCGCCACTGTCGTACCTCGAGGTAGGGCCTCGTCGGCTGCCGGGTCCAAGGGGGGACGGGGAAGTCCTCGAACCGGCGTAGGGGCACGGCGGCGGGCGGATTGGGGGACCGGCGACGACGGGTTGAGCTTGTGGAGGACGACGGGGACACCTCGGCGGCCACCTGGCCGGCGTTGGGCGAAAAGGCCACGATAAACCTCTTTTTGGCCATTGGCTCCTTGAGATCCCCGGCACACAGGCAGAGGTTGAGGATGGAGGCGCCGGCAATGGTGGCGACCTACCAATGGTTTTGAGGGTTGTGTGTGTCTGTGTGATCGGAGGTTTTGGGGAGTGTGTGGTGTGTGTGGAGGGGGGGCGGGGGCAAGGTGGTGTTTGAGGAAATACTGCCGCAACTGAAAATTTTACTAGACGGGAGTAACAAGGCAGGGCTACTGAAAATTTGGATCAAGGGCGAGTAGATATTTTTGAGATTGCAAGGGATGCGGAGACGGGAGTAAAATGCCGGGGATACTGAAAATTTGAATCAAGGGACTGAAGCGGAGCGGGAGTAACAGACAACGCACACGGTCCGCACATACTAATCGTGTTCTATCAAACATTAAAACCTTCTAGGCGGTAGATATTTTCGAGATTAGGAGGGCAGTAATATTTTCAAGATTGCGGGGGATGCAGAGGCGGGAGTATTTGGGGACTGAGCTAGTGTGCTTGACACGCCGGATGTGGATTGTAGACGACGCACCTTCTCGCGTAAGCCACAGGCATACTATACACTGACGGTGCTCCAGGATATTTTGTACTACATCTCACACGGTTGGCGATAATAAACTGTGTGGGATCTACTTGATTTTTCATCTTGATTTGAATTACATAATGGGGTCACAGCGGCAATGGAGGGTGTTTGAATTGCTAGACCTTTTATTTGCAGTGAACATGTAACAACATGTGTGTCGTAAAAGAATTGGAATTATTCAGGGTTCGTTTCGACATTTTAGGCGCACAATTCAAAATTAAACTACATGCACATGCTCCAGTGCATATAAATTGGTTGAAAAGTCGAATCTATGTCCTTGGGTGCATGCTTAGGTCCCATGCAAGAAATGGGAATGAATTTCAAACAACAGGGCACTGTTGATTGTCGGCAAATCGTTGAGATACCTGGTTTTAAATTCTAGTAAATCCAGAACTCGTCTGAAATTCACGAAACTTGGCATGGCATCATGGAGCGGCATCAACATGCCATGGTAAACAATTTGTCCCATTTGGGGCAGGTTTGGGTATAAGCTTCTCACAAACCAGAGCTTCTCACAACAAGCCTGATGGTTTTGGTACGGAACGTGCCACCTTTGGGGACGAAACGATATCTGTTGCCTCTTATTGCTTTCAGAAAATTTCTAGTGTCAACATAGAACAACATGAGTGTTGTGTTAAGTTTTGGAATTTCTCGTGGTTCGTTTGGACATTTTTATACATTAACTGGGTTTTCTAGGCATTTTATGTGCATAATTCAAATTTGAAATACATGCACATGCTCCAGTGCATATAAATTGGTTGAAAAATCAAATATGTGTCCTTGGGTGCATACTTAGGTCCCATGCAAGAAATGGGAATGAATTTCAAACACCAGGGTACTGTTGATTGCTGGCAAAATGTTGAGATACCTGGTTTTTAAATTATAGTAAATCCAAAACTCATCTGAAACTCATGAAACTTTGCATGCTATCATGGAGCGGCATCAACATGCCGTGGTAAAAAAATTGTCCCATTTGGGGCAGGTTTGGGTATAAGCTTCTCACAACAAGCCTGATGGTTTCGGTACGGAACGTGCCACCTTTGGGGACGAAACGATATCTGTTGCCTCATATTGCTTTCAAAAAGTTTCTAGTGCCAACATAGAACAACAAGAGTGTTGTGTTAAGTTTTGGAATTTTTCGGGGTTCGTTTGGACATTTTTATACATTAACTGGGTTTTCTAGGCATTTTATGTGCATAATTCAAATTTGAAATACATGCACATGCTCCAGTGCATATAAATTGGTTAAAAAATCAAATATGTGTCCTTGGGTGCATGCTTAGGTCCCATGCAAGAAATGAGAATGAATTTCAAACACCGGGGCATTGTTGATTGCCAGCAAAACATTGACATACCTGGTTTTTAAATTCTACTCCCTCCGTTCCGAATTACTTGTCTTGGATTTGTCTAGATACGGAGGTATCTAGCACTAAAATGAGTCTAGATACATCCGTATCTAGACAAATCCAAGACAAGTAATTCGGAACGGAGGGAGTAGTAAATCCAGAACTCGTCTGAAATTCATGAAACTTGGCATGGTATCATGGAGCGGCACCAACATGTCATGGTAAAAAATTTGTCCCATTTAGGGCAAGTTCGGGTATAAGCTTCTCACAAACCAGAGCTTCTCACAACAAGCCTAATGGTTTCGGTGCGGAACGTGCCACCTTTGGGGACGAAACAATATACGTTGCCTCTTATTGCTTTCAAAAAATTTCTAGTGCCAACATAGAACAACAGGAGTATTGTGTTAAGTGTTGGAATTTTTGGGGTTCGTTTGGACATTTTTGTACATTAACTGGGTTTTCTAGGCATTTTATGTGCATAGTTCAAATTTGAAATACATGCACATGCTCCAGTGCATATAAATTGGTTGAAAAATCAAATATGTGTCCTTGGGTGCATGCTTAGGTCCCATGCAAGAAATGGGAATGAATTTCAAACACCAGGGCGCTGTTGATTGCCGACAAAACATTGAGATACATGGTTTTTAAATTCTAGGAAATCCAACACTCGTTTGAAATTCATGAAACTTGGCATGCTATCATGGAGCGGCATCAACATGCCATGGAAAAAATTTGTCCCATTTGGGGTAGGTTTGGGTATAAGCTTCTCACAAACCAGAGCTTCTCACAACAAACCTGATGGTTTCAGTAAGGAACATGCCAACTTTGGGGACGAAACGATATTCGTTGCCTCTTATTGCTTTCAAAACAATTCTAGTGCCAACATAGACCAACAGGAGTGTTGTGTTAAGTTTTGGAATTTTTCGGGGTTCGTCTGGACATTTTTATTAACTGGGTTTTTTAGGCATTTTATGTGCATAATTCAAATTTGAAATACATGCAGATGCTCCAGTGCATATAAATTGGTTGAAAAATCAAATCTGTGTCCTTGGGTGCATGCTTAGGTCCCATGCAAGAAATGGGAATGAATTTCAAACACCAGGGCACTGTTGATTGCCGGCAAAATGTTGAGATACCTGGTTTTTAAATTATAGTAAATCAAAAACTCGGCTGAAATTCATTAACTTGGCATGCTATCATGCAACGGCATAGACATGCCATGGTAAAAAATTTGTCCGAGGGCAGGTTTGGGTATAAGCTTCTCACAAACTAGAGCTTCTCACAACAAGCCTGATGGTTTCAGTACGGAATGTGCCACCTTTGAGGACGAAACGATATTCGTTGCCTCTTATTGCTTTCAAAAAATTTCTAGTGCCAACATAGAACAACAGGAGTGTTGTGTTAGTTTTGGAATTTTTCGAGGTTCATTTGGACATTTTTATACAATAGCTGGGCTTTTCTAGGCATTTTATGTGCATAATTAAAATTTCAAATACATGCACATGCTCGAGTGCATATAAATTGGTTGAAAAAACAAATTTTTGTCCTTGGGTGCATGCTTAGGTCCCATGCAAGAAATGGGAATGAATTCGAAACACCAGGGCACTGTTGATTGCCGACAAAATGTTGAGATACGTGGTTTTTAAATTCTACGAAATCCAAAACTCGTCTGAAATTAATGAAACTTGGCATGCTATCATGGAGCGGCATCAACATGTCATGGTAAAAAATTTGTCCCATTTGGGGCAGGTTTGGGTATAAGCTTCTCACAAACCAGAGCTTCTCACAACAAGCCTGATGGTTTCGGTATGGAACATGCCACCTTTGGGGACGAAACGATATCCGTTGCCTCATATTGCTTTCAAAAAGTTTCTAGTGCCAACATAGAACAACAAGAGTGTTGTGTTAAGTTTTGGAATTTTTCGGGGTTCGTTTGGACATTTTTATACATTAACTGGGTTTTCTAGGCATTTTATGTGCATAATTCAAATTTGAAATACATGCACATGCTCTAGTGCATATAAATTGGTTAAAAAATCAAATCTATGTCCTTGGGTGCATGCTTAGATCCCATGCAAGAAATGGGGATGAATTTAAAACACCAGGGCACTGTTGATTGCCGGCAAAACATTGAGATACCTTTTTAAAATTCTAGTAAATCCAAAACTCGTCTGAAATTCATGAAACTTGGCATGCTATCATGGAATGGCACCCGACATGTTGTGGTATTTTTCGTGTCCATTTTGAGAGAAGGCGCACTCGAATAAGAGCCAACAAAGGCATTTTGAAAAATAGCTGCCACTTTAATATCTCAAGCGTTTGTATAATTCAAACCGTGTGCGTTCTGTTAACCATTCACGCGACCCCATGTGTCTTGGTTTTAATGGCTATAGGAGGTGCCGTGCGGATAGCTGCTTGACTGAACTAGAGGCGTGCGAGTGCAGTCTGGTGCGCAGTCTCATCAGGAAGCGTGCAAGCTGTTCAACGCAGGATCTATGCATCTCTTCAATGCAAGCGGTTCAGATTCTGGTATGCAAATTAAAGCCATACTTCGGCGCTAAGCCAAGAGACACTGCGATTTGTTAAAATATGCAGCAGAAAATCAATAGCACTATCTATTTTTTGCAACTAAAATTCAGTAAAGCATAGATTTCATTCATAGAGATTAAGCAGTCGTTCTCACCGGGAAGCGAGACAGCCTTGGACCGTCGCCCACCTCGCTCCCACTGGTTTGTATTATGGCGCGACCGAGCGGCCTCACCCCTCATCCTCGCCACACACACAATCCTCTCTCTCCGCCCACATCCTCGACGCTGCTCTGAGTCCTCAAAGTCGTCAGTGTATGAGGATGTCGCCGAAGCGCCCCATCAGAGGGAGTGGCGACGCCGGGGCTGCTGAAGCACCGGAGCACGACGTGAATATGGATACAGAGGTTTCCGTCGCCGCCGACGAGGTGGAGAATGAGGTTGCCAACAAGCTGAGACGGGTCGAGAAAGAACCGCCAGCAACTTTAGCAGGCCTAGACTTCATCAACAACCTCCCCGATGATATGTTGATAGTCATCATATCCCTCCTCCCAATCAAATATCGGGCGAGGAAAGCCACCCTTTCCCGGCGGTGGCGCCCCCTATGGCTCCTCACCCCTGTCGACCTCCTCGACGGCACGAGTTCTGCCATGGCTATCACCAAAGCTTGGATGCGTTCCCCCAGATCCTCGGCAGTCACCATGGCCCAATCAAAGGTCTTATCACGGGCAAGTTCCGTTCCAATGGCAAGGACCGAGCCAAGCTTGACGAGTGGTTCTGATCCCCCGCCATAGATCAGCTCGAGAAGCTCAGTTTTAATGATGGGCATATGCGCTTGCTGCCAATGTCCGCGCTCCGCTTCGCGCCCACGATGCGCCTCGCCAAGTTCATGAACTACCATTTCCCTCCCCCCTTAATGACACACCCGCTCTTTTTCTACCACGACTGAAGCACCTCGATCTTGTCGTCGTCTGCATCCCAAAGGATGACATGGAGCGCCTGCTCCACGGCTGTACTGCACTCGAGTTCCTTTGTCTTCAGGCGATGAATTGGTCGAGTACCTTGCACATCACCTCCAAGACTCTCCGGACTATTTATGTGTGTTGCTGGTGCTGCAACGAGAGATCACAAAAGGTAGACCACGGTGTGGTTATTGAGGACACACCTTCACTTGAGAGATTGCTTGTAGTTGATCAACAAGGTCCAACAAGAATCGATGCCATTTCTGCACCGAAATTGACAATGGTGGGCTACTCGTATGTCAAGTACTACTACTTTCAGGTACAACAGTCGCCTTATACCTCTCCTTCTTGATATCAACATTATTTATAGTTTTGAAGATGTATGTTCATCTGTCATCCAGCAAAGCTTCACCCAGATTCTGGGCACAGTGAAGGTCTTGGCACTAGAATCTATCGGCCCCATCCTGGACCAAGTTGTCAGTTGCCTGAGATGCTTTCCG
This sequence comes from Triticum dicoccoides, assembly GCF_002162155.2. Classification (NCBI taxonomy): domain Eukaryota; kingdom Viridiplantae; phylum Streptophyta; class Magnoliopsida; order Poales; family Poaceae; genus Triticum; species Triticum dicoccoides. Next base: position 391,136,817 of record NC_041390.1, on the reverse strand, counting down.
TGCCTGAAGAAGTTGTATATCGAGGTGATGTTCCTTTCCTGTTAAATGTTAACCATAAGGGAGTTCAATTTTTTGCACCTTTTCCCAAGTTTACAATGACAATGTACTATGATTTCTGAAGGAATTTTGGAGGATTTCAGGACATACACCCCCACCCCATATTGGTTGCTTGATTCATATGGTTACAATCCATAAGCATTTCTGCTTTGGATTCATCTGTACCAGTTTTCTTAGGGATTTTTTCATCCAATCCAACCTCTTGTGAAGAAGGCTACATGTTTCTAGATTGTAATCAAATGCCCATGTTAATCATGTCAGATCGAAGATGGCACGTTGGTGCATTTTACAAATCTTGCAAACCAAATAGAACTGTGGTAGTGTTCAAAACTGCATGTAGGCACTAATACGTTCTGTTCTTTTGCAGATAATAATAGGCCCGGAGGTGGATAATGTTTATAACGACAATCACATCGAATGCCTGGATTTGCATCTCTCAAATATTACTTTGAACTCCTACCGAGGGACCTTAGCGGAGACTACACTCTGCAGGTTCTTTCTTGCCAGAGCAAGGGTATTGAGGGTACTGAGGTTGGACACGCATTTAATTAGGAAAGATGAATGGTATGTTGATCAGAGCCGGCAGGTACTGCAGAATGGAAGAGGCTCCAAAAAAGCTAAACTTCGTATTGGAAGAGTATATGACGGCGTAATTGGAAGTCATTGTGTCAAACCCATACATGCCTTGTCAGTGGCTGATCCCTTTGCAGAAATGACGAAGTATGCAATGTGTGAATTTGGGCACTATAATCTTTGAATTTGAACCTTGCAATATTTATGGTATTTGTTATATTGAACCATTTCTGTTCTCTTGTCTCAATGCAAATAGTTCATCTGAGTGAACCGCATGTCGTATATCGCACACACCTTGATCTGGCTGACCGTTTCTTTTGTGTTGCCTAATCACAAACAGTTCATCTGAGTGAACCGTATGATGTACATCGCACACACCTTGATGTGGCTGACCGTTTCTTTTGTGTTGCCTAATCACAAATAGTTCATCCGAGTGAACCGTATGTTGTACATCACACACACCTTCATCTGACTGCCCATTTCTTTTGTTCCTCCTCATCGCAAACAGTTAATTGAACTGAACCGTATGCCCTACATCGCACACGCAACTAAAATCTGAAATGTGTTTGATGCATCCTCCATCGCAAATGTTTTGCACCTTTTTTGATGGTTTTTTTACACCACCATTTGCGATTATTGCATCGCACACAGTTTCGTCGAAGGGTCTCTGATTGTAGTGTCGCGTTAGCAGCATCCTGTAGTAGTGATACGGGCAAGTGAGACAAAAAATTGTGCCATGGTGCGACGGGAAAGTGCGAAAGCAAGATTGTCGAACTCTTTTACATTGTCAGTCTAGAGAGCAAGAATGGGATGCCCAAACTGTGTGCTCACATAGCAGTAAAAAGCCGTCAAGGTGGAAAGTGCATCCGACTTTGGTCGCAAATGAAAAGTCCACACATAATGAGAATAGTCATCAAGGATAACCAGATAATATAAATAGCCCGAATTACTAGGAACTAGAGAGGTACACACATCACTATGAATCAACTGAAAAGGAAAGGAAGCAATGGTGGTGGATTTATTAAACAGAAGACGAACGTGTTTGCCAACACTACAAGCATGATAGGTATGATCCTCTATCTTATTACAATTGAAACTAAAACTCCTAAGAATATGACGAAGAGTGGCGGGGTTGGGATGACCCAAATGAGCGTGCCAGAGATCAACGCCAGCGAAGAGAGCGACCGGTGTGGTGGTGGTGGAGGAGGGTGGATGCACCGGATAGAGCTCGTTGGGGTTGTCACATCGATGAAGTACCATCCTGGTTCGAGCATCCTTGACACAAAAGCGAAGCTCATCAAATTCAACAGTAACAGGTTTTTCACAAGTGAAACAACGAACGGAAATAAGATTCTTAATAAGATGACGTGACACAAATATGTTAGACAAAAATAAAGGCATGGAGTTGGAAGGAAATGAAGTGTGCCCGACATGTGTGATGGGGAGGGTGGAACCGTCACCGACAATGATGCGGTGGGCGGTGGTGACGGGAGAGAAAGAGGCAAGATTACCAGGATGAGCGAACATGTAAGCAGTGGCCCCAGTGTCCATGTACCAATCACCGCCTCCAGTGTAGGTGTTCGGGTAGGAGAGGTGTGCAGCGCGGCGAGTAACACCGGGTCCCAAGGCGCCGGTGGCAGTGCTGGCGGGGACGCCGTCGGGAAGCTGTAGGCACCACCCAGCTGCGGTGGTGGATACCCTCCATAGGGTTGCAGAGCCGCGTAGTACACCTGATGCGCCGGGGGACATGGCACCGGAAGAGTCGGGGCCAGCGCCCGTGGGACCGGCATGGTGTATGCGTGGACAATGCTGATCCACGAGTTGTACCCGCCGGCCCATGGGGGGCGCTTGCTGCAACTGCTGCTGGTGACGAGGGGCCCCGCAGGCGCCTGCAGCGGCTGCTGGCCAATGCACCGACCACAGCGCCGGCCTCCCCAGCACCGATCAGTAGGGGGCGCGGGTGGGGCGGGCGCGCCATAGGGGGCGGCAGCAGGGGCAGCGGCGGCTGCTGCGGGTACGACACCAGCTGTCGTGGCTATGGAGGGGCGGCGGGTGGTGGTGAAGGGCCACCGTGAGTGGTGCCGACAGCGAGGGCGATGTAGATGGCCCACGCCTTGACTTGGTTCATCCAATGCTCGTCAAGCCGGAGGTAAGCCACGAACTTGGCGGAGGAGGGCTTGGGGATGAGGGAGAGGTTCATCATGGCATTGCCGAAATCCTCATTGAGGTCGGCGGTGAGCCTGTTGAGGAGGAGATTGTCATCGATCTTCGTGTTGATATCGCGGAGCTCGTCAGTGAGAGTCTTGATGCAGTGACAGTAGTCATCGACGGAGGGGAGTTGTCCTGGTGGCATCCAAAGAACTTTTGCTACAAAAAATGTGACGTTGGAGATGATTGTCAGTGAAGAGTCCATTCAGCTTGGTCCAAACGGTGAGGGGGTCATCACTGTCATGCACGAACGTGTGAAACAGGTCTGGCGAGATGGTGAGGAAGAACCACCAGATGAGCGTGGCGTCGATGGTGGACCACTCATGGTGCGTGGGCACGAGGCTGGAGTCGACGGGGCCGTCCACGTGGTCGAGGAGGTTGTACTCCCGGAACACGAGGGAGAAATATGCCTGCCACGGGTAGTAGGGGGAGTCTATCTGAGTAAGACGAACTGGAACTGCTACCTCTTGAGCTTGCGTTGGTTTTTCCCTTGAAGAGGAAAGGATGATGCAACAAAGTAGAGTAAGTATTTCCCTCAGCTTTTGAGAACCAAGGTATCAATCCAGTAGGAGACAACGCACAAGCCACCGAATACCTGCACAAACAAACACCAACTTGCACCCAACATGATAAAGGGGTTGTTAATCCCGGTTATTTGCAACGTGAGATCTGATAGAGATGGATAAACGGTAAAGTGATATTTTTGGTATTTTTGGTTTATGGAACAAAAAGTAAAAGACTGCAAATAAAGTAAATTCGAAACTAAAATTGTAGATCGGAAACTTATATGATGGAAAATAGACCCGGGGGGCATAAGTTTCACTAGAGGCTTCTCTCAAGATAGAAATTATTACGGTGGGTGAACAAATTACTACCGAGCAATTGATAGAAAAGCGCAAAGTTATGACGATATCTAAGGCAATGATCATGAATATAGGCATCACGTCTGTGTCAAGTAGACCAAAATGATTCTGCATCTATTACTATTACTCCACACATCGACCGCTATCCAGCATGCATCTAGAGTACTAAGTTCATAAGAACAGAGTAATGCCTTAAGAAAGATGACATGATGTAGAGGAATTAACTCAAGCATTATGATGAAAACCCCATCTTTTTATCCTCGATGGCAACATAACTATACGTGTGGTTTCCCCTTCTATCACTAGGATCGAGCACTGCAAGATTGAACCCAAAGCTAAGCACTTCTCCCATTGCAAGAAAAACCAATCTAGTTGGCCAAACCAAATCGATAGTTCGAAGAGACTTGTAAAGATATCAAATCATGCATAAAAGAATTCAGAGGAGATTCAAATCATATTCATAGATAAGCTGATCATAAATCCACAATTCATCGGATCTCGGCAGACACACCGCAAAAGAGTATTACATCAAATAGATCTCCAAGAACATCGAGGAGAACTTTATATTGAGAATCAAGAGAGAAGAAGCCATCTAGCTACTAGCTATGGACCCGTAGGTCTTGGTAAACTACTCACACTTCATCGGAGAAGCAATGGTGTTGATGTAGAAGCCCTCCGTGATCGAATCCCCCTCCGGCAGGATGGCGAAAAAGGCCCCTAGATGGGATCTCACGGGTACAGAAGGTTGCGACAGTGGAAAAGTGGTTTCGTGGCTCCCCTTGAAGTTTTTGGGGTATATGAGAATATATATATAGGAGGAAGATCTAGGTTAGGGGGTCACCGAGGGGCCCACAAGGTCGGGGCGCGCCCTCCACCCTTGTGGCCGCCTCGTGGCTCTTCTGACTTGCACTCCAAGTCTCCTGGGTGTCTTCTGGTCCAAGAAAAATCATCGCGAAAGTTTTATTCTGTTTGGTATTCCTTTTCTGCGAAACTCTAAAATAAGGAAAAAAACAAAAACTGACACTAGGCTCTAGGTTAATATGTTAGTCCCAAAAATCATATAAAATAGCATATTAATGCATATAAAACATCTAATACATATAACATAATAGCATGGAACAATAAAAAATTATAGATACGTTGGAGACGTATCAGGAACCCGCTCGTAGATGTTGAGGTTGCGGATGTCGGCGGCATCGGGAGGGTTGGCATCGGCAAATGGGTTGGAGGGGTTGGAGCTGGATGATGTGACGGAAGACATGGCGGCTAGCGCTAGGGTTAGGGTTAGCGGCGGCGGGGGCTTGTGGTGGGGGATGAGGCGTGGCGGCAGCTAGGAGATGCGGTGGCGTCGAGGTGGGTGGTGGTGGCGGCGCTAGGGGATGGGAGGCGGCGGCTGCAGGTGTACGCGGTGGCCGAGGAGAGTGCAGCGGCAACGGGAGGTAGAGCAGCGACAGGGGAGGGAGGGTGTAGCGGCGACGGCGGCGGCTTGGGCAGCGACGGCGCAGGGAGGATGGCGCGGTAGCGGCGGAGGGAGCGGAAGCTAGGGTTGAAACCCGTAAACTGATACTGTAACGCCCCGGACACACCCGCCGGTGGTCGTTACTCCTGGCGGGATCTAGACTGGCCCCACAGATCAATACTAGTCTTTTCTGCGCATTTTGTCCTCACTCGTGCGCACCCGAGAGCAACTTCCCGGCCGGTCACCCATCCTGAAACTACTCCAAGCTGAGCATGCTTAACTTTGGATTTATGTCTGAATGGGCTCCCGGAAAAGAAGGAATTCCTTATTGATATGAGTAGTCTATCATCCCTAATAAACCAGGCTATCACATACACCCCCACTCAGAGGAACCGACGTCCTCGTCGGGCCACAGGAACGTTTCCTCTTGGCACATACGTCTGTGCATCCAGTCCGGTACATGTGCCATGTCGTGTACCATGACGGGTCACAAACATCATGAACAACATGACCGCGCACATGTCCGCAAATATCCATGTAACCGCGAGGGTCGGCTCTGATACCAACTTGTAACGCTCCGGACCCACCCACCGGTGGTCGTTACTTCTGATGGGATCTAGACTGGCCCCACAGATCAATACTAGTCTTTTCTATGCACTTTGTCCTCATTCGTGCGCACCCGGGAGCAACTTCCCGGTCGGTCACCCATCCTAAAACTACTACAAGCTGAGCACGCTTAACTTTGGAGTTCTATCCGAATGGGCTCCTGGAAAAAAAGGAATTCTTTATTGATATAAGTAGTCCATCATTCCTAATAAACCAGGCTATCACAGATACCATGTATGATGATGGAATTGCACCATGTATTGCTCAGGTGCAATCACACGTATATTTGATGTACAACGATGGACCACGACCTCGACTATACAAGGAAACTAGAAGATGGGCCCAATACACAATATACACATAACACATATATTTGTAACATCCCAAATTTTCAATTTGGAATGTTATACATAGATCATTCTTGCATATCATATTTTATTGCATTTCGTCTCGCGATCCTCGAAATCCTAAGCAACTCAAGGACCCTCGGAGAGAGTTGGGGATTTCCCCGGTTTTCAAATTTGATTTTTATCAAATTTTGAAACGAGGATTTTGGTTTTAATTATTTTTCTCTCTGAAAATATTTCATATTAAAATATATGAGAGGAGATAATATGACTTCTTCAAAATAAATGAAATATTGGAGGAAAAATATTAAAATCAATATTTGTTTTATTTTGGATTTTATTTGCAATTTTGGTTGCATTAGAAAAATTGCACGTTTTCAAAATTGCATTTTAGGGCCAAGAAAATGGTCATCTTGTTCTAAATATTTTATTTAGACAGAGAAAGTTTGTTTTGGCATTTTTAGAATTTTTATTTTATTTTCTAGGATTTTTTTTTTGTTTCGGCGGAATTAATTTAAAAAAAACGCCAGGGCTAACTGGGCCAAAGCCCAACCGCCGGCCCACCTCCCCGCGCCGCCGTCTCCTAGCGGGAGACCGCCGCCGCTGCCTGAACCGGAGTCCGGCTCGGACTCTGCTTCCCCGCGCCGTGCCCCCTCCTCCAAGCCGAGCCCCCCTCCTTAAAAGGCGTCGCCCCGCCGCCCCTTGGAGCCCCCACCACCCCGCCGCCGCGAGCCGCCGACCTCGCTGCTG
>NC_041390.1:391114043-391129481 GCF_002162155.2 Triticum dicoccoides | reverse complement strand
GCCGCCCCGACGCCCTTTTCCCGCTGCCGCGCCGCCCCTCACCGGAGCCGCCGCCGACGACCTTTGCCCGCGCCGCCACCGCCACGCGCTGCCCCGCCGCTCGCCGGAGCCACCGCCGTGCCAAACCTCGCCGGAGGTATAGCGTCGTTCGTTTTTTTAGAAAACCGGTTCGGTTTTTGTTAGAAACCCTAGCTTGTTTTTTTCGGTTTGCCGCTTTTTCCCGGTTTTTCTTTTTAGCGGACATTCGTCTGGATGTTCGTTTTAACGAACGGTTTTTTCTCTTAGTTACAGATAACGAACGCTCGTTGTTAGCCTGTTCGTCAGCTTTCTTTTATCGGATTATTCCATGATTATTTCTGATCGCGATTTCTGATCCGAATTTCGTTCTAGTTTATCTTCTCGCTCGTTAGTCGGAATCAGGCCATTCAAGCGCCTAGATCTTCGTCTCGAGACCCTCTTTCCGTTTAACCAACTTGCACAAGTTTTTGCTACTATAAAATTTGACCTAGGTCCAGATTAGTAAACGGATCTTGTTTCTTTCGCCGTTTGAGTTTCGTTGCTCCGTTCGATTTGATTCTTTTTGCAAACCGGAGTTCTTAAGTTGAACTTTCTGGTTAGATCTTCTTATTTGAGATTTACCCGTGTTTCTTAGCTTGATTGCTTATGTAAGCTATTATTTGTTTGCGATAGAATTTCTGGAGTGTGAAGCGTGTTATTTGGAGTCTCTAGGTTACGCGCATCGTCAGCAAGGCAAGTAACACTTTGATCATACCCCTTTATCACCCAGTTTTTATGCATTAGTACCAATCCTCAAATATTGCATGGTTAGGATGTCATTAACATGTGGGTTGGGAAGTAGTTGATGAGGTAGAACATATTACCCTGTTACATTCAAACCCTTGGGAGTTACTTCTACGCGTTGCTTATATTGCTATGCTATGCTCGTAGACGAGGTTTGGTGAGTGAAATCCATGACAGATGTGAGATTGATAATTAATGGTTCAACTTAAGGTGGCAATTTAAATACACATCTGGGTGGATTGAGGCACCTGGAGTACCCAGTGTTGCGTGTATTTTTGGAAATCCCAGAGTACCTGTGTGATCTTCCTATGGACCGCCACCCAGGCTCAAAGGGAACTGAGATGATTCATGCTAGAAAATTCCGTATGCAGCCACAAGCTATTATGGGCTCTAGCATAGTTGAGTAAGTTACGTGAAGCTCTTAAAGAGGTGGATCAGCAGGTAGTGCGATTGTAGGTTTGGTATGGTCTGCCCGGAGTAGAGAGTTAATGTTTCTGAAAAACTGTGTCTCGGTCATCCGTTTCTCAAACACCCTGTAATGCGAGAAAAACAACGGAGGAGATCGGGTCTTGTGGGGAAAAGTGCGCGAACCTCTGCAGAGTGTATAAACTAATCATGGTTAGTCGTGTCCCCGGTTATGGACAATCTTGAGTATCTAGTACTTGGAGTATCTTAAGTATCTCATCACTCTAAATTAATATTGTTGGGTTGATAATCTTATATTTACTAATTGAAGCATCAACCGAGGCTCCACGTTAATCCTCAATAACGAAGAACTTTGTCCATCCGATCTCCATACTAAGAATTTGTAGCCGTAGATGTGATAAATCACAGAGTCCTCACCAATTGTCCCACCTGCACTTGCTTTTTACACACACAAAAACTGTTTCACGTGATGGTTTGGTCAAAAGAAAAAAACTTATAGCTGTATATGGGATAAATCACATAGTCCTCACCAATTGTCCCATGTGCACTTCCTTTTCAGAAAAAAAATGGTTTCACGTGATGGTTTGGTCAAAAGAAAAATTGATAGCTGTATATGGGATAAATCACAGAGTCCTCACCAATTGTTCCACGTGCCCTTCCTTTTAAGAAAAAAATCTGTTTTACGTGATGGTTTGGTGAAAAGAAAAACTATTCCACCTCCCCCGATCCTTCCCTGTCGAGGAACCAAGGCGTCCTCCACCATCCGCTAGGGCTGCTTCTCCTCCCCCACGATCCGATGTTCCTGCTCCTGTCCCTCCTCAAGTCTTCACATGTATCATCTAAAACCAATCCAAGCAGCCTCTCAGGTTCGCGTTCCTATGCAACCTTCGAATCCACCCTGCCGCAGACATGATGCAATCAATATTTCATGAGGAGGCTTTTCCAATCTCAGCGCGCATGCCCCGAGCAAATAACAATGTTCGATGTGGTGGAGAAGGCGGTGCAAAGGCAGTTTGTTTCAGATCTGGGAGCCTTCATTGTTGGTGAAGCTGGAAATAATCAACCGCTGCAAGTATGCAAGGAAAAAGGATGGAGTAGGTTTTCAATTTTCAATTTTTATGTTGTCCATCATGCAATTTGAGACTTGGTCTCCAATCAGCAAGTACATCCTATTTGTTTTGTGGGATTTTGGTGAAGTGTGTCATTTGGTTTTAGGCCTGTTCACAATAGGTATTTGTAAGATTGGGAAGATCTGTAATTTATGTGCCATCCGATTAAGAGATTCAGTACACCAAATATTGGGACGTACTTGCGCACAAAGTCGATCACCTCCTCTAATTCTGTTGGGAAGTGGATAGGTCGTTTTAGCATTGCATGATTTGTCCAGTCTACTACTTTTGTTTCATATAAATAAAAACTCCATCATGAATCTGTTCTTTCAATTATGCTCAACCAATTGTCCAATAGGATTTGCTTATCTTAGAAGCACAAACTACACTCTGCTTTGAAGTTCTGATGCAAGTTTTTGATAGTGCTATTTGCAGAATGGAACGTATATGCATAAAAGAGGCCAAGAGGTCAAGAAGGTATCGCCGTTAAAGTATTTGTTGGAAGTAACACCAAAATAATTATGCTCAAGTAAACCTCTTGGTAAAGACTAGCAGCGAAGCTGTTCACCTCCTCGACACTCCTCAAATTCATTGTCAGACACTCCTATGCCCATCAGCAGGAAAAAGTAGCTATACACTTATAATACTCTGTTTGAGATAAATTTTACTCATATATTTTGTTACCCGTCCCTGATTGTTCATGTTATGCCCACAACTTTAAATCTTTAGTTCTCCCATTAATTCTATACTTCAGCAGCAAATGGCACCAATGCATGTTGCGGGCAATTAGGAACAAGTGGTATGGCTAATACTTAATCAGTTGTTTAATTATTTGTTTCACCTTTTCCAGGTTTCGTATAGGAAAATAGACTAATGTTTTCTCTTATTTCTTGCAGTTGCTTAATTACGTATCCAGTTTCCAGTCCATGAACTTCTTTGAAATAAGTTGCCAGTCTATGTAGATTAGTATTTGATGAGTTACTAAGAAATTTTTAGGTATTTCTATATGTTCAGTTATACTCTCATATGCGATATAGACCTGAATTGACCGAAAACTCAGATAGCTTTTTTTCTTATAAATGTGAGTATTATAAAGAAACAGTCACCAGCTAGCTGATTCAAAGAACATTATAGATTTAGATAATTTAACTGACATGGAATTCAGTCAAATATAGTGTCGCTGTCTAATATCATTTGTTCTATAATATCTATAATGTTTGAGGCATCTAGAGTTCGTGGTTCATTTTTCTTGCTCTTCTAGAATAGATTTACTCTCAAAGGATGGTTCTCACGCCCTGACCCTCCTAGCGACATAAAGTTGTCGTCTCCAGCCCATCACTCAATGGAACTTTGATGGGCAACCCTCGGCTTTGTAAAGAGCACATCTTTTCACCAACCATTTATACATAGAAATGCTGGACAATCACAAGATTTGCATCGTGTGTATGAGCATATCTGTTTCACGTGAATCCACCTCTTTATTCTCTATACATTCATTCACATATTAGATGACAAATCGTTTACATTATCTCAGTGTATATAGGTGTGCATATCAAGTTTCTGCAGAAAAACTTCTCTCTGGTAAGAAAGTTTCTATAGCTTTTAGTCCATGTTTAGTTAAATCATCAGAATATCTGCTGAATATATATGTTCATTCGTGCAGTATACCCTATTATTTTTTTCTTATACAGAAACAAATTACTTCCATATATTTTGATGCTTCCCATACTGAACAATATTCCTGACCCTTGAACGACAGTTTTTATTCCTTATCTCCATCTCACAGATCTACCTTCTATCTACATATCTATCTGTTCCTTCTACTTCTAAGACAGATATAATATTTGTAGTTCAAATGGTGAAATCTACATAAGTTTTATGATTATGTTCTGTTAAATTATGTGCCCTTTGCTAGAAAGAGCGAGAGCTCAAGACTACTGTGGAGCAGATTGTACATGTAAGCCGATAGGTAATGATGTAAATTCAGTTGGCCACCAATAGATTATTCCTCACTGACATATACGTGTCATTTAATCTTAACTAACTATAAGCTACTATTTTCTGTAGATTGGAGTGCCTGATCGAACCCAAAAAAGGAGTTCGCAATTATGCAGTAACTTTCTAACTGATATCTCCTATCGGTCGTTTCTTTTGATTTTTTAATTTTCGTGCATCCGTTTTAGGTGGAAACTTATTGGCATGGCGGGTCAACGGACACAACAACGACACTACCATATGACAAACAAGAATGCATCGGTGTTGAGAATGGTCATAATCCTCATGTTGGGAAGCCAACATGGAGACTGCTACACATGTTCCTCCATTCCTCGGGAGCAATAAAGAAAATATGGCAGACATGACTTCTACTATATCACCCAGACTTAGTGTACACACATGAATATAGTTATAGATCACAATCACCTATTGTGCATGTCCCAATGTTTTGTAGGGCCCGATTAGCGTTTCATGTTTGTTAGTCACTCTAAAATGTTGGACTTAGATCTGTAAAAAAACATGTTTGACTTAGGTGAAGCTTCATTGAACCTATCATTCTCTTTGACATTTAATTCACATCACACTTTAAGTTCTGATCCAGGATTCATCTCAGTTGAATACAATGGTAAAGCTCATATGTCTCGAGTACCCCATGTCTAAATTCATGTAGAATAATTCACAATGTTATGGCCTGACACAAACCGGATAACTTGGAAATAAGAGAAAAACATGGTTGTCATATCATATGTTGTGTTCCTATAGATCTCAACATACAAGAATTATTATTAGCTTACAATAGTTTATAGGACACAATTTAGGATAGGTTATGAAAGAAGGAGGTATGCAATATATCGTTCCAATATTTAATTCCTAAGGTAACAATGATTATGATTCAAACGTATAGCTTATAAATGAATCCAATTTACATATATTCATTTGGCATTCATGCTTTATTGTTTTAAGTTGGCTTACTGATCATGTTGATAATAGAAATTAAGTTCTTAAAAATAAATTTAAGAATGTAGAAGCAAATTTGGTTGAGCGGGTTTGGATGAAAGTACTATATTGCAAATAACATTAGTGACAACCAGTATATTATGAATTCAGAGAAAATACTAGCCCGTGCTACTACACGGGTTGATGACTAGTTACCTTAATTGGGATTGAGTTGGAGGAACCTTCTCAATGATGTTTCAACTACCATGATAGTTAAATAAAATCTATTCCTTTGTTGTAGGAAAAAATTGGCTTTTCGCAAAAACTATAACCATAGAGCTTTCCACCAGCCAAATATGCATGTAGTGATAGCATTATTCTGTTCTTACTCTACTGTGTTATTTTGCCAGCATATTCCATGTGCTGGCCCGTTTCGGGCTGCAACGTATTATGTTGCAGACTTTTCAGACGAGGAGTAAGGTTTGTTAGGTCGTTGTCGTGCAGCTCAGCTATGCCGTTGGAGTTGATGGACTCACTTTATCTTCCAAGCCTTCCGTTGTTATCGTATTAGATGTCCTTAAGCCATATTTATTGTAATAAGTTCTCTTTGGAGACATTCGATGTAATAAGTGTGTGATTGCTACTCTGTTATAAATCCTCGAGTATTGTGTGTGTCAGCATTACCGATCCAGGGATGACACTGAAGCACAGAGACTTGACCGTTTGAGGTCGGGTCGCTACAAGATGGTATCAGAGCACACGCTAAGTGTTGAACACGACCACTAAGCTAAAAGCCATAGATCACTATTCTCTTCTCATTTCTGACTCCTCTCCATTTTCTACTCTTTAGGATGGCGGATGCAAGGAACAAGTTTGCACAACCGGATGAAGAAGCACCTTTTGGACGACACTTAAAGAAAGTCACTAGGTACCTGAACATAGGAATACCAAGCTTCACCGGGACCTACAACGCCACTTTACCAGAAGAGGAGCGATGGATAGTTCAAGTTCAAGTTCCAGGAAGGACCTTCACGCCAGTCACTAAACCCATAGAGTTTTCCTTCGATGCACCAACCTGGAGTTTAGGAAAGAGTATGGCAGCTCACATCACCATGGGATGCATTGGAAAAGTTTATCACAAGGAGCTTAAAGACACTATCTACCAGATTTGTGGGCGCCGAGATGAGCAATGGGAGATGATCAACACCAGGAAAGATAGATCAATTACAGCTTTCATCCAGGAACTAAACCAGCACATTCGACGCCAGGAGAACCAGATGTGCGCAGGCATGATAGATCTGAAGAAGGCAATGACTAGGATTGCGGAACTGGAGGAAGAACTCAAGTCTACACGTGAAGATTATAAGGAGGAAATCGTCATACTAGTGGAAAAGAATGATGACCTGATTAAGAAGACCGGAATATTCATGGGAGACCCCACACCAGTAGAAGAAGACGAAGAACCCAAGGAGATTCGCCCAAAAGACTACATCATCATCGACGACACCGACTCCGATCTTAGCGATGATGACTATGAAGACGAAGCTGGAGCAGATATCATGGAGTCTGCAACTGAGGAATATTTTTAGTAGACTACCACATCAGTAGTAGTATTCCACCATGTAAATAGAGTAGTCCGAACACTTTTGCGATAGTTAGACCGATTGTATGACTTGATTGAGTGAAATGTTTGTGTTTGTCTCATGTGCATATGGGTAGTGCTTTCTCATTAGACCTCATTCTATTCTAATCTCTCCCCTCTAAACCCATCAGATGCCTCCGCGACGTGACCCCAGATTTTCTTTCCCACCAGAGCTCACTCAGTTGATCCAGCAGCAGAATACCTTGATGCAGTTGTTAGTTCAGAACCAAGGCAACAACAACAACAACAATCCGCCACCACCAGTTGTTAACTTAGCCCATTTTCTAAGGTTGCAGCCGCCGGTGTTTTCTAGTAGCACCGAGCCTATAGTAGCAAATGAATGGCTCCGCAGGATTGGAAGGGGGTTAACCACTGCAGGATGCACTGATGCTGAGAAGGTGCGTTTTGCCGCACATCAGTTGGATGGACCAATAACATCATGGTGGGAGAATTACACTGTCACCTACCCCATAGCCACGGTGACATGGGACCAATTTCAGCAAGCCTTCCGTACAGCCCATGTCTCAACTGGAGCCATGAATTTGAAGAAGCGTGAGTTTCGCAACTTACACCAGGGGAACCATACTGTGGCTCAGTACGCGGATGAGTTTAGCAAGTTATCTTGATATGCACCTGATAATGTGGCCACAGATGCCGCAAAGCAGGAGAAGTTTATGGAAGGGTTGAATGATGAGAGTAATAAAATTTCTATGCTTGTAGATCATGAAAATAATGCTTTATGTGATAGTTATATTGTTGAATTCATTCATGATGCTACTGAAAATTATTATGAGGGAGGAACATATGCTTGTAGGAATTGCAATAATATCAAGTTCCCTTTCTATGCGCTTAAAATCTTGAAGTCATGCTTGTTTTGCTTTCCTATGCTAGTTGATTATTATTCCCATAAATTGTTTGCTCACAAAATCCCTATGCATAGGAAGTGGGTTAGACTTAAATGTATTAGCAATATTCTTCATGATGCTCTCTTTATGTTTCAATTCTTATCCTTTATGTGAGCATCATTGAATCATCATGCCTAGCCAGGGGCGTTAAACGATAGCGCTTGTTGGGAGGCAACCCAACTTTATTCTTGTTCTTTACTTTTTTCTCTTGTTTAGTAATAAATAATTCATCTAGACTATGTTTAGATGTGGTTTTATGCTTTTAGTTAGTGTTTGTGCCAAATAGAACCTTTGGGAAGACTTGGGGAAAGTCTTGTTGATCATGCTGTAAAAAACAGAAACTTTAGGGCTAACGAGAATTGCTGCCATTTTTATTTGGAGAGTGCTATTTAGTTAATTATTTTTGCAGATGATTAATAGATAAATTCCTCAGGTCCATCAATTTATTTGAGAATTTTATGAGTTCCATAGTATACGTTTGATTCAGATTACTACAGACTATTTTGTTTTTGACAGATTCTGTTTTTCATGTGTTGTTTACTTATTTTGATGAATCTATAGCTAGTAAAAGAGTTTATAAACCATAGAGAAGTTGGAATAAAGTAGGTTTAACACCAATATAAATAAAGAATGAGTTCATTACAGTATCTTGAAGTAGTGTTTTGTTTTCTTTCGCTAACGGAGCATACGAGTTTTCTGTTAAGTTTTGTGTTGTGAAGTTTTCAAGTTTTGGGTAAGGATTCGATGGACTATGGAATAAGGAGTGGCAAGAGCCTAAGCTTGGGGATTCTCAAGGCACCCCAAGGTAATATTCAAGGACAACCAAGAGCCTAAGCTTGGGGATGCCCCGGAAGGCATCCCCTCTTTCATCTTCGTTCATCGGTAATTTTACTTGGAGCTATATTTTTATTCGCCACATGATACGTGTTTTGCTTGGAGCGTCATTTTATTTTATTTTGTTTTGCTTGCTGTTTAAATAAAGTATCAAGGTCTGAAATTATTAAATGTGAGAGTCTTCACATAGTTGCATATTTGTTCGACTACTCATTGATCTTCACTTATATCTTTCGGAGTAGTTTGTCATTTGTTCTAGTGCTTCACTTATATTATTTTGAGAGTCTTAAATAGCATGGTAATTTGCTTAAATAATCTTAATATGATAGGCATCCAAGAATAGTAAAAACTTTCATATAGAGTATTGAATACTAAGAGAAGTTTGATGCTTGATGATTGTTTTGAGATATGGAGGTAATAATATCAAAGTCATGCTAGTTGAGTAGTTGTGAATTTGAGGAATACTTGTGTTGAAGTTTGCAAGTCCGGTAGCATGCACATATGGTAAACGTTATGTAACAAATTTGAAACATGAGGTGTTATTTGATTGTCTTCCTTATGAGTGGCGGTCGGGGACGAGCGATGGTCTTTTCCTACCAATCTATCCCCCTAGGAGCATGCGCGTAGTGCCGAGGTTTTTGATGACTTGTAGATTTTTGCAATAAGTATGTGAGTTCTTTATGACTAATGTTGAGTCCATGGATTATACGCACTCTCACCCTTCCATCCTTGCTAGTCTCTTCGGTACCGTGCATTGCCCTTTCTCACATTGAGAGTTGGTGCAAACTTCGCCGGTGCATCCAAACCCCGTGATATGATACACTCTTTCACACATAAACCTACTTATATCTTCCTCAAAATAGCCACCATACCTACCTATTATGGCATTTCCATAGCCATTCCGAGATATATTGCCATGCAACTTTTCATCATTCCGTTCATCATGACATATTCATCATTGTCATATTGCTTAGCATGATCATGTAGTTAACATAGTATTTGTGGCAAAGCCACCATTCATAATTCTTTCATACATGTCACTCTTGGTTCATTGCATATCCCAGTACACCACCGGAGGCATTCATATAGAGTCATCTTTGTTCTAGTATCGAGTTGTAATTATTGAGTTGTAAATAAATAGAAGTGTGATGATCATCATTATTAGAGCATTGTCCCAAGTGAGGAATAAAAAAAGAAAGGCCATAAAAAAGAGAAGGCCCAAAAAAAGAGAAAGGCCAGAAAAAAGGAAAGGCCCAAAAAAATTGAGAGAAAAAGAGAGAAGGGACAATGTTATTATCCTTTACCACACTTGTGCTTCAAAGTAGCACCATGATCTTCATAGTAGAGAGTCTCTCATGTTATCACTTTCATATACTAGTGGGAATTTTTCATTATAGAACTTGGCTTGTATATTCCAACAATGGGCCTCCTCAAGTGCCCTAGGTCTCCGTGAGCAAGCAAGTTGGATGCACACCCACTAGTTTCTTTTGTTGAGCTTTCATACATTTATAGCTCTAGTGCATCCGTTGCATGGCAATCCCTACTCCTTGCATTAACATCAATCGGTGGGCATCTCCATAGCCCATTGATTAGCCTCGTTGAT
This sequence comes from Triticum dicoccoides, assembly GCF_002162155.2. NCBI lineage: Eukaryota > Viridiplantae > Streptophyta > Magnoliopsida > Poales > Poaceae > Triticum > Triticum dicoccoides. The sequence continues at coordinate 391,119,230 of NC_041390.1, read as the reverse complement.
GTGAGACTTTCTCCTTTTTGTCTTCTCCACATAACCCCTCATTATTCTATTCCACCCATAGTGCTATGTCCATGGCTCGCGCTCATGTATTGCGTGAAAGTTTATAGGTTTGAGATTACTAAAGTATGAAACAATTGCTTGGCTTGTCATCGGGGTTGTGCATGATGAGATCATTCTTGTGTGACGAAAATGGAGCATGACTAAACTATATGATTTTGTAGGGATGAACTTTCTTTCGCCATGTTATTTTGAGAAGACATAATTGCTTAGTTAGTATGCTTGAAGTATTATCATTTTTATGCCAATATGAACTTTTGTCTTGAATTTTTCGGATCTGAATATTCATACCACAATTAAGAAGAATTACATTGAAATTATGCCAAGTAGCACTCCGCATCAAAAAAATCTGTTTTTATCATTTACCTACTCAAGGACGAGCAGGAATTAAGCTTGGGGATGCTGATACGTCTCCAACGTATCTATAATTTTTTATTGCTCCATGCTATATTATCTACTGTTTTGAATGTTTATGGGCTTTATTATACGCTTTTATATCATTTTTGGGACTAACCTATTAACCCAGAGCCGAGTGCCAGTTTCTGTTTTTACCTTATTTTAGGGTTTCGAAGAAAAGGAAAATCAAACGGAGTTCAAATGACCTGAAACTTCACGAAACCTATTTTTGTATCAGAAGAAGCCCAGAAGACTTGGAGTCTACGTAAGGGAAGCTTCAAGGAGGCCACGAGGTAGGGGGGCGCGCCCACCCCCCTGGGCGCGCCCTCCACCCTCGTGGGCCCCTCGTGGGCCCCCTGACGTACTTCTTCCTCCTATATATCTCCATATACCCTAAAAACATCCGTGGAGACGATAGATCGGGAGTTCCGCCGCCAGAAGCCTCCGTAGCCACCGAAAACCAATCTAGACCCGTTTCGGCACCCTGCCGGAGGGGGCAATCCTTCTCCGGTGGCCATCTTCATCATCCCAGTGCTCTCCATGATGAGGAGGGAGTAGTTCTCCCTCGGGGCTGAGGGTATGTACCAGTAGCTATGTGTTTGATCTCTCTCTCTCTCTCATGTTCTTGAGGTGATACGATCTTGATGTATCGCGAGCTTTGCTATTATAGTTGGATCCTATGATGTTTCTCCCCCTCTACTCTCTTGTAATGAATTGAGTTTTCCCTTTGAAGTAATCTTATCCGATTGAGTCTTTAAAGATTTGAGAACACTTGATGTATGTCTTGTCGTGCGTATCTGTGGTGACAATGGGATATCACGTGATTCACTTGATGTATGTTTTGGTGACCAACTTCCGGGTTCCACCCATGAAACTATGCATAGGGGTTGGCACACGTTTTTGTTGTGATTCTCCGGTAGGAACTTCGGGGCACTCTTTGAGGTTCTTTGTGTTGGTTGAATAGATGAATCTGAGATTGTGTGATGCATATCGTATAATCATACCCACGGATGCTTGAGGTGACATTGGAGTATCTAGGTGACATTAGGGTTTTGGTTGATTTGTGTCTTAAGGTGTTATTCTAGTACGAACTCTAGGGTTGTTTGTGACACTTATAGGAATAGCCCAACAGATTGATTGGAAAGAATAACTTTGAGATGGTTTCGTACCCTACCATAATCTCTTCGTTCGTTCTCCGCTATTAGTGACTTTGGAGTGACTCTTTGTTGCTTGTTGAGGGATAGTTATGTGATCCAATTATGTTATTATTGTTGAGAGGACTTGCACTAGTTAAAGTATGAACCCTGGGCCTTGTTTCCTAGCATTGCAATACCGTTTACGCTCACTTTTATCATTAGTTACCTTGCTGTTTTTATATTTTCAGATTACAAATACTATTATCTACTATCCATATACCACTTGTATCACCATCTCTTCGCCGAACTAGTGCAATTGGGTGTGTTGGGGACACAAGAGACTCTTTGTTATTTGGTTGCAGGGTTGCTTAAGAGAGACCATCTTCATCCTACGCCTCCTACGGATTGATAAACCTTAGGTCATCCACTTGAGGGAAATTTGTTACTGTCCTACAAACCTCTGCACTTGGAGGCCCAACAACGTCTACAAGAAGAAGGTTGTGTAGTACACATCAAATATTTGGATAAGTTTGTTGTGGTGTTCATTGATGATATAATGGTATATTCGAAGAACGAAGAGGAGCACGAAGAGCATTTGCGTTTAGTTCTCGAGAAACTCAGGAAACATCAGTTGTATGCCAAGTTCAGCAAATGCGAGTTTTGGCTGAAGGAAGTCGGATTCCTTGGACATGTTATATCAGGAGAAGGTATAGCAGTAGATCCCACCAAGGTTCAGTCAGTCACTGAATGGTTAGCACCCACTTCATTAGCGAGACCCGCAGTTTTCTTGGACTCGCAGGATACTATCGGAGATTCATTGAGAATTTTTCAAAGACTGCAAAGCCCATGATAGAATTATTGAAGAAGGATACCAAGTTTAAATGGACGGAAGATTGTGAGGCAAGTTTCCAGGAGCTGAAGAAACGTTTGACTACAGCCCCAGTGCTGACACTGCCAGATATACGTAAGGATTTTCAAGTGTATTGTGACGCCTCTCGCTTAGGACTTGGAAGTGTGCTTATGCAGGACGGAAGAGTTGTTTTGTATGCCTCATGACAACTTAAACCACACGAGTTGAATTATGCCACGCATGATTTGGAGCTAGCAGCCGTAGTGCATGCGTTGAAGACTTGGAGACATTACCTTATTGGAAACCATTGTGATGTGTACACGGATCATAAGAGTCTGAAGTACATTTTCACCCAGAAGGAGCTGAACCTTAGGCAGAGAACATGGTTGGAGCTTATAAAGGATTATGACATGAAGCTTCATTATCATCCAGGAAAGGCCAATGTTGTAGCAGACGCTTTGAGCCGAAAGAGCTATGCTAATACCCTAATAAGCACGGGATTGCCGAAAGAGTTAGCAGAGGATCTCCGGGAACTCCGAATGGAGATTGTTCCTAGAGATTTTGTTGCAACAATGGAGGTACAGTCTACATTGTCGGGAAAGATTCGAGAAGCTCAGAAGGATGACAAAGAGATTGCCAAGATAAAGGAGAAAATGAGCGAAAGAAAGACCAAATGTTTTCGTGAGGATGAGCACGACACCTTATGGTTTGAGGACCGTGTTTATGTGCCCAATAACGCAGAGATCAAGAAGTTAATACTTCAGGAGGCACATGACTCACCATACTTGATACACCCCGGAAACACCAAGATGTATTTGGATTTAAAGGAACGTTTCTGGTAGACAGGGATGAAGAAGGATATCGCCGAGTATGTGGCCATATGTGATGTATGTCAGAGAGTGAAGGCACAACATCAAAAGCCAGCAAGATTGTTACAGCCTATGCCGATACCCGAATGGAAGTGGGATAAACTTGGCATGGATTTTATCACCAGATTGCCCAGGACCAAATCAGGATATGATTCTATATGGATAGTAGTTGACCGTTTGACCAAAGTGGCACACTTTATCCTAGTGAAAACAACTTATACCAGTGCAAAGTTGGCCAAGATATATATGACCAGGATCGTATGTCTGCATGGAGTTCCGAGGACCATCGTATCAGATAGAGGAACACAGTTTACTTCAAAGTTTTGGCATCAGCTGCACCAGACTTTGGGAACAAGATTGGAGTTTAGTACGGCATTTCACCCATAGACGGATGGACAGACCGAGAGAGTCAATCAGATTTTGGAGGACATGTTGAGAGCCTGTGCGCTAGATTATGGATCTAGTTGGGATGACAATCTGCCTTACACAGAGTTCTCGTACAACAATAGTTATCAAGCCAGTTTGAAGATGGCACCGTTCGAAGCCCTATATGGACGAAGGTGCAGAACACCGTTGATGTGGGATGAAGTCAGAGACCGACAGTTGTTTGGACCAGACTTGATCAAAGAGTCTGGGGAGAAGGTCAAACTGATCCGGGATAGACTGAAGATAGCTCAATCCAGACAGAAGAATTATGCAGATTCGAAACGCAAGGAGGTAACCTATGAAATTGGAGACAGAGCATACCTGCGAGTATCACCTTTGCGAGGAGTGAAACGTTTTGGAGTCAAGGGAAAGTTAGCCCCGAGATTTGTAGGACCATATCGTGTTTTGGAACGGATGGGAGAAGTTGCCTACAAGTTGGAGTTACCTGAAGGACTGTCAGGAGTTCACGATGTGTTTCACGTTTCCCAGTTGAAGAAGTGCCATGCTGAGATGGCCGACATACCGTTAAGAGATACCTTACCCTTGGAGGCGATTTAGTTGGACAATGACTTGACTTATGAGGAGAAGCCAGTCAAGATTTTGGAGTTTGCTAGTCGAGTCACCCGCAGCAAGGTCATCAAGTTTTGCAAAGTTCAGTTGAGCGAGCATACCGATGACGAAGCCACGTGGGAACGAGAGGATGATCTTCTCAAAGACCACCCACACCTATTTTCTAGCCAACCCGAATCTCGAGGGCGAGATTCATCTTAAGGGGGGTAGATTTGTAACATCCCAAATTTTCAATTTGGAATGTTATACATAGATCATTCTTGCATATCATATTTTATTGCATTTCGTCTCGCGATCCTTGAAATCCTAAGCAACTCAAGGACCCTCGTAGAGAGTTGGGGATTTCCCCGGTTTTCAAATTTGATTTTTATCAAATTTTAAAACGAGGATTTTGGTTTTAATTATTTTTCTCTCCGAAAATATTTCATATTAAAATATATGAGAGGAGATAATATGACTTCTCCAAAATAAATGAAATATTGGAGGAAAAATATTAAAATCAATATTTGTTTTATTTTGGATTTTAATTACAATTTTGGTTGCATTAGAAAGATTGCACGTTTTCAAAATTGCATTTTAGGGCCAAGAAAATGTTCATCTCGTTCTAAATATTCTATTTAGACGGAGAAAATTTGTTTTGGCATTTTTAGAATAATTATTTTATTTTCTAGGATTTTTTTGTTTCGGCGGAATTAATTTAAAAAAACGTCAGGGCTAACTCGGCCGAAGCCCAGCCGCCGGCCCACCTCCCCGTGCCGCCATCTCCTAGTGGGAGACCGCCGCCGCTGCCGCCCGAACCGGAGTCCGGCTCGGACTCCGCTTCCCCGCGCCGTGCCCCCTCCTCCAAGCCGAGCCCCCCCTCCTTAAAAGTCACCGCCCCGCC
>NC_041390.1:391108573-391113579 GCF_002162155.2 Triticum dicoccoides | reverse complement strand
CCGCTGCCGCGCCGCCCCGCCGCCCTTTGCCCGCTGCCGCGCCGCCCCTCATCGGAGCCACCGCCGCCGCCCCGTGCTGCCCCGCCACTCGCTGGAGCCGCCGCCGTGCCGGACCTCGCCGGAGGTATAGGGCCGTTCAGTTTTTTTAGAAAACCAGTTCGGTTTTCGTTAGAAAACCCTAGCTTGTTTTTTTCGATTCGCCGATTTTTCCCAGTTTTTCTTTTTAGCGAATGTTCGTCTGGAGGTTCATTTTAACGAACGGTTTTCGCTCATTAGTTACAGATAACGAACGCTCGTTCGTTAGCCCGTTCGTCAGTTTTCTTTTATCTGATTGTTCCGTGATTATTTCTGATCACGATTTCTGATCCGATTTTCGTTCTAGTTTATCTTTTCGCTCGTTAATCGGAATCAGGTGATTCAAGCGCCTAGATCTTCGTCTTGAGACCCTCTTTCCATTTAACCAACTTGCACAAGTTTTTGCTACTATAAAATTTGACCTAGGTCCAGATTAGTAAACGGATCTTATTTCTTTCGCCGTTTGAGTTTCGTTGCTCCGTTTGATTTGATTCTTTTTGCAAAACGGAGTTCTTAAGTTGAACTTTCTGGTTAGATCTTCTTATTTAAGATTTACCCATGTTTCTTAGCTTTATTGCTTATGTAAGCTATTGTTTGTTTGTGATAGAATTCCCGGAGTGCGAAGCGTGTTATTTGGAGTCTCTAGGTTACACGGATCGTCAGCAAGGCAAGTAACACTTTGATCATACCCCTTTATCACCCAGTTTTTATGCATTAGTACCAATCCTCAAATATTGCATGGTTAGGATGTCATTAACATGTGGGTTGGGAAGTAGTTGATGAGGTAGAACCTATTACCCTGTTACATTCAAACCCTTGGGAGTTACTTCTACGCGTTGCTTATATTGCTATGCTATGCTCGTAGACGAGGTTTGGTGAGTGAAATCCATGACATATGTGAGATTGATAATTAATAGTTCAACTTAAGGTGGCAACTTAAATACACATCTGGGTGGATTGAGGCACATGGAGTACCCAGTGTTGCCTGTATTTTTGGAAATCTCGGAGTACCCATGTGATCTTCCTATGGACTGCCACCCAGGCTCAAAGGGAACTAAGATGATTCATGCTAGAAACTTCCGTGTGCAGCCACAAGCTATTATGGGCTCTAGCATAGTTGAGTAAGTTACATGAAGCTCTTGAAGAGGTGGATCAGCAGGTAGTGCGATTGTAGGTTTGGTATGGTCTGCCCGGAGTAGAGAGTTAATGTTTCTGAAAGACTGTGTCTCGGTCATCCGTTTCTCAAACACCATGTAGTGCAAGAAAACCAACGGAGAAGATCGAGTCTTGTGGGGAAAAGTGCGCAAACCTCTGCAGAGTGTATAAACTAATCATGGTTAGTCGTGTCTCCGGTTATGGACAATCTTGAGTATCTAGTACTTGGAGTATCTTAAGTATCTCATCACTCTAAATTAATATTGTTGGGTTGATAATTACCTTAATTGGGATTGAGTTGGAGGAACATTCTCAATGATGTTTCAACTACCATGATAGTTAAAATAAAATCTATTCCTTTGTTGTAGGGAAAAATTGGCTTTTCGCAAAAACTATAACCATAGAGCTTTCCACCAGCCAAATATGCATGTAGTGATAGCATTATTCTGTTCTTGCTCTACTGTGTTATTTTGCCAGCATATTCTATGTGCTGACCCATTTCGGGCTGCAACGTATTATGTTGCAGACTTTTCAGACAAGGAGTAAGGTTCGTTAGGTCGTTGCCATGCAGCTCAGCTATGCCGTTGGAGTTGATGGACTCACTTTATCTTCCAAGCCTTCCGCTGTTATCATATTAGATGGCCTTAAGCCATATTTATTGTAATAAGTTCTCTTTGGAGACATTCGATGTAATAAGTGTGTGATTGCTACTCTATTATAAATCCTCGAGTACTGTGTGTGTCAGCATTACCGATCCAGGGATGACACTGAAGCACAGAGACTTGACCGTATGAGGTCGGGTCGCTACAATATTCAACGTCGAGCAATGGAGATTGGCCGGAGCAAAGTGCCTAGAGCCCCTTTTGGGGATGTTTTGTCCGAAAATTAGCCTGTTGGGAGGGGAGAGCCAGTTGTAATTTCTTTTTCCTCACCTGATCACTTGATCACCATGTTTTCTGAATGCTTTCTGCTAAATCAATGAAGCCGGTGATAAGTCGGGTCCTTCAAAAAAATCACAACATTCTGGCAATTTTTTTTACCATAGTTCAAGCTTTCGCCACTAAAATTCCTTGTATTTTTTGTTTGCTTCTCTCTCTCTCCCAACACTTCCCTTCTCTCTCCCTATTTTAATTTTCCCCCACCAATCTCTTGTTTTTCCACTTTTTTCTTCTTCCGTAAACCATCTTAACTGCCCCACATCTTATTGGCTTACAAACAAAAATCATATTTTTGGTGAACTAATAAATATTTTCCAAATAAAATTCTATTTCTTCTTTTACACAGACACATTAATATGAACAACTAAATCGCATGCTAATCTACTACTCCTCTATATCAAAATGAGTATTATATTTTGATAAAGAGGTAGTATAATATTTTGCTTCTGTTGGAACGCTCGGGTAATTATCTAGTAGAAAAAAGGTAACCTCGAGGTGGTGACATATCATAGTGTCCAGCCATGGAGAAAAACATCTTATCATTGCCAGGAGTCACCTAGATTAATTATCAATCCTTTTGGGAAGACCAAAAATCTATTGTTGCTTGTTTCGTAACCATGATTCATGGTACATGATCCCTCGAGTATTTAGCTTTTAATACACGAATCTTATTCCATCAGAGTTGTAGAAGGAGTAAGCAATTCTAGTTGAAAGTGCATATTTCCAGGAATTCTCTATCATTGTCCATGGGATCAAAAATAAAGTCCTGCACAACTCTCGAGTAGTTGACAGAAAGGCAAAACAACACTTTCTAATCTTTATACTTGAACCATTCATCTTATTTTATTTTAAGAAAGAACAAAATGATCAGTGTGTGTTCTTTCATCGGGGGTGAGCTGGCGGCTATCAAGTTTCTTTCGAAGCTCAGTGACGATGAAGATAGTTTTGAACATCTCAACATCGTTGTTTTTTTGACGCGAATAACCCGCGATCATTTCTCAGGGGAGGGAATTCCTGGCGAACAAATCGTCTCCCTGGGGTTCGATTGAGCGAATGATTTTGTTCGATACGACAAGCTCCACAGGCACCTCTACTAGACCTCGCAACCTGCTTACACAACAAAAGATATGTCGAGGAAAAGAAGAAAAACAAACAAAATGCAATGATGCAAAGCAAAGTAAATTTTGCCATGTAAAACGTCACAACGCAAAAATTAAACAAAAAATATGTGTATTTACCAAATATGTGTAGCTACGAGACAAAAAAGTTGCATGCTCTAGAAAATAAAAATGCCACATATTTCTGAAAAAATAATGTGTAACATACCTAAGGCACATAAAAAAAACTATACTACGACAAGTCCATAATTGGCATGGTGCTCAGGTGTAAAGACTTGTGATGATCCCGGACTGAAAACTACCGAGTTCTTAAAATTTGAAACATGCCAAAATGGCACTAGTTGCCTTTGCACATCTTGCAAATGGTTATTGTGTATGTATGATATAAAAAAATCCTTAAATAATGCCATGCTAAATGGATTTGCCAGAGTTTGTATGAATTACTTGCCAGGGTATATTAAAACAATTTTCCAAGGTATTTGCAATTAATTTGCAATGATAGTAAACATCTACAAATGTTACATGCAAAAGTAATTTGCCAGGGGTGCATACAAAATACTTGTCAGTATGTATACAATTAATTTGCAAGATAGGACTGCATCAGGGGTCGGTTTTGAGCCCTTATCTTTTTGCATTGGTGATGGATGAGGTCACAAGGGATATACAAGGAGATATCCCATGGTGTATGCTCTTTGCGGATGATGTGATGCTAGTTGACGATAGTCGGACATGGGTAAATAGGAAGTTAGAGTTATGGAGACAAACCTTGGAATCGAAAGGGTTTAGGCTTAGTAGAACTAAAACCGAGTACATGATGTGTGGTTTCAGTACTACTAGGTGTGAGGAGGAGGAAGTTAGCCTTGATGGCCAGGTGGTACCTCAGAAGGACACCTTTCGACATTTAGGGTCAATGCTGCAGGAGGATGGGGGTATTGATGAAGATGTGAACCATCGAATCAAAGCCGGATGGATGAAGTGGCGCCATGCTTCTGGCATTCTCTATGGCAAGAGAGTGCCATAAAAGCTAAAAGGCAAGTTCTACAGGACGACGGTTCGACCCGCAATGTTGTATGTCGCTGAGTGTTGGCCGACTAAAATGCGACATATTCAATAGTTAGGTGTGGCAGAGATCCATATGTTGAGATGGATGTGTGGACACACGAGGAAGGATTGAGTCTGGAATGATGATATACGAGATAGAGTTGGGGTAGCACCAATTGAAGAGAAGCTTGTCCAACATCATTTGAGATGGTTTGGGCATATTCAACACAGGCCTCCAGAAGCTCCAATGCATAGCGGACGGCTAAAGCGTACGAAGAATGTCAAGAGAGGGCGAGGTAGACCGAATTTGACATGGGAGGAGTCTGTTAAGAGAGACCTAGAGGATTGGAGTATCACCAAAGAGCTAGCTATGGACATAGGTGCGTGTAAGCTTGCTATCCATGTGCCAGAGCCATGAGTTGATTGCGAGATCTTATGAGTTTCACCTCTAGCCTACCCCAATTTGTTTGGGACTAAGGTGGTGGTTGTTGTTGTTGTTGTTGTTGTTGTTGTTGTTGTTGTTGTTGTTGTTGTTGTTGTTGTTGTTGTTGTTGTTGTTGTTGTTGTTGTTGTTGTTGTTGTTGCTGCTGTTGTTGCTGTTGTTGCTGTTGTTGCTGTTGTTGCTGTTGTTGCTGTTGTTGCTGTTGTTGCTGTTGTTGCTGTTGTTGCTGTTGTTGTT
>NC_041390.1:391101921-391102852 GCF_002162155.2 Triticum dicoccoides | reverse complement strand
GTTGCTGTTGTTGCTGTTGTTGTTGTTGTTGTTGCTGTTGTTGCTGTTGTTGTTGCTGTTGTTGTTGCTGTTGTTGGTGTTGTTGCTGTTGTTGTTGCAGTTGTTGTGGCTGTTGTTGTTGCTGTTGTTGTTGTTGTGTTGGAAATATGCCCTAGAGGCAATAATAAAAGTATTATTATATTTCATTGTTCATGATAATTGTATTTTATTCATGCTATAACTGTATTATCCGGAAATCGTAATACACGTGTGAATACTTAGACCACACTATGTCCCTGGTAAGCCTCTAGTTGACCAGCTCGTTGTGATCAACAGATAGTCATGGTTTCCTGACTATGGACATTGGATGTCGTTGATAACGGGATCACATCATTAGGAGAATGATGTGATGGACAAGACCCAATCCTAAGCATAGCATAAAAGATCGTGTAGTTCGTTTTGCTAGAGCTTTGCAAGTGTCAAGTATCTCTTCCTTCGACCATGAGATCGTGTAACTCCCGCGTAAGAGTGCCTTGGGTGTATCAAACGTCACAACGTAACTGGGTGACTATAAAGGTGCATTACAGGTATCTCCGAAAGTAGCTGTTGGGTTGACACGGATTGAGACTGGGATTTGTCACTCCGTATGACGGAGAGGTATCTCTGGGCCCACTCGGTAATGCATCATCATATTGAGCTCAATGTGACCAAGGTGTTGGACACGGGATCATGCATTACGGTACGAGTAAAGTGACTTGCCGGTAACGAGACTGAACAAGGTATTGGGATACCGACGATCGAGTCTCGGGCAAGTAACGTACCGATTGACAAAGGGAATTGCATACAGGGTTTGATCGAATCCTCGACATAGTGGTTCATCCGATGACAACATCGAGGAGCATGTGGGAGCCATCATGGGTATCCAGATCCCGCTGATGGTTATTGACTGAGA
>NC_041390.1:391075179-391100447 GCF_002162155.2 Triticum dicoccoides | reverse complement strand
GTTGCTGTTGTTGTTGCTGTTGTTGTTGTTGCTGTTGTTGTTGTTGCTGTTGTTGTTGTTGTTGTTGTTGCTGTTGTTGTTGTTGCTAAATATTTGAGTTGCAATAAAATTCGAAAGAACGAAACCTGAAAAGGGTTGTTTCCTAATTCATGGCAAATATAGGAAAAAGTTTTGTGCTGGTGATATGCCAACTTTAGAAATATAGATATTTAGATCATGTCAAAATGTAGGAAAAAATGTCTTATCACTGGGCTAGTTTAAAGAATTTTTAAATGTGTTCCTATAACAAATGGAAAATGTAGATAGGTTATGTTCAAACTTTTTTATTTTTTCAATGGTTTTTGGTAGATTGCAAGTAAAAATTGTACATGACAGTTCCACACTTAAAAGTTGTTGGCATTTTTCATAACAAAACCAAATTATTCACATGGCAAATTGTTTTTGTAGGATGGTGTGTAATTATAAATACTCCATGGCAATTACAACAAACATCACAACAAATGATCTTAAAAAACATCATGAAAAATGTGCATATCGTGGCAAATCATAGAAAAAGATGTTCCATTATTCATATAAATTTTAGGTAATTTTTGTACCGGTTGGGTGGCAAGTTTAGATAATTTTTGAGATGTAAAAGATGGTAAATGTATAAAAATGTGTACCGGTCAGATACACATTTTAGAACTTGTTTTATAAAACAATTGCAAGTTAGAAAAAAAATGTCATGGCTATAAAACCTCGCTCTTGAACTCTCCTCGACAAATTTGCCATGGCAAATTTCCTCATCAACTCTTTAACATACATCTCTCAAGGTAGCTCGATATGAAACTATGAAGAAAAAAATAGGGCAAACAAATCCCGCAACCTCGATAGCAATTGCACAGCTGATTTTCCTCCTCTTTCTTGTATAAAGCAACCTCCTACTCCCCTTCGCGCGGCATTTTTTATTACTTTGCTTTTATTGCTCTGCACGTTGGACATTTTATGCTGCATCCTGTGGATCAGCCAAAAAACATAAAAAAGAGAGAATATAATTTCCTCTCCCTTCAACAAAATGGCTACAACTGCCCATAGCAACCAATACTGCAGCACCCCGTCCGACAGTGCCAACGCCCCAACAGGCGCCTCTCGACCCCACTCACCCCTCCCCCGTCATCGCTGCCAGCATTGAACAAATCCCAAAACCGTGAATCCCTATCATGAATTCAGGACCAGAACTTGGAGATGCAGCGTACCTCGAATATGTGTCGTCTCCGTTACCAGAGAGAATGGATGAAAACGCGCGGCGACTCCATGTCGACCTGCACCTCCCTTGCTGGCTCTTCGACGCCATCATCCATCAATGTGGCGACGAATCGAAGTAGAGGACCACCGTTATTTGTCCTCGATTCACCGTGCTCGTCCCGAACCGGCAGCTGCAGGGTGCGCCACCATGTTCCCGGATTCGACGACCTCCTGGCCTCGTCGCCAGCCGCTGCTCGATCCATCGACGCCCTAATGCCGTGGAGTGGCGACGGAGCTGGTTGGATAACCTCGGTAGATTAGTTCATTCACGTGAGGGCTCACTCCAAGCGAACGAGTGGCTGTGGCTGACGTGGAACGCTCCATCGCTCTAAGATCTGCACGCCTTCATTCGACGACCATCAAGACATTCACTAAAAAAATGTTTCTAGGGAAATGTCAGCTAAATGACATTACCCTTTTTTTTTGAACTGGATGTAAACGACGATAGTTGCTGAGACGGAGAAACAAGGGAGGCAGAATATGGATGAGTCGGATGGAGGAATATACATCACCGTAACAGAAAATGATTGCATACGACAGGGATGACACCGAATAATCATCTATTATATTAATAATGTTGAAAAGGGCGAAAAATATGGAATGAGAAAGGGTAAAGAACCATCCCACCCCTTTCCTTCTCCTTCCCCATACCAGCCTCCGCTCATCCTTCTGGACACGGCGCCGATCGCATCCACCCCGAAACCCTAGCCGGACTCACCATGGCGCGGCGATCCGCCCTTCTCCTCCGGCGCGTTCTCTCCCTGGCCCCTCCCTCCCCCCTCGCTGGCGCCGTGTCCCGCCGTACCGTCACCTACATGCCGCGCCCGGGCGACGGCGCCCCGCGCACCGTCACGCTCATCCCGGGCGACGGCATCGGGCCCCTCGTGACCGGCGCCGTGCGCCAGGTGATGGAGGCAATGCACGCGCCGGTCTGCTTCGAGACGTACGAGGTCCACGGCGACATGCCATCGGTGCCTCCCGAGGTCATCGAGTCCATCCGCCGCAACAAGGTCTGCCTCAAGGGCGGTCTCGCTACACCCGTCGGCGGAGGTGTCTCCTCCCTCAATCTGCAGCTGCGCAAGGAGCTCGACCTCTACGCTTCCCTCGTCAATTGTTTCAACCTCCCTGGCCTGCCCACCAGGCACGACAACGTTGACATCGCCGTCATCAGGGAGAACACGGAGGGCGAGTACTCGGGTCTCGAGCACGAGGTCGTTCCTGGCGTCGTGGAGAGCCTCAAGGTATGGCGAATTCCGCACACTGCTCAATGCAGGACAATCATTGACCTTGCTGATGTAGTTTATGCTAGCTAATGTGTTCGTGGATTGTGATCGAATATACTGTTTGATTGCTAGTAGAGGTACTTAGCTTTCCCACACTTTTGCTGAACACATGATGGACAAGAGACCCTCATGGACAATCGTTGTATTGTTGAAGCAACAATATTCCGTCAATATGCTTGTAACAAGTTTGTTTTGTTTACTGCGGGTTACTGAGTACTTGGTAGGTTGTGTTGTATAATATATGGCTATTGGCAATTGGGATTCTGTGGCAATTTGCGTAACGGACAATCTAGCTGAGTTCATGGGTTGTTGGGTTTTACTGCACAAGTTGTAATAATGTGAAACAAAACTGTAGGCATTTATGATTGGTTTGTTCCAACTGAATATGATTGCCACGAGGTTTAGTCGTTGATATATTGGGGTGAGTGAATTGTGAGAGCATTTAGTACATACTTTGATGGATCATGGCCGTGTTTTCTAATTCTGAGATTAACTTTATCTATGAGATCACATGTAGCAATGTTAGGATGATACACAAATGCTTATGTTATTTGTTCCACTGTTCTAAGTTAAGGTTGCCTATCTGTTTCTTTAAATTGAATTTAAAGGTACGCGAGACACCATTATTTCTCATTGCCAATTGTAGCATGGAACATCTGGTGCATGCTTGGTTCACAGCCCCACTTTGTCAACCCATATATATTCAAGTTTGGTCATCTGTTGTACGTGTCCGGTCAATTGCCCTGCAGCCTACCTGTCGTTGGCTCAACATTTTGCCAAACTTGCCTTAGTCTGGCTTGCCACACTTTTACACAAAAATGTGGCTTTACTAGACAGCCAAAGAACTCTCCTCCTAGTATGAAGCATGCAGCGCGCATAATTCACTGAAATATTTTCCTGTCCGATTCCTGCAAATTCTGTCCAGAAAAAAATGTATTACATTGATACTTGTAACTTTGGCCCTGTTTGGTTTGGTTGTGGATTTCTAAAAGCAGCTGTGAAAAATCTGCTGTGGAAAAACAGCTGTGGAAAATCTGATGTGAAAAAGATGTAGGTCATTTGGCAAACCAGCTGATACCACTTTTTTAGATTTTGGCCCGCAGCGGAATCAGATTTTAGAAAGCACGTCCTGGGCTGCTTCCGCTTTTGGTTCAGATTTTGGCAGCGGATTTTTGGAATTGGATTCTGCTGGGTTCGCCCTTTGGTTCAGATTCTGCTGCGCGGCAGCAGAATCCGTCGATAAAAGCTGAACCAAACAGGGCCTTTATAAGTATGCATATATCCGTGTAAAAGGACGTTTATCATGTCTATAAACACTCAAAGGTGTGATGGGCGCAGATTAACCATTTACAATCTTCTACAACATTCATTCCTGTCATTATTTATAGTACTGGGACAGCGGGTTCTTTACTTTAAGAGTTCATGATATCCATCACTAATTTGCTTGTAAATAGAACATCTGGTGTGTATAATAGGACCACCATACTGATGGATTGTGGGCCTGTCTTGTTCTAGAACTAACAATGCCACAATTTACCCCACGTTTATTATCGAACTTTTGTTACATTCGTTCAACAAAATTGAAGACACAAGTTGGTAAGCATAAGAGGAATCTCTGTCCTGTCCTGTCCCATCCCAAATCTGCTCAATGCCCAGCCCACTTGTAGAAAGCAGTCATTTCATGTAAAAGGGTAAACCTGGAGGTGCTACGTTTGGAACACAGCATATATGTTGGTCCAACTCCATTAAAAATCTCCATGAGAAGCTAACGCAGTGACACAACTCTAATTGGGCAACGTGAGCATCCACTAATGTGCCGGGGTATTACAATTCTGTTACACTTTTGTAAGCGTATGACATGTACCCATTTATTGAAAAAATAATCTTGTCTAAGGTTTGACTTCAACCAAACACCCAGCTAAGTTGGTCAAACTTGCCTAACCTTAGATGTGCATATATTTACCAAAGCACTAGCTTTTGTTGAACATTCATAAAATGACTTAATGGTCAACTTGCAATGGTGCTGCATTGCTGCTCATAGCCTTTTTAATGGACGAAGTGAGCAAAGGCGCAGTCATGTTACACAAGTTATGGTTATGTCGCCCTCTCAATTATCAATTTTATGTATTTGTTCTTGTGCTTGATTATGTACTGTCCTGGCCAAGGATGAATAGTAGTTACCTTTGCCCTACATAACACAACAATAGAAGCATTCAAATGTACAGTTTGTGGTGCCCATGCTTTTGAGTAGTGAATTTAATAATTCAGTAAAAATATATTTCTCTCTAGTCTATTCTTAATACAAAATGATAATTTAGTTAAGTATCCAGTGACATTTCCCCTAGGGGTTTTGATCTCAACAGTAAGATTTGTCTGTTAGTTGGCATATACTCGGTGCTTTTCCCTGCATAGTTAAATGCCCTGTCATTGGAACTATAGTTGTCGCATCAATTTTGTGCCTGTTTGCACTGTATTCTGCTTCTGTTTTTTTTACAATTACAACTGTTCTCTCTTTTTGTTTTGTTGTCTGAAGGATTTCTTTTCTTCATGTTAAACTCATTGAATGGATTTGCCAGGTGATGACGAAGTTCTGCTCTGAAAGGATTGCCAAATACGCCTTTGAGTATGCTTACCTCAACAATAGAAAGAAAGTGACGGCAGTGCACAAAGCAAACATCATGAAGCTAGCTGATGGTTTGTTCTTGGAGTCCTGCCGTGAGGTTGCGACGAAGTATCCTGGAATTCAATATAGTGAAATCATTGTGGACAACTGCTGTATGCAGCTTGTTGCAAAACCTGAACAGTTTGATGTTATGGTATGTATATGAAATCTATGCACTTCTTACTAAATGTCACTGTATTGCAACCATGTTCTAATTGTTCAATGTTCATCAAGCTGAAATGTTCTCGTGGTTATACAATAAGTTACTATTTTAACCTTGAGCACGCTGTTTGATATAATACTTATATTGATCCTATACAGAAAATATCAGTGCGGATCGTTTAGCTAAGTTTTTGCAAATGTGGTAGTAACACCTCTTATGTTTGTACCTCTGTTGGCAATCTCATGTTTCTTTGTATGCGCTGTTTTACATTCTAAAGGTTGTCTTGATGTCCCAAAGTTTACAAATCAATTTCGGTAGTTACCTGTTGACTTTTGTTTTTCTTCCCTTTGTAGGTCACCCCAAATCTTTATGGCAATCTGGTGTCTAATGTGGCTGCAGGTATTGCTGGAGGCACGGGTGTCATGCCTGGAGGTAGAGTTTGATTCTGCTTGTGATTCTTCTGTTTTAGCGGAAATAGGTTTACAATTGGTATAAATTGATTGTTTGTCTAATAATAGCCTGCTCAATGTTGCATTTGATATATCTATTTAGCCTTCCCATGTCTGAACATCTTAGCACTATGCAATGCATAAATACCCGACTTGTGAGAGCATATGGGGATGGAAAATTAGAGGGTGTTTGTTTCCAGGGACTTAAACCAAACAGGAGGGACTTATAGGGACTTAAAGTGGGCATTTGGGACTTATGAAATAAGACTCTCAAGGAGGGACTTATAGGGACTTATAGTTGTAATATGGTCTTTTAGTCCATGTTAAGTCCCAGGAACCAAACAGGTAGGGACTTTTTAGGGACTTGGGACTTATAAGTTGGGACTAAAAAAAGTCCTAGGACTTATGAACCAAACAGGGCCTTAGTCTCTAAATCTTCGTGTACTGCATTATTTCAGGCAATGTTGGTCAGGACCATGCCATCTTTGAGCAGGGCGCTTCTGCAGGA
The DNA here is from genome assembly GCF_002162155.2 of Triticum dicoccoides. Taxonomy (NCBI): domain Eukaryota; kingdom Viridiplantae; phylum Streptophyta; class Magnoliopsida; order Poales; family Poaceae; genus Triticum; species Triticum dicoccoides. Next base: position 391,094,098 of record NC_041390.1, on the reverse strand, counting down.
AATGTGGGAAATGACAAGATTGTGCAACAGAAGAAAGCTAACCCAGTTGCTCTGTTTCTCTCGTCCGCCATGATGCTGAGGCATTTGCAGTTCCCGTCATTCGCCGACCGGCTGGAATCAGCAGTGAAGAGTGTCATTGCAGAAGGCAAATACAGGACCAGGGATTTGGGCGGCACCAGCACCACCCAGGAAGTCACGGATGCAGTAATCGCCAAACTTGATTAGCCGCCAATTGCGTGCTTTTCGAGACTAGTTTTTTTGCGCCCCTCGGACTAGGCCGTTAGTCTGGACTGATTTTCTTTAATTGTAGCTTTAGATTGTCATTTTGTTCAGCGAACCACTGTAAATCTTCCGGTGCGTTCTTTCTGGTTTTGCTTCAGAATAATTTGAGCAACTCACCAGAAACTTGCCAAGTTATATAACTGGAAATAAGATTGAAAATATCAAGAAACGATCTCTTTTGCATCCATCAGATATGTTTCGTGAATTTACGCATTTGAGTTAAATGTTTTGTGAATTAAGGTCGAGCAGATAACTTGATTCAGTAATCAGATTGATGCTCCGATATGACTTGTATAACCTTTGCATGTTAATTTTTACATAGTACTCCATTCGTCGTGCTTATAAGGGGTTCATGTATTTCTTATGTCGTTAATTGATCAACAGAAAATGTGGTGCACACCTTATAAAAGCCGGACGAAACGAGGTTGAACTCCATATGCAAACGGATTCTGTGATACCTGTTGCACCCTTTAGTTCAGAAAAAAAAACAAAGAATCATATTTTAAACTTTTACAAGTATTGAAAATATTTATATCATGCACATATACTCCCTCCATTTGTAAATACAAGTTCTTTTTAGAGATTTCGACATGGACTTACGGATGTATTTTAGAGTGTAAATTCACTCATTTTGCTCCATACGTAGTCCTTGTTGGAATCTCAATAAAAGGACTTATATTATTCCCCGCTACCCTAGCCGCCGCCACGAGCCACGCGACTAGGGAGGTGATCTTCTTCCACCGATCTCCACCAGCCAGGGCGCTGGCCCCCTCTCCCTCCCGGCTGCTGGAGGTGATCTTCTTCCACCAATCTCCATCGGCCAGGGCACCGACCCCCCGTCCTTCTGGCTGCTGCTTCAGCGGCAGGAGGAAGGGGGGACCCCGTTCCTCCGTTCTGTAGTTAGGGTTTGGATTTGTAGGTCGTGGTGAGTCGTTGGGATGGTGGGAGCGGTGCCCGGACGAATAAATTTGCTTCAACTCCACTCCCACACCGGCAGTGTCTTCCATGGCGGCGTCTCGGAGTTGATGACATCGTGTGTTTGCCGATCCTTCAGATCGGTGGCGTTAGGATTCATGGATGGTGTTGGCGAGGCAGCGGCGGCGACTCCGTCAAGTGTGTCTCTCCTTCCGCTCTGTCCCCGTTGTTGCGACGTTGTCCCCGACGCCATGGTGGAACAGGGAGGTTTTGTCGTCCAGGAGTATGCGCAGATGGTTGTCTACACAAGTGACAGCTGGAAGATGGTGCATCTCCTGCTAGGTTTGTGGTTGGAGGCTGACAGTTCTGGTTTCCTCCTCCGACGTTGTAGTCGTGCGGGGGGTGTAAGTTCTAGAGTTCGATGGTGTGTCCAGAGACACGTTGCCCCGTTCTAATTCTTTCAACGGCAATGGTTTTGCTTCAGGCAAACTACTTTGGAGGTCCGTAAAGCTGCCGATCAGCGATGGAGCCAAGTCGAGCCCGGGTGAAGCGGTGATATGTCTCCTTTTCCTTAGTGGAGAGGGACACGCCTTGGTTTTTTACATAGGAATATCCTATCTTTTCAGTCCTATAATGTTGATGTTTACGTAGCTTGTAACTGGATCTTTATTTTATTAATGAGACACGTATTATCATGCAAAAAAAAGACTTACATTTAGAAACAGGGGGAGTATATACTACTGCAAATTTACATGAGAAAAATAAGCGTTTTTGTTCTTAAAAATTGCAAGAGTTAATGGGTGGAATAACAACTTTTCATGCACTATTTGTTTTACAAGACACATGTTTTTACAAAAAAAAGACACGAACTTTTTTTTCGACCAGAGCTAGTAGTGAAATGGGCCTTCCAAATTTACGCCAACTCTGGCCCATCCAACTTGCCTCCGCCATCCGTGTCTCAAACCCTAACAAAAACCACCCCTTCCGCCTCCAGTCCCTCTTCCTCTCTCTCCCAAACCCAAAGACGGCGAAACCCAACCCTAGCTCCTAGTCTCCCCCATGGCCTCGCACCTCGACTTTCGCTACCTCGACGAGGGCCTCGGCGGCGAGCGCGGCAAGCGCAAGCGCCGGGAGGAGGAGGCAGATGCCGCCGATTCCATGGACCTCGACGCCGACGCGCCCCGGTCGTCCAAGCTCCGTGCAGTGGCCTCCCAGTCTGACCCGTCCAAGCCGGCGGCCTTCGGGTCGCCCACCTACGACGGCGTCATCGCCGGGCGCGTCTCGGGGCGGACATGGAAGGAGCCACGCACGCGCCGCTCCTCCGCGCTGATGGTGTCCCGGAAGCCCGTCCCTCTGGAGCAGCGCGTGAGGGACAAGTCCCTGAAGAAGGCGTACCAGGCGCGCGTGGCGGAGCTCAAGGACGAGATCCGGCAGAACAAGGTCGCCAAGCGCAAGCAGAAGGAGGAGCGGGAGAAGCGCAAGAAGGAGAACGTGCTGCGCACGGGCTCGAAGCTGCAGAAGGTCACCAACCCCAAGACGATCCAGAAGATCGCCAAGTCCAAGAACCGAGGTCAGCTCAGGGTCGTATCCGACGACATCTTCGGCGGCAAGAAGTCCGAGGCCGCCCGCCGCATGCAGGTGCCCGGCCTGGAGAACTGAGTCGCCGCATATCTTTGCAATCTGTAACTCCAATTTTGTAGTAATGCTTTTCAATTGCTGTGAGCTCTGTCATGGCCGATCAAAAATCAAACGCTTGCAGTTACTTTGGTATGGTATATGAAACTATGTGCTACTGTTTGGTTGCTCTGTTAGCGGATTTTAAAACAAGAATCACCATTGTGTAGCGTCCGTCCGTGTCTGGCTTGATTGGTTTCATGTGGTGAACTGCTGATGTTATCATTGATCTTCCTTCTGGAATCCTTAATTTGGTAGCTCCTCTAACTCTGATTCTTGATTTGGGATGTTGGTGGATGATAATAGCTTTGCGCAATCTTCTCCTTTTCGCGTTTTTTTGGGTGAGCTTCATTCTTTTATCAGCTGTGATAAGAACCCGGGAACTCCAGGCTTACTCCGGTACAGCACTCAAATTGTTTGGCAGTTTGATGAGCGAACTGCAATGTTCGCCTCAGGGACAACAAAACACAAATCAAAAGAAGTTAAACACCCACTAAGCCCTTATATTTGGTTCAGGATCGGAAGGATAGCAATTCTATTCTTCTTCCTGGTCTAACATAGATCGGAAGGCACACCGTGATCAGCTTGAGTATGACTTGGTTGTGATTTCCGCTGCTACAAAGGATCGTGCCGTTTCGGCCCACAAATGCATCAGTGCTAGTCATATGAATCCAGCGACAATATTAACATTCACCACATCAGCATTGTAAATTGCATCCAGCATCAATATACAACCGAGCAAAGGTACATTTACTAAGAGCATGGAAAATGGAGAGTAATACGCAGGGGCGGGGCATGCACCTCCAGGCTGTTCATCCGCGCCGTGATTCGGAAGCTTGGTTCGACTAGAAAATCCCTGAAAAACAGATGGAAATTGAGATCAGTATGTGAGACGATATACATGCCCATCGTGTGCTAGTACTTGGTACAACGTAACAGCTTAACCTATAACTCGGAGCACTAATCGTCGATTTTGCTCGCAAAAACAGCGAATTTGATTGATTGGGTCCACCTGTCAGACTGACATGACGAAGACTAATCCAGATCAATATTTGACCAACGGAGGTGGACGGGGGACCCACCAGTCAGCCACTCATCGTCTTTCTCCTTTTATTTTCTTCTTCCTCGTCTCTTCGGTCCCGAGCGGAGGCAAGCACGCAGGTGCTATGATGGAAGATGGCCTTCGGGAGGAAAGGGAGGAGGTGCGGGAAGGGACCGCCGCCCATCCACCCTGTCACCTAGAACGCTGCCTCGCTGCCGCCCTTGGCGTCCGCCGCCCCCACTTCCACCCCTCTTTGTCTCCTTAACTACTCGCCCCATAAGCGCACCCTCTACAAGCAACTCCTCGCCTATGCTGCCCGACTGCCTCCCCCTAGACCAGACGATGAAAAAAGGATGCCAACAACGTCTGGGGATGCGTCTTCCAGCTCATGGTCCCCGACGCGCCAGAGGTGGAGCCCTCCGGTTGCGTCAGGTTCTAGGCTAACTCTGACCCGCAGCTCACCAAGGGCCTCGCCTCGCCGCTCTGGACCATGCAGAGTACTCAGGGGCCGGTGACGAGCTTCTTACATCCCAAGAGCAGAGCACCCATGGCGACGTCTGCGGTGAGCAGACTAGGGCTCAGGGCGCGAGAAGCACATCACCGTTTTTCGGACGCCCAGAAGGTGCTCAATGGAATGTCCCATCGAAAGAGTGATATGAAGAAGACCTTCCAGTCATTGACATGTGGGGACCAAGTCTCATTTGCCACATTAGTTGGTCAATTTTTGGTCTTCGCCACATCATCCCAACAGGTAGGCCCAATAGGTCAGAGCGACTGTTTTTGTGAGCAAATCAGACGATCAGTGCTCTCCATTAGTCGTTGGGCACAAAAAGGTGGTTCCTCGTGCCTTGTCTGAAAAGTGGTACTAAATTGTTACTCTAGCCCCAAGTGTGGTGGTTTTGGGTAAATACCTCTCTTTTCCCGCTCCCATCTTCTTCATCTTGTTCTTTCTCCTTCAAAGTTGTCTTTCTGTTAAATCATCTTCCCCCCATCACATATATTCATCTTCTTCCTCGGTACACTTGTTCCACTAACAACCTTCCTCACGCTTCCCATTGCAGTGATCTATGTTTTTCCTTCCAATCGTGATGCCCTCTTCTTTTTCAATTCATTTTACTTCCGTCCACTTATCTTTGTGTTCAATTTCTCATAAGATCACCTTTTAATGTTCTGTCCCGTCATAAATCATCCTCGTTCGCCATTCCTATGCAAATTCCTATGGAAATTTCTTTGTCGCAACCTTCAAGCGAATCTTCAAAATGTTTCTCGTTCCTATGGAAATCTCTCCTTACATATACCATTACGATTTCATCCTTGCAAATGCAATGATTCTTCGCCGGGCACTTATCAATCATCATATGCTCCTATAATCTTGTTTTTCCATATCTTCTCCTGTAAATTTACGTTTGATGAATATTGCATTCTCCTCGTTTTGCTATCTTACATTTGTATTGTCAAGTTACTTTCGATGAAACTTGCTTTCTCCCTGTTTCCTCTCTTGTACTCTCAAGTGACACGAGGTGAAATCAAGCATTACCAACTGTATGTCCAGTTCCAAGTTTTGTACCGTGAAATATATCACCTACTTTTGCAATTTCTTACTTGCCTTTCTAATTTATAGTTGTTTCATGCTTGCATTGCCCATGTCATTTGTTTGAGTCCCAAGACATTGATGGTTCACAGTATGTGCTAACATTTATTTCTGCACCGGCAAGTGGGCCCAAATTGCGAGACACTCTCGTACAGTCACACTAACTTCCTCCTCCCTCTTCTTCACCACTTGGGAATCTTCACTCGCACTCGCATTCCTCAAATCATGTCTCTCGTCACCTCTGTCTGACGCCTACCAGTGCTGCCAGTCACCGCAAATCATCGCCATCAAGGATCAACCTATAGTCGAGGGAAAATGTAGGAGAGGGAAATAAAAGAAACACACACGGTCGAACTTCTGCAACTATAGGGATGAGTAATACAAAATCACCTAATGAAGACTAAGCTCTTGTTGCACAAACACTAGGAGAGACGCTAGCTTGATTGCACATGTGGACACGCTTGCTACTTGGCACCAACCTATACATGCAAGCATACTGTTTCCTTTACAAATATCATATGCATAATTATCTCTTTTGATGCTCAACTCTTTTCCTTAAAATTTGTGGTTCTCCTTTTCTTGCTTAGAAGATCTTTTTTTGAACTTTTTCTTCCTTTCGACTATCCTTATTGAGCTTCAACAAAATATGCGAGACAAGTATCGTAAGATATGCACGGGAGTAAGCTAATGCTATTGCTACCACTAATAAGGTGCTCAAGTTTTCATGAAGCCCAACAATACTTGGATAACTAGTCTCAATAGGTGTGAAAGTGTACACAGAGAATGGTGGGTCTATCAAAGGTAATGGCAAGGAAAAGTTTGTGACATAATGGATACCCTCGTCACACTCAACCTTTCACGAAGTCGGAGGTAACCAGCCTTGCTTCCGGTTGAAGGTGTCAAAGGATGGATGATCGTCATCAATTGCGAGCTTGTTGGTTGATGTAGATGAGACCCAATGGTCACTCCCGTGAAGCGTTGGTGATGATCCGATGGCATGAACGTGATGGTGGGTGGAGGGGTTCCCGCTTTGATGAAAAGCCTCCAAATTTATCTTGGCCAAATGATGTGAAAACCTATATAAGGGCATCGACCCTCGAGCACGTCGATAACTTCAAAATGACCCCAATAATGCTCAAATCAGAGTCCAATGAAGTGGCCAAATGGTGAAAGTTCGTGGCTGAAATGACAGTGGCAGGACGTCCGAGCTCTGGTCCAGATGTTCAGCCTTGGAAATCATGTTTCTGTTGTTTCAGGGGTGGGGTGCCTGGATGTCCGGCCGGGCAAATTCGGGATGCGATTAGGAGGTCGAAAACACTATTTGAGGTGGAATTTTCGATTTGGAAATCAAAATTGATGTGAAAAAATTGGGGTAGGGAACGCCAAGGGAGGTAGATACACTTGCCAAACACTAGATCCACAGATCAAAATCAATAAAAACTCAACAGAAAAACAAATCACAAGAAATTTGGTGTGGCTATTTTTATAGGGATTTTCGAATTTGGGCAAGAACAACCAAACTAAGGCTAGAAAAGTGGGGGAGGGGGTTCCAGTTTGTGGCAACCTTGCTCTCGATACCAAATGATGTAGGACCAAACCCTTGTTTGCCCGATCTTCATGAATTGGAGGTGGGTTTAGGGAAGATCGACGGACAAGCACTCAAATCACAAATCAAATGATAGATCACAAACATTCAAAAACAACAAAGGAAAAGATTCAAGGATAGTTCATCCAAATCTCTAAGAGAGATGGGTCTTGAATTCTATGGAGAAATCTTCTCCAGAAGTGGAGGCCTTGGTACTCCTTGGAGTCTTCCCCTCAAGAGGGGGTCTTCAACTCCATGAGAGGAGCCATCTCCATGAAGGAGTAATCCCACAAGGGGAGGTACATGAGCTAAGTATTATAGTTTTAGATCTATTCTTAGCTAACCCTTACTAGAGAAGGGAGGGGGTATTTATAATCTAGGGTGAGATGTGAGGTGGATACAAGGATCAAAATCTAAAACTACGCGCAGGCACGCCCGATGTCTAGACATGGGGCCAGATGTCTGAGCTCATGTTGGCCCCCCAGATGTCTGGGTTTGAGTGCGAGATGTCCGGCCAAGCGGGGCCCGACTATGTGATCCTTTACAAAAAATTCGGACTCAAGCCGAATGTCTGGGTCATTGGAGTGGCTCCAAATGTCCGAGCTTGCACCGAATGTCTAGCTGATGATGTTCTTCGACCGCCAGTTGGTGATGCTCCTTCTCTTCTTCGATGGTGCTGGATGTCCAGTCCTTGGCCTGGATGCCCGATAATTGTAGCTCAGCAAAACCTCCACTTGATCCTTCTTTCGTCCTTGTTACCATGCTTCCCTCGTGGATGGTGTAGGCATACTCTTCCACATGAACTCCTTCTCTCCATGTGTGACCCTCTGCTCAAACCTATGCATGCACACAAGAGGTGGATCATGTAGTTTACCATTCAAGAAGGGATCAAGTAGATACTTGTAAAGGAGAAAATTCACCTTTATATGTAAGAAGTAGATGTTGTATGCGCCTCTTGAAAAAGGCGCTTGATACGTTTATTTTGCTTCATGTTTTCCTACTCTTATTTATAGTGTTTTTATGCATTATAACACTTTATGGAGTAATTCTAATGCCTTTTCTCTCATAATATGCAAATGTTTATACAAAGAGGGACAATATCGGTAGCTAGAATTCTGGACCTAAAAAAGCTATGTTAGAGATACCTATTCTGCACATCTCCAAATGAGCTAAAATTTTACGTAGAATTATTTTGGAATATATAATAAATATTGGAGAGAAGAACTACCAGAGGGGGGCAGCCAGGTGCCCACAAGGCACCAGGGCATGCCCTGGTGGGTAGTGGGGGCCCTGGCCCACCTATGGTGCCCATCTTCTGGTATATAAGGTCTTTTGACCTAGAAAAAAATAAGGAGAGGACTTTCAGGATGGAGCGCTGCCGTCTCGAGGCGGAACTTGGGCAGGAGCACTTTTGCCCTCCGCCGGAGCGATTCCGTCGGGGGAACTTCCCCCCGGGAGGGGGAAATAGAAGCCATCATCATCACCAACAACCCTCTTATCTTTGGGAGGCCAATCTTCATCAACATCTTCAACAACACCATCTCATCTCAAACCCTAGTTCATCTCTTGTGTTCAATCTATGTACCAGAACCTCAGATTGGTACCTGTGGGTGACTAGTAGTGTTGATTACATCTTGTAGTTGATGCTAGATGGTTATTTGGTGGAAGATTATATGTTCAGATCCATTATGCTATTTAATATCCCTCTGATGTTGAGCATGGATATTATTTGTGAGTAGTTTCCCTTGTTCTTGAGGCCATGGGAGAAGTCATGTTACAAGTAATCATGTGAATTTGATATTCGTTCGATATTTTGATGATATGTATGTTGTGATTCCCTTAGTGGTGGTATGTGAACGTCGAATACATGACACCACCATATTTGGGCCTAAGGGAATGCATTGTGGAGTAGTTATTAGATGGTGGGTTGCTAGAGTTCCAGAAGCTTAAACCCTAGTTTATGCGCTATTTCGTAAGGGGTTGATTTGGATACATATGTTTAATGCTATCACTACAAAAAAAAGACACATCCGTGACATTTTGGGCCGAACGAATTTTTTCCTGTCATACTTATGACACTTCTATGACGATAATTGTAAAACTCGGTATCATCATAGATGTGGTGGGGTCCTACTTCTATGACAAAAAATCATGACAGAAAATGGGCTTTTCGTCCTGGGCGGTCCGGAGACGCAGCTGCATGACATTCTTTGGGCCGTCAATGACGAAAAAAACCGTGGTAGAAGCGAGGGCGAGGAAAATATCGGGGAGTTCCCGGTTACGGTGGGTGGTCGGGGGCCGAGCGATGCGCGTTTCTTTCGTATGTACGTGCGTGTGTGCAAGGTGTTGGGTTCTAACTAAACCCGAGCGGGGCGTTGGGCTCTAACTGAACCCGAGCGATTGCACTAGCTACGTTACTGAACCCGAGCGATCGATCCCTTGCTGTTAACTGAACCCGAGTGATTCCTTTGCTACTGCTGCTAACTGAAGCCGATCGAACACTGCTGCCTCCTTCCCTTGATGAACAATGAGCGTTGTTGAGGGGGTTTGGATGAACAGTTCCCGGTGGGGGGTTGGATGAACAGGACCCCATGATAGTAGAGGCCGTTGCCGCTGGATGAACAGTACCCCGATCTATCGAGCCGGTGGATGAACATGACCCCGTGGAGGGCTGGATGAACAGGACACCGTGGAGGGATGGTTGAACAGTAGCCGGTGGAGGGCTGGTTGAACAGTAGCCAGTGGAGGGCTGGATGAACAGTAGCCCGTGGAGGGGTGGTTGAACAGGACCCCGTGGAGAGGGATGGATGAATATTTGCCGGTGGAGGAGCGGTGGAGGCTAGATGAACATGAGCCCGTGGATGAACAGTCGCAGGTGGAGGCTGGAGGAGGTCGATGGTGGATGGGAGCCCATGGAGGCAGTCGACAGTAGATGAATAGTAGCCCGTGGAGGCAGTCAACGGTGGAGATGAACAATATCCCGTGGAGTCTCGTTTTGTGGTACGCCACACCCTCCTGATGAACAGGACCCCCGTTTCGACCGTAGCACTCCAACACAAGTCCTTTTTCTCCGTTTTGCGGTATGCCACACCCCTCCCGATCAACAAGACCCTGTTTCGACCGTAGGAGGTTCGTTTCCTCCGTTTTGCGGTACGCCAGACCCCTCCCGATGAACAGGATCCCATTTCGACCGTGGCCGCTCAAACACAAGGACGTTTCCTCCATTCTGCGGTACGCCAGGCCTCGTTTTCATCGGCTGTTCCGTCCAAGCCAGTTGGCTCTCGATGAACACAACGATGCCTTCCGTTTCGACCCAGCCGGTTGCCTCCCCATGAACACGATGACGGCGCAGCTTCTCTGTTCTAACCCAGCCATGTACACGAGCCCTGACCATACGTATGCGCGAGTAGGCGTTCGAGATCCCGCCCGTATGTATGTACGTGACTGTATTTTCTTTCTTGCACCCTGGCCGCTGTACGTACGTGTACATGCTACGTGCGCACCTCTACTACAACACGTGCGCGCCTCTACATCGACCAGTATGTACGTACATGTCCGCGACCAGAATGACAACGCTACGTACACTTTGACCAGGTGGGTCCTGACTGTCAGGCACTTCCTTGCATGCGAAGATGTAGCTAGTGGGTCCCAGCAGTCAGGGGGCGAATCATTTTTTTGCGCGTAATATGGACGCACTTCCTTGCATGCGAAGATGTAGCTGGTGGGTCCCAGTAGTCAGGGGGAAACGTTTTTTGCGAAATACGATGGCCTGTCCGGTGGGTCCCTGCTATCAGGTGGAGGAATAATTATTTTTCGCGTGATAAGGAGGCACTTCCTTGCTACGGCCGTGGACCCAACCGTCAGCCTCTCCACATACAGTACACTTCCGATGGAAGTCGGTCCTTGACCACATTGACCACGTTGCGCTGAGAGAACCAAGGCGGTGGACGACGGCGAGGCCTAGGAAGGGGACGACGCGAAGCCGGGGAAGATGCGACAGTGGATGCCCATGCGGAGGGGAGTACATGGGTTGACTGCTTCGGCTGCGGTGTGAGGCTGCCGTCGCCGGAGAATTACATGAGGTGTGGGTGAGTATAGAGGGATGGCATGGCCAGTGGTGGCAGCATAGCCGGACACTGGAGGCAGGAGCAGGCGGCATGCCCGACACTTGTTTGGGCGGCTGGAGCAAGAAGACCAGAGGTTGAATAATCAATACGGCCGTTGGATGGACATCATACGGTCACTGGAGCTAGAATCGTTCATATTGACTAAGTTAACAAAGCCCTCCATCCCCATCATCTTAGTAGGCCCACAAGTCAGCCTCCCACTATGGTGGGTCCCCAGCTAGCAGGGGGATTATTCATTTTTTGTGCGTAATAAGGAGGCACTTCCTTGCGTGCGAAGATATAGCTGGTGGGTCCAACCTGTCAGCGGGGGGAACATTTTTTTCGCAAAATACAGAGGCCCTTCCGGTGGTCCCAGATGTCAGGTGGAGGAATCATTATTTTGCGCGTAATAAGGAGGCATTTCCTTATGTGCGGCCATGGACCCAGCTATCGGCCTCTTCATGTACAGTCCACGTCCGATGGACGTCGTTCGTTGACCATGTTGACCATGCCGCGCCGAGAGCACCAGGGCGGTGGACGACGGCGAGGCCTAGGAAGGGAACGACACAGAGCCAAGGATGAGAGTGGTTGCCCACGCGGTGGGGAGTACGAGGGTTTACTGGTCCGGCTGCCATCGCCGAAAAATAACAGGAGGTGTGGGTGAGTAGAGGAATGGCCTGGCCAGCAATGGAGTAAGGTGGGGCGGTGCAGCCTGTGCGGTAGCACAGCCGGCCACGGGAGGCGGGGGCAGGCAGTACCACCGGCGCTGGTTTGGGCGGCTGGAGCAAGAAGATCAGATATTTAAGAAGCAGCACGGCCGTTGGATTAACATCCAACGGTCACTGCTGCTAGAATCGTTTGTGGACTAAATTGATAAAGCCTTTCGCACACGTCAACCTAGTAGACCCACAAGTCAGCCTTCAAATCTGTCCCAAACAACATACAGCCCAAAATTTCTAGTCAGATTCAAATTAATTTAAAAACTAAACATACCTTAATGTAAATCCAATAAAATTTTATCCGCACAAAAATAATGAAATTTAAAATATTAAAAACTGAAAGAAAAAAGTATTTTGGAACTAATTGCCTGTTTGCTGTATTTTTTTCATTTTACAGCCCATTTATTATTACTTATAGCCCAATTTCTGGGCAAAATGCATCCCTCCTCATCTTGAAAGATTTCCGGCCCAGCAGGGCATAGAAAAGCAAGTAGGCCTACGTTGGTTATTCTGCAAAAAATAAAATAGCTGGGCTAGCCATTTTCAGAAAGGAAAAAAACAAACTGGGCTAGTCATGTGCTAAACATATGAAATAAAAGCCTAGGCTAGACGGGCCACAACTCTCGCACAACCCAGTTGATACCCTTCTCCCATTCTCCGCCCCGAAAAAACAAAATTACTGCGCGAACTGCTGGGTCCCTACTGTCATCCTCACCATGCACAGTCATCTCCTTATTCCTCTCGGTTGTTGACCATGTTGACAACACCGGAGGGCGGCGCCATGGTGAGCGAATCAAGGCGGAGGATGATGGTGAGGCCTTGGACGGGAATGAATAGGAGCCGGGGAAGATGCACAGAGTTTTAGGGGGCAATGTGGCCATGATGCGTGAGCGGCAACACAGCCAGCAGTGGGAGGCGGGAGCAGGTGGTCCCGCCGACAATGGTTTGGCTTTGGCGGCTGGAGGAAGAAGAGGCTGAAGAAACACGACATACGTTGAATGTCAATCCAACGGTCAGGGTTGGCACAATCGTTTGTTGACTAAGCCGACACCAAGTAGCATAATTTTTTATATATATGAAGAAAAGAAAATCTGGGCTCGTTCGCCTGGTAACATTCCCGAAACTGCGATCGTTCGATCTTGCATCGCAACTAAAACTGCAAGGAAAATGCGTTCGTCTACCGTACTCCTCCCAGGGAACATTCGCCACATAAGTGACTAGCACCCTTGGTTTTCAACCGAGAGGCCTTGGGTTCGAGTCCTAGGAACTCTCAGTTTTTTCCTCCTTCCTTCCTCGCAAAAAAGAAAAAAAATCAAAGACTTGAGAAGGCGTACAGAACAAGCTAGTGTACCAGTAAAGAGATGTTGCCGAGTTAAAAAAAAAAAGAGAGACGTGCTCCTCTAGCTGGTTCGAATTCAAACCTAGACTATGACTATATATGGTGCTATGCTACTCTGCAAGTAATGAAACTGACATATCCAATGTTCGCTTCTCCTCTTCTCTACTTACTCTGCCTAGCATCAGAAGCTCTGGCCGCAACAACCATGTCCGCTGGCTGCTCATCCACCTGCTCTTCAGCAGGCAACAACCAGATATGCGCCAAGTCGCCACCCGTACCATCGCCTGTGGGTCTCATCACACCCCCGCCGGCACACGCACCGCAGCCAGTTGCTCATCACAACCCGCTGCCATTGGTGTGGTGCCACTGCTACAAATCACGCAGAGTCATCCATCGCGTCTGAACCATAATCCTCAACCCTGGTCGAGTCTTCTACAAATTCCCGAATCATGGGGTAATAATATGTTTAAGTGTTGTTCTAATACTTTTAGTTGCTTTTTTTAATAGTTTGGTTGATGATATTCCAATTTGATTCGTGCAGAAAAGGGAAGATTCATGTGATTTGTATTTCTGAAAAGTTGCTGATGTGGGGGAATGCAACTACGCTGATTATTTGGTTAGCCGAGGAATCCCAATACCAGCAGGTTGGGGTGTTGGGCAAGTAACTAAAGTAACGACAGAAGAGGAAGATACAGAGCAGAAGGTTAAAGATGCAGTTCCTCTGATCATGGCCAAGCAACAGCTGCTGAACGGCCTTGGCATCAACGAGGAGATGAAAGAGCTTGTGAAGATAATGGTCAAAATCAATGTGCTCTATAGGATGATTGTCTTTTTAGTTGCAGTGTATGTAGCACTCGCGTGTATTCAGTGGCTATGACATCATCACTTTGCTGAAACTAGTAATGAATGAAACCTGTGTAGCAGGCTGGGCGTAGTGTTGTGAATATCTAATGATTTCTATTAACGGAAATCGGGGGTATCCCCTTTTGCTCATAAATAAATAAATAGCAGAGGCCCTTTTGGTAATAAATAAATTAGCAGAGGCCCTGTCGGGTCAGCTTTGTTCCCATTCGAAGACTTCCAGCAAATTGCAGTCCAACAACAAACTATGTCATCAAATTCAAGTTTCACAGCCAAATATGAGTATAACTAAACAACAATGTCATCATGTTTTACTCGTCATACAATCACCAAACACAAATCAACATACATAACAAGTGATGTTCTCACAGCAAAATACTAAACAACACGTTCATCAAGTTTCAGTTGTCATAGCAAACACAATTTCACATAGTAGATAAAAAACATCTTCTGACAGGCAAATACAACAAAAGCAATCTAATCATCATCCGCAGCAGCAGCGTCAACATCTTCGCCATGTGTATCTGTCTGAATCGTAATTCATCTTCTTCTTCATCCTCAATGTCCTCGAACATTGGCTTCTTCTTAATCAACTCTTGTATGTCCACATCATGATAGGCAATCTTTTCGCCAGCGTCATTGATGTGATGGTTCTCAAAGAAATTAGGAACATTTGTGGAATCTTGTACATCAGGAGCGGTGTAAGCATAATCTTGTTGTGCAACTTCATTAAATGAATTCCTCTGCTCAAACTTTGCAATACTCTCCAGTCATCACTACGTGCAAATGTGTCTTCCAAGAAAAATATCTGTGTTGCTTGATTTGCCAAAATAAAAGGCTCATTGGTCTTGTACGCCGCCTTGACATTGATGGATTTGAAATAATCATCAGCTCTTGGTTTTGTGATCCTGGAAAACAGGTTATACCAACGATAGCACAACAGAACCACACACGGATGATCCTTGAAACTGGAGATCTACTGCAACTGAACAATGTCTGTTATGTTAGCATACATTTCAGTTGTCACTCTGTCGTACGTATCCGTGCTCATGATGGAACTGTTTTGTGTCTTCCTGCCTTCGTCCCGTGCAAGGGTGTTGTAGCGCACATCTTCAACAACGCAAGATTCATAATGTCTTACCTGAGTATCATGACCCATTGCTAGTGCGTAAAGGGCATCATCAACTGCCTGCCCATCCTCCCGCATCTTCTTAACCTATGTTTAGAAAATAGACAAGCTGATCATCTTATGTACTCAATATATTAAAAAAACTAACAGTGCAATTCAAAAGCTTACATGGCTCTTGAACCATTTCACAAATCCTGCCATAAGCAGTTTGTCAATGTTTCTTGGATTTTGCTGTAGTAACTCCTTTTTGTAGATGCTGCACAACATAGTGATCATGTCAACCATCTAAATATATAAGAATGTGTTGCAAGTTTAGTAGATTACGATGTATAAGCTACAATACTTAGCACTTACTTGATATAAGGTAGTATCTCAGGACAGTTATTCAACACATACCAAACCATTTTGTCCAAATCTTTAGGTTTGTCCTCTTGTGGACTCTTCCCTGTAACTCGAACAGAATAATCGAAAACATTGAGCCCAGGATTGTCTTCACCCACCTCTTTGCTAAGCTGATCAGCTGTTTCAATGTATTTTGAGCAGAATGTCAACACTTCTGTAGCAATGTATGCCTATACAATGGAACCTTGAGGTCTAGCTCTGTTCCTAACATAGCCCTTGAAAGTGCCTAGCTGCCTTTCAATAGGGTACATCCAGCCATACTGTACTAGACCTCTAAGTAGTGCCTCATCAGGTAGATGAACAGTTAAATGCACCATCACATCAAAGAAGGCTGGAGGATATATCTTCTCAAGGTCGCATAGGATAGTTGGTATCTTGTCTCTAAGACGCTCCAAAGCATCTAACCTGATATTTCTACTGCAGAGTTCCCTGAAGAATTGTCCCAACTCTGCAACTGCTCTGTATAAGTCAGGGCGACCCAATCCTCTAAGGATAACGGGTAGAACCCTTTGAAGTAGGACATGGCAGTCATGAGTTTTCGACCCTTGTACCTTGTTTCCATCTGCACTGACTCTCCTTTCAGGGTTGGAAGCAAATCCATGTGGGAATCTCACACGTGACAGGACCTCGCAGAATTCTTTTCTGTTTACCTTGTCCAAGACGTACACAGCTCGTGCCATATCCCGTGGTTTACCTTCATTTTGCACCTGCAAATCCCTTCTCATACCTAAGTGTGTCAAATCAATCCTAGATTTTGAGGTATCTTTCGTCTTGCCTTCAATATTAAGAAGTGTGCCGATAATGCTGTCACATATATTTTTCTCGATGTGCATCACATCAAGATTATGCCGCAGATCCAAATCTTCCCAATACTCCAAGTCCCACAAAGTGGACCTGCGGGTAAACAATAATCTCTGTTCTGCGCTGACACGCTTCCTTTTCCCGCTACCATTACCAGGATGGTTTCCTGGTGTAATATGCCCGACCTTCTCTAATTCCACTTGCAACTCATCGGCGGTGAGCCTCTTTGGCACATCATGGTTTTCAAACTTTGCATTGAACACATGCCTTCGGTAATTTTTAGGACGTAGCTTGTCCTTCGCAAGGAAACGGTGGCATCCAATGTAACATATCTTGCTAAGTATTGCGTATGACAGAGGATTTCTGTCACAGCGAACACATGCATTGTAACCATGTGGCGTTCGCCCTGACATAGTGCCCAAAGCCGGATAATCATGGATGCACCAAATTATAACAACACGCAGAAAGAAATTAGCTGGTGGGCTGCTATATAGGTCTCGAGTGAGAACACCCCTACATAGCTGTTGAAGTTCCTCCACAAGAGGCTCCATGAATAAATCAAAATCCTTTCCATGACTTTTTGGACCTAGGATGAGCAAGGCCATCATGTAGTTTGATTCTTTGGTGCAGACATTTGGAGGCATGTTGTAAGGGATAACAAGCACTGGCCACATGCTATATGTGGCGCTCTGGTGGCCAAATGGGTTAAATCCATCTGAAGCTAAGCCAAGTCTAATGTTTCTCGGGTCAGCAGCAAACTTTTTATGTTTATGATTGAAGCTTTGCCACTCACTACCATGAGATGGATGGCTCATTACATTCTGATCCCTGTACTCCTGGTTCCTAGAATGCCAAAGTACATCCTCTCTTGTTTCAGCATCATGAAACAACCTCTGCAATCTTGGTGTAATTGGAAAATGTCTCAGAACATTATGAGGAATCCTCTTCACAGCATCACCATCTTTCCATCTTAATGATTTGCATTTCGGGCATTCACTTAAGTTGGCATAATCCTTCTGGAACAGAACACAATTATTCTTACAAACATGGATCATATCATATACAATTCCAACTGCACGAAGGAAATTCTTCATTTTACTGCAGGTGTGTGGTAGCTCAGACGCATCTGGGAAAGAATTGCGGAAAGCAGCCAACATTGCATCAATTGATTTGTTGGTCATCCACTTAGATGTCTTCACCTGAAGAAAGGTGACCATAGCTGAGAATACCGATAGCTTACTTCCTGGGGTGACAACCACGTTGCATTGTTCCAACATGTGGGCCCACCATTTTTCTTCTGCAGGTGAAAGTTCACGAAATGCATGAGCATTTCGTAGCATTGTTTCAATGTTGGTCAAACTCACTGGCTCCGCCACCACCACCTCCTCCTCCTCTTCCACCTGAGCATCAGGCAGATCAAGATGGTGATCTGCTGCTTCCATGTAGTCAGTAACATTGACGTTCACTGCTTCACCATGATGAACCCACCTAGTATATGTGACCGACATCCCATACAAGTGTAGATGATTTTACACAGTTGACTGGGGTCTTGTAACTGAATTCATACAACTCCTACACGGGCATAGCACATCTGATTTTGGACCACCGTACTCAGCTCTGATAAAGTTCATGAAGTTTTCAACCCCCTCGACATATGCAGCAGAGAATCTTAGAGCAAAAGTTATCCAAGTCCTGTCCATCTGTTAGACATACAAATTAGTTCTTCTACTAGATATTACAGGAAAAACATATATGCTTTTTTATGAAGTCCAGAAAAAATACCTAGGTCGATGTCTAAAGCTATGGCAAGATATTTGGACGAGCAGATCTAAGTAACGAGATATATGTAAAGCTAATTCAACAAACAAATTTGAGTGCTAAATTATGGCAAGCTGTTTCAGCAGTCAATGAGGCCGAGCACACAACCATCGAACTATCGAAGGCCATTGTAACAACAAAGATCGAGTATAAAACGGTGTACTGCTATTTCACCTAACAGATTGGCTACTAGACCATGGCAATCTATGTCACAATAAATATATGCCAGGATATTTTATCAACTAGTCGGGCTTGGCATGCCATCTCAGCTAAGCAGATTGAGTGCAGAACATGGCAAGGAAGCTTCTTAAGCAGAGCATATTGACTGTAAACTACTTCGGCAAACAATGAGATTAATAGCGTCTATCAGCAAACATTCAGCGCTACACCGACATGCACGGGGCCTCAGTCTAGAATGCATGTACCGTGGGAGAAGATGACCGCTGTGCATCTCCACACGAACGTTGCCAGCGGTGGCGGCGCTGACCGCCGTGCGCCTCCACAAGAACGTCGCTAGTGGTGGCGGCGCGGCTAGAGGACGGCACTCTATGAGAGCGTACTGTGGGAGCGAGAGGATCCTCGTGCGTCCCCTCAATGAATCGCGGCGCTGACGTATCGTCGTGGCAGGGAGGGCGGCTTTGGCGGAGCGAATGGA
>NC_041390.1:390922540-391074847 GCF_002162155.2 Triticum dicoccoides | reverse complement strand
TTTGGGGGGGGGGTCACGCGGTAGGCGGGGGGAGTTTGGCGCATGGTCGATTTCTCCAAGTGCAGTCCCACGTGTCAGTGAAGAGGCAAGCCGAAGCGCGTTCCGTTTGCGTGAGCCGTGTGCAGGACCGAACATGTGTGGGCTGCAATGCGACCGCGACAGGGGTGCTGTGAGTGTACCACCTTTTTTCCTTTTAAACTAGGTGCTTCGCCCCCTAAAGGAAAAAAACTTGGTGCTTCACGCGATCCATCGATATTACTACTAGTATCCGGTAATCCCGACTAAACCGGCGCGGCAGGGTCTTTTCCCGCGTGATATGCTGGGAGGTTGGCTTAGTTGGGTTTTTAGGACGAGTAATGCCACACCTACGTAATCCCAGTTACGTAATTAACGTAATGTGAAACGTGTGAGCTGTTGATTGTAGATTGGGGGGAGGGAGGGGCCCACCACCATGAAAATCAGGGAGGAGAGAGAGAGGCTATTTACGTTAACCCTTTTGTAGGTTCCCATAGATGTAGAAAGATGTGAAATGCGTGAATGTGTAGTGGACGTACTATTGGAGTGCCTAAGATAAATTGTGTATGTAGACTATGTGTTTATTTACTTCGCATGTTGGCTTTGTCTCGGTTCAATAAAAGCAGAGTTGGTGATGATGGTGTGCCTGCCATCCTGCAACATAGGCCGTCCGATCTATATCTAACGGATAGGAAGAAAACTATGACAATTTACCCGCACTCCTCTCCACATTTGCAGATAAGGCCTTCCCTCGTTCATCCTTTTCTCCCACAAGATCTTGATGTTCCGTGCAACACACGAGCATCTTGCTAGTACTCCTAGAATATACTATATTATTGTGAAAGTTCACATACACCGGCCGAGATTAATGCAAACACGACATATTTTCATTACATTCCGAAATTTTATAGGACAGAAAAATAAAAGAAACCCGACCCTAAACCTATTCTATGGTGACGACCGACGTCCTCCATCTGCGATCTCTATGTACGGGGGCGGGGTTCAAGACCCGTGAAGTGAAGGTGCGGTCTCCGGCGAGGAAGAGTAGAACACGAGAAACGGACTGGCCAGTTGGCACACCATGCCTTGCCGCCTCCCATGCCCTACTCATCCTTGGAGGATTCCCCGACCTCGGCGGTGCCGGACGTTGGACGGCGGCAAGTAGGACGCGTGGCTGATGGTGCTCCTGTCGTCGGCCGCCAGTGTGGCCACCGCTTGTGCGGTCGCGTCCGCGTCCAGTTATGCCGCTATTACGTCGCGAGCGGTGACTTGAGCGAGGGCGGCGAACTCGAGCTTCATACCTGAAGACAAGCTCTCCCGCAGAGCATTCACGCTCGCGGTCATGGCGGATGTGGTGCCAGGTAGTAGGATGATGCGCTATGGTGTGGAGGTTAGCTGGGCGTTGCCGCTTTAAGTAGCGCATTCCGGTGAGGCCAAGCGTCCGGGTGCGTCATTAAAGTCGCCGGAGTTGGTTCCTCGGGCACCGAGCCTCTTAACGACAGCATACGGACGGATGACATGAATGCGGGTAGCTGGCGCCGGCTGGGAACGCACCGCGCGACGGCGTGAGGGACGAGGGTTTTTGGTGTGCCAGGGTAGTCAGATGCGGTCGTGGCAACGTTGGAGATGCCCTTTGCTCACATGTGACCCCACATGTCATTGAAAAAGCAAGACGACCCGACATGGTCTCAGGTCCTGGTGATGTAGTTGGCTGCGCTACACCACTCCGCGGATGCATCACGACGCGCGCGCACTTTGGCGCCCCGTGCATCCTCGACGAGCCGGGTGTTGATCTGCTGGTCGTGCCACAGCGGTAACGCCACCCATGGCACACTGAAACCGACTGTGTAAAGTGACGATGAGCGTGTTGCTCCCGCATGCCACATTTGAACATTCTGCCAAGTATCATTCGCATGTGGGCCTAGACCATGCTTGTATTTCCAATGTTGTAATTTGTCCGACATGCATACAAACAAACGGTTCGTTTAAAGTTTCACTTTGCCTCCACTACGTGTCGCTTCCCTTCTTAGTTTTGATATCCCATTCGGTTCATGCCTTGACACATCTTGACGAGATCGATTGATGTTGAGAGATCAATTATGTGTCGTGTAAGGAGATAAAGGTTTGCTCTGTTTCTATGATAGAAATAACCGGCGAGGGGGGGGGGTCTGTGGGGATCAGAGGGAGTATATTGTACGTTCATAAGCGAAACAAACGTATTATACCCACCCTAATCCTCTTTCAACCGATGCCCGGACCCCGAGATGAAATCGAGAGAGAACGAGTGGGTGCATGTGTGATACCTAAGGTGGATTCAAAATTTTGAACCAGTGATCATATCATCCACAAATCATATATAAAGGGTATTCAATGTTCATTTCGCTCTTGAGCGTACAATGTACTCCCTCCGATCCTTTCTAGTTTACATATAAGTTTTATGTGTAGTCAAAGTATCTCTACTTTGATCAAACTTACAGAAAAAGTATCAACATTGAACAATGCCCAATCAATATTGTTAGATTCGTACGTACTCCTAGATTTGTATTCAAACAGACATGGTTTCCAATTTGTTTTCAACCATGTGAATGCGCTTGTTCTCGCACATGCTCTTCCTACTAGGATTCCGCCACGTATAGCCAGTCCAATAGTAACTCTTTTTAAGCTCCCTGTCCAATAGTACTAGTGGAGTACTGACAACATCTGTAGTAGAGTATGCAGTGCTCATAGTACTCCCTCTTTCCATTTATATGGGGCCTATGTGGAGGAGAGAGATGTGAAAAAGTAAGGGGAGTGAGCTCTCATGCAAGAGCCTAGCTATATACGCATTCCTAGTTAAATACAATAAATATTAAGAAAGAGATAGAGAGGAGATGGAAAAAAGTACTAGCCAACCTTATATTTTTTTGCGGGAAATAGCCAACCTTATAGCCCACACTACTGTATGAGTGCATATAGATGATGGCTATAGATGACATGGCAGTTCCTTATAGCCATTGTCTGGCTATATTATTAACCATGCTCTAATGCATTTTTCAAAACCGCCATTGACTATTGACATGATTAATAGTACATGGGATGTATAATGTGAAAATTATATCATTGGAAGCTCCTTTCACATACGAATTTGACCGTATGCTTTGTGTTAGCCTCGAAAAATGCATTAGGCCCTAGAGATGGAAGGATGGAGTAGTAGTGGAAGTGGATCCTCTGACGTAGGTATCCCTGCCTTACCCTCCCTTTCGTTCACTTACTAGCGGACCCCATGCTTGCTAGGCCCCGCATGTCAGTTACTCAATGGGTTCGGCCATGCCAGGGGATCCTCATCCGTAGTATACTCCCTATGTTTTTATTTACTCCGCATAAAAAGGAGGGAGTGGTAGTATAAATGACGCGGGTGGGGGAGGGGGAGGGACGTCGGTTTGCTCTCAACTAGGTCCCACAAGCGAGCTAAAACGCAAGACGAAGCGCGTTACATTCGGTGAGCGACATGGAGGGTCCAGTGTGCCGGGGTGCAACGCGAACGTGACAAGAGCGATGTACAGTCAAAACCGATTGACCGGCCGTCACCGGAACCGCTATTCACACCAGAACCTTCGCTGCTTGGCCTACGCCAGCCACTGCCCCAAAACCACACCTCCTCTCTAGCCCATTCCCCCACCTTTCGATCCCCTAGCCCGCATCAAGCGTCCCCTAGTTCCCCGGAAAGCCATGGTGCGCCGCAAGATCACGTACTACAAGATGCTGACGCCGGAGCGCCGCGCAGAAATCGTGGTGGTAGTCGGCGCCACAGACCTCCATTCCAAAGCTCGCTTTGCGGCGGGACAATCCCCGAGTTCTCTAGAGCCAAGCTACGAGGAGGAGGAAGCCGATCCAATGTTCATGGCGGAGGTCGCGACGCAAAAGGCCCCCGATGGGTATGACGATGGACGTCGACTTCGTGCCGGCGTCCGGGTCCCCCATGGTGCAGGCGGACCAACGGTTCAACCTGGCGATACTAAAGGAGGACGGGGAGGTAGAGAATCAACTTGACGCGGAGCACGCGCATGCCGCTGCCATCGAGGCTCTCCTGCAGGTGGAACCGGATGTCTTGGATGTCAATGGGCGGCGGAGGCTCAACTTGAGGCAGAGCGCGCGGATGCCGCTGCCATCGAGGCCCTCCTACAGGCGGAACCGGATTTCCTCGACTTGAACCGGGCGGCAGAGGCTCAACTCGACGCGGAGAGCATGGATACCGCTGCCATCAAGGCCCTCCTGCAGGCGGAACCGTACGTCCTCGACTTGAACCGGGCAGCGGAGGCTCAACTTGACACGGAGCGCGCGGATGCCGCTGCTATCAAGGCCCTCCTGCAGGCAGAACCGAACATCCTTGACTTGAACTGGGAGGTGCTCTCATCTGTGCAGAGCGCCCGCATGCTCCGCGTGAATGAGTAGCTGGAGACCGAGGACAACCACGGTGCGGAGACACACGTCGGCAGCTAGGGCTGGTTCGCGCCCGTAGCCAAAGACGACGAGGCCATCTCGTTCCGCGAGCAGTGATAGTTTTTATTTATGTTGTTGTTTTAGGGATCTTTTGCTGTGTAAAAACATATATTGTTATGCAAGTCGCCTGACTTTCATCATTTGGTCCAATCTACCATTTCAGGCGGTTGGATGAATATCCTACGTCTCCTAACCCTTCTTCCTCACCTCTTCTTTTTCCCCAACAGACCACCGCACGGGCCGTACGGATCTTCCCCAACATGGGTTTGGATAAACATACATTATGATCAAAAATTATGAGTCAGCGGTAGGATGGCTGGGTTTGGTTTGTTCACATGCGGTAGCACGTGTTAGTGAGGGGTGCATTCCCTTGATTGGGTTTGCGGCGTGCAGGAGCAACTGTGTGAGGGTGTGGAGCGACCGTGTGAGGGTGCGGTGCGACCGCGACAGCCGTGCGCAAGTGTACCTCCTTTTCATTTTGAAAACTTGAGGCAATCTTGGCAAAAATGTGTGGCGAAGTATGGCAATGCAAGGCCTAGACCCAAACAGGATAAGTACGTACGTACTAGGAGTACTAGTGTTAATAAAGAAAGGCGGGGTTTTCCTTCGCGGGATTAATCGATACGAATCCTCATTTGACGTGTCAATTAATGCGTATTTTTTCTCTCCAAAGCCCAAAGAGCTAACCACCTCACTCTTCATCGCTTGATTAATGCAGCGCCATGCAAACTAACCTTCTCACTTCCGCATGCATGCAAGGGTATATTAATGTCCTTGGTTGCTAGTACGAGGCAAACCCCATCAATTTTGCCTCAATTATTGTAAGTGGCCTTTTGCAAATTGTAATTTTGATATACTGGCCTTGTGTACAAAAAAATGGAGGTAGTAACTATTTGACTTCCTTCCCCATTGCGGTGACGTCGATAATATCTCGAACATTATGGTTTGGCGAAGTGCATTCAACGGAGAACACCGTTGAGGGAGACCACAGTAAGTCGTTCGCAAGTGCCGCCTGCAAGTCGAGACAACCACCTTATTTGCATCCAGGAAGTCCATTGAACCAAAGGACGCGTAAATGCACTAGTACTACTAGTACACAATAGCGTCGTCCGTCCAGCTTAGTGCGGTGAGGTGGTTTCTCAAAGAAGACGATGGAGAAGCAGAGTCAGCGAAGAGTGAAATGATGGTTGCTTCGTCCGTGCTTTGTGATTTGATGCATCAATGCTTTGTGATTTGTGATAGAAGGGACAGGGGAGTAGATTCTGTGCTCTATACTGTACATGCATCCAAGCACGGGAGCAAGAGGAGAGACTTTGCATTTTCCCTTCAATCAATCAATCGGGGAGCTTTAGTTCCATCTCTTTGGCTTTGGCAGCACCGTCCACAATGGTTCCCATCGATGCCAAAAGCTATTTTCACATTTCGCTACACATCGTGGATGCCCTTAACCATACCACTTGGTTTTGCTCCTGTGCGCTATCTATACAAATCTCAATTATATTGATCTAAAAAATTATTGAATGAAGATTAGTAAAAAGGAGGTGATTTTGCCGCGCTGATGGCGGGGGAGGTTTCTTATTTTTAGAGGATGTTGGCCTGGTGGTTTGCTAACATGCGGTCCCACGTGTCAGTGCTTTACCAAGCTGACCCGCATCCCACATGAGGCAGAACGATGGCAGAAGCAACACGTTGTTAACTTGAAGAAGATGAGGGAGAAGCGGAATCAGCAACGAGTGAAATGATGGTTGCTTCGTCCCTCCAACTTATTTTTTTAGCATTATTACTTCATCCCTCCAACTTAACTGCGGGAAAGATGCAGCTTTGTGATTTGACGCCTCATTGCTCATTACTACGTCGGCGCCATGACTGGGGTGCTTCACCCCTGCTGCTCTGCACTGTATTTTGCTATGGCACATGGACCCCCGGTAGCATGATGTCCCACATGTTGGTGAACGGGACTAGAACATTTATGGAAGCGAGCGCTCCACTCTTATGATGGAGGAGTACATGACACGGCGGCCCCGTGAACTGTCACTTGTACTGTATAGTACTATAGTTTTGCTGTTTCGCACGATCCATCGATACAAACCCGATTAGACAGGAAAGGGCGGGATTTTTCCCGCGCGGTAGATGATACTAGCCATACATTTCAAAGGCAATTTTAATTTATGCAAACTGAATAATTAAGTAACAATATGATATCTAGTAAAACTAAAAACACATATGATTTATTGTGTTAGAGTGTAGTAGTAGTGCTGTATTGCATAGTTGTTAGATGTAACATGCGAGAACGTGTAGAGATGTAGTTTTGGAGGGCCTACAGAGAGAAAAGCATAATACGGTCACCAAACTTCAGAATACTCTCATTACAGTCACTATATAGGTTTTGCGGTGATTATACGGTCACTTGCTCACCGTTCAGCATCGGATTGCACTTTGTTGACCGGCCAAATAGTCTGCATGGCACCATGTTGACTAGTTAAATTAACCACATTCCTTGTGGGTCGCATGTCGGTGTCAAAACCGGCAAATCTCGGGTAGGGGGTCCTGAACTGTGCGTGTAAGGATCGATGGTAACATGAGACAAGGGACATGGTGTTTTACCTAGGTTTGGGCCCTCTTGATGGAGGTAATACCCTACGTCCTGCTTGATTGACTTTGATGAGTATAGGGGTTACAAGAGTTGATCTACCACAAGATCGTAATGGCTAAACCCTAATTGTCTACCCTATATGATTATGATTGCCTCTACGGACCCTCTGGTTTATATAGATACCGGAGGGGGCTAGGGTTGTATAGAGTTGGTTTACAGAAAAAGGAATATTCACATCCGCACGCTAAGCTTGCCTTTCACGCCAAGGAGAGTCCCATCCGGACACGAGAGGAAGTCTTCTGTCTTGTATCTCCATGGCCCATTAGTCCGGCCCATGTCACGTAGCCCGGATGCCCGAGGACCCCTGAATCCACGACTCCCTCAGTAGCCCCTGAACCAGGCTTCAATGACGATGTGTCTGGCACGCTGATTGTCTTCGGCATTGCAAGGCGGGTTCCTCCTCCGAATACTTCAAAGTAGTCCTCGAACACAGAAAACGTGTCCAACTCTGCAAGACATGCACCACACATAGCCGCAAAGAGTATATTATTTCACAAGTCCCATCTACTGACAACTTTTTGTAGCAAGACACGTTACGTCCCTGCCCGGTCATTATTTCAAACCGTTTTTAGCTTTCCCCTCCATATTTCAAGGTGCGGTTTTCATCGGCACGTCTTATCGAAGCAGAGATCGTGTCCCCTTATCGCGGGATTCTCATCAATACGAGCATGGGTAATCCAACCGCGCCGTCCGCACGACCCTTGGGGAATAGGCGAGTTTTAAGGTGAGTGGGGAGGCACTTGATATTCGCTGCCTTTATAAGAGGATAACGATGCTTTCTTTCACCCACGCCTTCTTCCTCTCTTCCCATCCGTTCTCGAGCTCCAGCGCCCAAGCTTCCATCCTTTCCGCCTCCAAAAAGCACTCCGACCATGTCCGGATCTGGAATGCAGGGCAAGTGGACGGCCTCCTCCGTCATGGAGGGGAACATCACGGAGCTCCGGGAAGCGGGGTACTTGGCCCAGGGAATCGCCCACCGGCTTCCCGCCAAGGGGAAGATCGTCCCCACCACGAAGCCCAACGAGAGGGTGGTATTCATCCCCCACTTCATCCGCGAGTTAGGATTTCTCCTCCACCCGTTCGTCCGCGGACTCATGTTCTACTACGGGCTAGATTTCCACGATCTAGCCCATAATTGTTTCCTCAACATCTCAGCATTCATTGTCGTGTGCGAGGCCTTCCTCCGCATCCCACCCTCTTTTGGATTATGGCTGAAGATCTTCAATGTGAAGCCGAAAGTGGTGGATGGTCAACATGCGGAGTGAGGAGGTGCCATGGTGAGCAAACTATCCAATGTCACATGGCCCACTGGCACCTTTGTGGAAACCGTCAAGGGGTGGCAGAAGCAGTGGTTCTATGTCACTGAGCCCCTGACAACACCTGGGTCGCGACTCCCAAATTCAAGTCCGGGCCCCCAATGCGGCTTACCTCCTGGCTAAAAAAGGGCCTGGACTGGTCGTCATCAGATGAGATATCGACGCTGCAGGCGCGCGTCAAGATCATGGTGGACTAGAACATCAATCTCGTCAATGTGATCCAGGTGATGATTTTTTGCTAGATCCTTCCCTGCCAAAGCCGGACTTGCCATCTGTGGGAGCTCGATCTAGCGAAGCACCAGAACTTGCGACAGTTCTTCGGCTCCACGCATGAAGATATCTGGAAGCTGCTTTTCAAGGCCAATCAGACGTGGCCGCAGACGTCCGAGGACCGCGGATATGACTTGGCCCATCTAGGCAGTCCGACAAGTTCTTCATACTTTAAGGTGTATCTCTTCCTGTGCATCCAAGGAAGATGTCTAAGTTTCTCCATTTGTCTTTTCAGAGCTAGATAAAGAAAGCAGAGTGGATCCAGTGTCCGGCTCCGTTGCCCAAAAACTCAGGTATCCCACTCCTGACGAAGATGCTGGTTCCGGTGCCCTACCAGGCACCGGAGAAGAAGTCCAAGAAGAAGGGCCAGGAGACAAGAAGCGGCCTCCGCCGTAGAGGCACTTCGGACGCAACATCCGAAGACGCGAAACCCACTCCTCCCCCGCCGAGAACGACAACGAGGAGGAAAGCATTTCTCCCCCCAAGGGGGAAGGAAGAAAAGGGCAGCCTACACGGATCTGGAGGCAGAGGCGTCCAAGAAAGGGAGAGTCTCCCTTGCGGAAGATTCCGAATCGGACACCGACATCAACACTGAGTGGCATCCCAGGAAGAAGCCCCTCGACATATCATAAGTACACATATATATATATATCCAGCTTTTTTTACTTCGTGGTTTTAATATGTTGAATCATGTACTGCAGTCCGGCTCTCGCTCACCTCCACCGATCCTCATCTTCGGGGAATTCACTGGATCCAAAGGTGATGGACAGCAGGTCGCTCCCGCCGGCCTCCTCCACCAAGACTATAGACGACGTGGAAGTGTTGTCCCGAAGGACACTCCCAGGCCAGGGAGAGGTACAGGAGGCCGCCGAGGTGGTGTCAGAGGGTGAAACCTCGGCCGCCGGACACATGGGGGAGTAGACCCCCTAGAGACTGGCGACGGGGGCCATACCTAATTCAGCCCCCAGCCGAATACTATTCCAGAGGCCCGTACGGCTCCAGAATCAGGTAAGCGGCCTCCTTCAAAAGAAGGAGGTCCACCTATTCCGCCGGTGACCTCTGTCCATCCGGAGGCACCGGACACTCTACTGGAAGCGCTCCAAGGTGCTTCCATTGTAGAGGAACACCGTATCCTTATGGGTATGGTGGTTGAGAGGGTTCAGTCCGCTAAGAGCGGACTGAACGAAGCCTGCACTAGCCTTCTAACAGGCTTTGAGGTATGTGACACAATTATGCAAAAAGAACGCCGTAGTACAGACAATAGCCCCTGAGACTCTGTTCGGTGTTCGAAAAGAAATACCGGACAGAGGATCGAATAATTTTCGCAGGAGACTAATCATATGTGTCTATGTGAATAAGAAGGCGTCGATGCTGGCTGTGACCTCCCATTCTGCCGAAGTAGCCGAAATGAAGCAGAGGCTGGAGCTGGCCGATGAAGAGATCGACCGCGTCAAAAAACAGCTTGAGGACAAGCAAGGTACGTAATGACCTATTCAGATCATTAAAACGGTAAGAATTGTTTGTGTTGATCATGTTAATATGATGCTTCATAGGAGCTGCGGCCGAGGTGGAGTCCCTCCAGAAGGCTCTGAGCAAGGCCTAGAAGAAGGCGGAGAAGGAACAATCCGCCCGCAAAAATCACGAGTCAAGGGTTGGGGAGGTTCAACAGGAGCTCAAGGACGTCATAAACAAGTGCGAGTCCTTGGAGCACAAGGTTGCGGACCAAGAGTCCAAACTTTCTAAGGCCTGCCAAAGCACACAAGAGGCCCGAGTTGAAGCCCAGGGCGCCCTTCGGGAAGCCAGGAGGCCAAGAAAATTGCGGCGGGTAAGACCTTTATTATGCAGAGCAAATTTGTGAAGAAAAGGTACCTCTTACTGACCCGGATTTGGAGTTCTCTAGGAGCGTTTGTGGTCGCAGTGTGGCTGATGCTGCGGAGTTCTTCCGAGCCAAGGAGGGGAGCTCATCGGAGAAGCTGTTCTGGTCGCAATACCTTGCGTCAGAGCATCCGGTGGCCCTCAGCGATCATCTAAAACAGCTGTCCAAACTGCATAGGGTGGCCGGATTGGCCATGAAGGATTTAATAATCCTTCTATGGCCTGCCGAAGCCGTACCCAGTAGCCACTTCGGGCTCGTGAAGCGGCTGGTCGATGCCTGCCCTCGGCTTGATGCCATAAAGCGATCAGTCTGCATCGAAGGTGCGCGGATGGCCTTCGCCCGCGTCAAGGTGCAGTGGGCAAAGATGAATGCCGTCAAGCTTGCAACCGAGGGGCCGCCCGAGGGCAAAGAGCACCGCACGCCCGAGCGCTATTTTGATGACGTCCTGGAAGGATCCCTCATTGTAGAGGGCCAGTGTGCGAAGGACATTATCTTTGAATGAATGTATTTGTGTTTATCCAGTCCTGTATTGTGGAAGAAAGCCTATATGTAATATATTGCTTATTTTTTTCAAAAATATTTCCTCCTGTGCGGCCATTTATTTAAATCTGAGAGTTGGACGGTCGTCGGCTTCAACCCCCATGTAGATAGTACAGGGGTGTTCGGAGTGGAACCTAAACACACTTGACCCAAGAGTTTGGTCCATGAAGGAGGTGTTTAGTGCATCGAACCAGGCAATCGGACTATGTGTCTTTATCACCCTCACTTAGCCATAGGAGTTTGACAAATAGGAGTATAGGCGCAACCCCTAGTTTGTTTATCCGGACTAGGGTGTAACAGCCTGGATTTTGGCCCTTTTCTTTTTCTTTTGATTTATTGGTTTTTGCTCTGTTTTTCTTTTTTGGAGTGGTTCTGTGGCCTTGTCACTTGGGAAATCATCTTCATTTCCTCTCCCAAGTGGCTCTTCATTATCAAAATCTTGCCAAGATCATGTCACTCCAATGCTTGACCAAACCCTAAAATCTTTTTCTAGGAAATATTCCTTTTCCTATTAAAGGAATAACCCTATCTGCCCTAGGTTGTGAAGCAACCTATATTTTTGCCCATTCAAAAATCCCCAAATAATTCTTATAAATTTTTTGTGTCATATCTTTCTCAAATATGGCAAAATATGTCATTGGCCATATTTCCCATCATTCTCAATAAATTCATTTCCTATTCTGTCCTACATGGCACATTGTGAAGCAAGTGCTATTTATTTTTTCCCATTTGCCCCCAAACTTTTTGGGCATGATATATCATCCAAATAACTGACCTATGCCAAAATTCAACTTTATTTACCTAGCCAAACTTCCTTAGTGATTTTTCAAAGTTCCTGTTTGAGGGAAGCCTTTGTGAAGGAAGTGCTAGCTAGGTTTATCCAAAGGAGTTGAAATTTTTCACACTCCTTCATGTGCTCATATTATCCCACTCCTCCAAAATTCATCTCCATACCTTGATCTATGTGAGCACATGACCAAATCTTTGATTCTGTTAATATTTTCAGGTTGTGAAGCAAGTATAATTTATATTGCTTCAAAAATCCTGATAAATTACCAGATGGTTCTACTACCCAAATAACTTCTCTCCACCAAATTTTGCACCATTTCATCAAGCCAATATTTCTCTAGAATTATTGCAAGTTTCTGGACAGAGGGAATAGCTGTGAAGGAAGTACAATTTTGGTAAAACCAATTGGTATGAAATTTTTTACAGCACCTTTATCTGGCCAAATCACTAATCCCTGCCAAATTTCACCTCAAGTGGTTACTCTATGTGAGTGAACCATCATGATCTTGATTCTGGACCCATAATGTGAGTTACAAAGCAACTATATTAGTTTGAGCTCCATTATGCCCCAAAACCTCCAGGATCATAGTCCTTCCATAGATAATCACCCCAGACAAACTCTTTGGCGCCAGTAAAATCCCTGTGAATCACCAGTGCACGGCCAAGTTTACTGCAGTAAACTTTAGAGCTTAGTTACCATTTAACCATACCACTTTTCACTGATCTACCACCTCAGTTGCAACCTCCCCTGGATGAACTATCAACTAGACAACATTTTGGGTGATGTAGAGCATTGAATGCCCCAGTTCACATGGTGACTACGACGATGGCATCAAAGTGCGCGCGCTCTGTGCGCAGTGGCCGCGTCCAGCGTGCCGTTTCTGCTTCGTCCTCTTCCCTCTCGTTGTCTTAGCGCGCATGAGCATGTCCCTTGGCTTCACCTCATCGTGGTCGTTCCCCTGGACCCCTCTCCCCCTCTGTTCGTTTCCTCACCGATGCTCGCCGCCGAACGCCCACGAGGGCACAGTGCTCCGTTTGGCTCCGAGCTCACTTCGGCCGCTTCCTCCCCGTGCTCCGTTGGCCTCCTCTGCCCCGTGAGACGCTCCACTGCTCCTCCCCGTCGTCTACCAGCGGGCCCGCGTGCACGCACACGCGTCCACGGCGCCGGCCACGCGTCCGCGGCGACGCCAGCACGACAGCTCCTCCCCCACCTATTTATAGACCCTCCCCATGGCCTCCGAGCACACCATCAGCCCTCCCTCACTCCCAGAGACCCGACTAGCTAGTCCCTCAAGCTCTAGGAGTTCTCCTTCCCCTCCCATGGCCGTAGCCCCGCCGACGGCCTCTTCTCGAACCCGAGCGAGCCAAGCTCTCTTTCCCCGTCCTACCACCTCCAGTAGCGTCCCCAAGTCCCCTGGAGACGCCCCAACGCTTGTCCCCCTCCTCTGGTGGCCGTTGGTCGTGAATCCCGTCGGTGCCCGTCGCCACCGTCCGCCATGTCCTCGCTCCCTCTCGCCTCGGCCCTCCCTGGAGCCCGTGCTCTCCGTAGACGGGTGCGGACACTCCTACTGAGCTCGCCCATTGGTCGAGCGAGGGGAGGGGGGGATGGCCGGAGCCGGCCGGCCGAGCCCCCGCGCCCCTTCCTCTGTTCTTTGTCCGCGTCGGGGGGAAGAAGAGGAGGAGCAGGAGGAAGGAGTTGACCGAGTGCATGGACCCCGCGGCCGCACTAGTCAGTGACTTGGGGGGTTGACCTCGCTGATGCTGACGTGGCAAGTGGAGACGTATTCGGGGTGTGTGTTTTCATGTGCAGAAAGCGTATCACGTGGAGTACGCTTCCTCTTTGGGTAAGCGTATTTTGTTTGTTCTTCGGGCGCAAATGCGCTTTCCTCTCTGGAAAGCGTATTTTCTGAAATCTGCTTCTGCCTTATCCACTCAGGGGCTTGTTTGTGATGATATTTTTTGTAGATTAGTCCCTGAACTTCCTCACCTCACAACGTTTTACTCGCAACTCCAAATGAGGTGATTCCAAAGCCCATTTCTTCGGTTCGTCGAGCCCGTTCTGTCGGTATCATTTTCACCATGTTTTAACATTATGAAAATGACCATTTTGCCCCTGCGCTTAATCAGCCTCCCCCGGGAATGAACGTTTTCTGGCGATTCTTTTCGCTAGCTTCTCGCACTTTCTCCCGGTGATTTCTTCCACCCCAGGCAAGCCACACCCTCTGTCGGTGTCAAAACCGACGGATCTCAGGTAGGGGGTCCCAAACTGTGCGTCTAGGCCGGATGGTAATAGGAGGCAGGGGACACGATGTTTTACCCAGGTTTGGGCCCTCTCGATGGAGGTAAAACCGTACGTCCTGCTTGATTAATATTGATTATATGGGTAGTACAAGAGTAGATCTACCACGAGATCAGAGAGGCTAAACCCTACAAGCTAGCCTATGGTATGATTGTATGTTCTGGTTGTTGTCCTACGGACTAAAACCCTTTGATTTATATAGACACCGGAGAGGGTTAGGGTTACACAATGTCGGTTACAAAGGAGGAGGTATCCATATCCGTATTGCCTAGCTTGCCTTCCACGCCAAGTAGAGTCCCATCCGGACACGAGATGAAGTCTTCAATCTTGTATCTTCATAGTCTAACAGTCCGGCCAATGGAGATAGTCCGGCTGTCCGGAGACCCCCTAATCCAGGACTCCCTCAGTAGCCCCCGAACCAGGCTTCAATGACGATGAGTCCGGTGCGCAGTATTGTCTTCGGCATTCCAAGGCGGGTTCCTCTCCAAATTCCGTGTACTTGTCGAATTAGTGTCCGGTCTCTTGTGAATGTTGCACTCCTTGGCTTCCACGCCTAATAATGGCCACTTCCCACGTGTCGAGCGAATGTGAAGAGCCAGGGAGTTTTCACATTTACCCTCCTAGCTGTATGAATGAGCCGCCTATTAAAAAGACGAGGATTCAGATCCAAATCACACCATCCTCCCTTGGCGAGCCTTCATCGGAGCGCACCTGACAGAGATCCATTCCATCATGGCCGGTCGACGCAGCTCCTCCTCTCGCCCCTAGCTCCAAGCCTGGAGATTGGGAGAGATGTTCTGTCCCGCACAGCAAATTAGTGATGCTTCAGACCAAGGGATTTCTTCCCCCAGCGTACCTGGTCCCGGTTCGAGCCGGGCTTCCCACCTATAATGGCGGAGAGCAAGCGGAGAGCCCTGCCTTGTCCCTTATTTGGTAAGAGGGCTCGGATTCCCAATTCATCCATTTCTTCGGGGGCTCCTGGAGTTCTACGGCCTCCAGTTGCACAACCTTACGCCTGCCTCCATGCTGCATATCGCGGGATTCGTAGCCCTTTGCGAGTTGTTTTTGGGCTGTGAGGCTCATTTCGATCTGTGGAAGAAGTTGTTCTGCCTTGTGCCCCGTTCTTAGAAGGGGTCAATATATCAAGTGGGCGGAGACGAAGTGTGGCGTATTGCCGGGACCGGATACCTGTCCGGGACCCCAAAGAAGACGTCAGAAGACCGGCCTTCAGAATGGTTTTATATAGAAGATGTGCCCCTCCCGGATCCTATTTGGATCGGCCTTCCTGAGTTCGACAACGCCCCTTTGAAGAAGCGCCAGAGCTGGCATCCACGGAGCTCCCTGGAGGAAGATGACAGGGACATTCTTTACCTGATGAGCCGGATAAGTTTTTTTTAGCTCGATCCGGATTGACCATGATCGAGGCCATGGCCATATGTATCATGCGGGGGGTGCAGCCGCTTCAGTATAGAGGCCACCCCATGTGGAATTTCAATGGGTAGGATGACGCCACCGGCTACGGCCGTAAAGGGCCGGGATCGGTTGTTGATTTAATAAAGATCTTATCCACTTTGTACAAGGGAGAAGAGGAGGAATTCCTTCATGTCAACCCGCAGGGCGGATTTTCAATGTACAATCCTCCGAGATGGGTAAGCAGAGACTTTTTCTCGCCCATCCGTTTCATACTTCCGCAGTTAAGTATTCAGTCTAGCGATTTCTACGCAGGAACTGCGCCAGGCTGTAAGGGTGATAAACAACTCCCCTCCACAACCCGAGGACCCTGGACGGTCCCTCGACCCGGCCTCCCAGGAGGATCCGGACATATCTGTGGAGCTGATCGATGGGGTGTTTTACCAATTAAGCAATGATAATGCTTTGGTGGCCATTACGGCCGATTACCCCGGGCTAGTTCCAGCCTCACAGGTGACTGAGACCGAAGTCCCAGCACTTCAAAAAGGGATTCGTCCTTGCGTGTTTTTGATCGCCGTATAATAGCCATGTTTTGCAGGGGAGGTCCTCGAGGCAGAAGGCCGAGCCTGCAGCGACTGGCCAACAAGGGGCCGTGAGGCCAGGCAGGCTGAAAAGACCCACAGTCCGGATTGAGGCACCGGTGCAGTGGTACGACGCGCCATCTTTATTGCAAGAAATTATTCGCATAGGCGTATCAATGCCCATGCCCTCTTTTCAGGAAAAAGAGCGCTCGCCGGACTATACCCAGAGAGGCTACCAATCGCGCCTCCACAAGCCAGGCTCCAAGGCCGGATTCGGGGGCGGGAACGGATACGAGGCGTGCGCCAGGTGCTCCTCCGACAGAGGATGCAGATAAACTGTCCACCACCAATTCCGAGGTGGAAAGTGTCATGAACCACAAGCATCGCCGGACTATTCTTCGTGACACTTGTTTCTCCCAAGAGGCATTGGATGCCTTCAACTCGGGAGACGCGCACCTCCGTGCCACTCAAAATGGTCTAGCCAGAGCCACGGAGCAGTATGTAAAAGACATACGGGTGAGAAAATTTGGTGATTATATATATCAGTAGCCCCTGAGAATTGAAACAGATAGGATAACTGATTTAAGGATCATTTGTTATGCAGGTTCTTACAGAAAAGAATACTCAACTGTCCCACGAGCTGGAAGAGTGCAAAGCCCAACTTCAGGCCGCACTGGCCGCAGCAGGGGAGCCCAAAGAGACCCCCTCTGGTAACATATCCTTTGAATGATAGGTATCATATAGAATGCAGCGTATATGCAGATCTGACGATAAAATTGCAGATGACGCTGGAGTAAATCCGGATAAGCAACAGCTCATACGCCAGCTGAAGGCCGGTGAGAGCGTGCTTACGAGGGTGAGGCAGGAGAAAAATGATCTCCTAGATGCCAACACCAAGCTGGGCGTGGAACTACAAGATGTTCGTGCCCAACTGTCGGACTCTGTTACAAAAAATCGGCGGCTTCGACGTGGCATATTTAGTAAGTGCTTGAACGAACTTTGAAAAGGAGTTCGGCGAAGAAGCTGGCTGACAGAGTTATGTCTGTAGGTATGCTAATAGGTCGTCCTGCCGAGGAGATGCCCGGTTCAATGAGTGGCCTTCTTCCCGAGCTCTCAAAGCTGCACGAACGAGTTCGACATGTGATGCAAGGCGTCGCCCAGGCATTGTGGCCATCCGTCTCCATACCCAAAGGCCTTGGAGAGCTTGCAGAAAAGCTAAAGGGAGCGCGGCGGCGCTTCCGATTATGGAAGATATCGGCCTGCCGTCAGGGCACCAGGGAAACCTGGGCAATGGTGAAGACAGGTACACAAAGGCTGATCCGAACCATATGGCCGAAGTTGGACCTGTGGGGCCCGATGGGAAGGAGATCCCTGTGAGCTTAGTATACGACCAAGTAGAATTGGCCACAAAGTATTCCCAACAGGACTGTAGACTAGACAGCCTGTTGGATGGTATTGAAGAGGAATTCAAGCAGTCAAATTGACTATGTAATTTTGAAGTGACATGTATAATGCCTTCTAGCCGGATTGTAGATCGTTTGTCGTGGCGGACCTTTTCGCTTCGACCTCGGGACCCGACGGTCCGGAGTGTATCCGAATACCCTCTCGGTCATGTAAGAACCGGGGCATGTGTGGAGACTAGGCGTAGGGGTCATTAGTGCTTTATCAGACAAGTGCCCAACTAGTTATGTTATATTACATGGGTAGTAAGAAACATCTTCCAGGGAGAATAGTTCCATTAAGGGTTCCTTTCCCTGGGTAAGCATGCCCTAAAGTGCATGTCCGGACTGTGACAAGAAGCACAGAAGAAGCATCTAGGGGAAGATATGGATAATAACTAAAAGTCATCTTTTGTTCACCGGCCGAATATTCCCTTAAGAACACTAGCTTTTGGCTTCACCCAGTCTGAGGTACACGTCCGGCTGACCCGACGGTAACAATCGCAGAGGTGCTCCCCTTATGCCCTAGCCGAATTAACAAGAACGTAGGGCATAAATACAAGAGCCAGGCAACCCAGCTTGGCCAAAACTTAAGTCATATCGATGCATATAATGGTGAAAAAAGGTACATGCGGAAGTATAACACATGTGTTGGGCGTGAGGCCCAGGTAAATAATTTAAGCTTCTGTGAAAGAAGCCCCCAGGTATGAAGAGTGCGACTAGCGCATCTGTAATGTATGAGTGAGGCACAAGGTGACCCTTGAAGTCCTAGAGAAATAAAAGAAAGAAAGGGAAACAAGACATATGATGCATATGCAGAAAATGGACAAAGGGAGGGGACTAACATAAAGTCCGGTGCTAGGCGTAGAATCTTCGGAGCCTGGCTGCATTCCATGGGTTAGGCTCGAGTCGACTAGTCGATGCATCCCGCAGTCGGTACGCTCCACCGGTCAGAACTTGGTCGATAATGAAGGGACCTTCCCATTTGGGCTCGAGCTTGTTCTTTTTCTTATTCGGCAGCCGTAGAACTAGTTCTCCAACGTTATAAGTTTTGGCCCGTACTTCTCTGCTTTGGTATCTGCGAGCCTGTTGCTGGTAAAATGCGGAACGGGCTTTGGCTATGTCGCACTCTTCCTCCAAGGTGTCCAGACTGTCCTGCCGATCGAGCTCGGCTTCTCTTTCTTCGTACATGCGCACTCGAGGTGAGTCATGAATTATGTCACAGGGCAGGACTGCCTCTGCGCCGTACACCATAAAAACGGTGTATATCTGGTACTACGATTCAGCGTGGTCCGCAGCCCCCAGAGTACAGAGTTGAGCTCCTCTACCCAGTGCGTGTCAGACTCCATTAAGGAGCGCACTAATCTGGGTTTAATGCCGCTCATTATAAGACCATTTGCTCGTTCGACTTGACCGTTGGTTTGTGGGTGATAGACTGAAGCATAATCGAGCTTGATGCCCATTTTGCTGCACTAGAGTTTTACCTCGTCGGTCGTGAAGTTTGTGCCGTTATCAGTGATGATGTTGTGGGGGACGCCGTAACGGTGTACAACCCCGGATATGAAATCTATCACCGGTCTGGATTCGGCTGTTTTAACCGGTTTAGCCTCTATTCATTTGGTGAATTTATCCACCATGACCAATATGTATTTTTTCTTATGGGTTCCCCCTTTAAGGGGTCCAACCATGTCAAGCCCCCAGACCGCGAAGGGCCATGTAATGGGGATTGTTTGGAGGGCGGTGGTTGGCATGTGGCTTTGATTTTCAAAGAGCTGGCAACCGGCGCAATGTTGGACCAAGTCCTGTGCATCTGCCCGGGCCATTGGCCAATAGAATCCTATATGGAAGGCCTTGCTTATAAGAGCCCGGGCTGCGGCGTGATGACCGCCGAGTCCGGCGTGAATTTCTGCCAAAAGGTTCCGCCCTTCCTCTTCGGAGATGCACCTTTGAAGGACTCCGGTAGCGCTTTTTTTGTACAATTCTCCCTCATGGACCTTGTAGGCCTTGGATCGCCGCACTATGCAGCGTGCCTCATTTTGGTCCTCCGGAAGTTCCTGTCTAGTTAGGTAGGCCAGGAATGGTTCTGTCCACGGGGCAATAATGGCCATTATTTCATGGGCTAATTGTGTTATTTCGGTGGCGGAGCCTCCGATTGTGTCAGAGAGTTCGGTATCGGGTATTTTGGCCGGGTCCAGACTGTTGTTACCGGTGTCCCCTTCCCATGCTACGGATGGCTTAAAAACCCTTTCCAGAAATATTTTGGGAGGGACCGCGTCGCGTTTTGCGCCGATGCGGGCGAGGATATCCGCCGCCTGATTGTTTTCCCGAGCCACATGGTGAAATTCGAGCCCCTCGAACCGAGCTGACATTTTTAGGACGGCATTGTGATAAGCTGCCATTTTCGGATTCTTGGCATCAAAGTCTCCATTTATTTGGGATATCGCGAGGTTCGAATGCTCGCTCACCTCTAGGCATTGAATGACCATGGATACTGCCATCCGAAGACCATGTAGAAGGGCCTCATATTCGGCGGCGTTGTTGGAGTCCGTATACATTATCTATAGTACGTATTGAACGGTGTCTCCTGTTGGGGACGTCAAAACGACGCCAGCCCCTAGACTAGCCAACATTTTGGAGCCGTCAAAGTGCATGATCCAGTTTGAATATGTGCCGTACTCTTTAGGGAGTTCGGCTTCCATCCACTCAGCGATGAAGTCAGCCAAAACTTGCGACATTATAGCTCGCCGTGGCTTGTAAGTTATGTCGAACGGGAGGAGCTCAATGGCCCATTTGGCAATCCGGCCCGTCGCGTCGCGGTTGTTTATAATATCGTTAAGTGGTACTTCCGAGGCTACCATTATCGAACACTCTTGAAAGTAGTGTCGCAGCTTCCGGGATGCCATAAATACCGCGTACGCTATCTTTTGATAATGCGGGTACCGTGATTTGCATGGAGTAAGGACAGTGGACACATAGTAAACCGGCTTTTGAAGGGGGAATTTGTGTCCGTCCACTTCTCGCTCGACGACGAGCACTGAGCTTACTACTTGATGAGTTGCCGCAATGTATAATAGCATTGGTTCGCCAATGTTTGGCACGGCCAGGACTGGGTTTGTTGCCAATATGGCTTTTATTTCATTGAGTCCGGCCGTGGCAGCGCCCGTCCACTCGAAGTGTTCGGTGCGCCGAAGGAGGCGATAAAGGGGTAATGCCTTTTCTCCCAAGCGGGAGATAAAGCGGCTTAGAGCCGCCACACATCCAGTCAATTTTTGTATTTGTTTGAGGTCTATTGGGGTAGCCAACTGTAACAACGCTCAGATTTTGGCCGGATTAGCTTCAATACCTCTACTGGAGACAATGAATCCCAGGATCTTTCCAGCTGGTACGCCGAAAACGCATTTTTCCGGATTGAGCTTGATGTCATATGTTTGGAGGTTGTCGAATGTGAGCCTCAAGTCGTCTACTAGAATTTCGACATGCTTGGTTTTAACGACCACGTCATCCACATATGCCTCCACTGTTTTGCCGATCTGGTTTGCCAGACATGTCTGAATCATGCGCTGATATGTTGCGCCAGCGTTTTTGAGCCCGAAGGGCATTGTGTTGAAGCAGAATGGGCCGTATGGTGTGATGAATGCCGTTGCGGCTTGGTCTGGCTCTGCCATTTTAGTTTGATGGTAGCCGGAGTATGCATCGAGGAAACACAATGAATCGTGTCCCGCGGTAGCATCGATGATTTGATCGATGCGGGGGAGGGGGAAGGGATCCTTTGGGCAGGCCTTGTTAAGGTCCTTAAAATCGACGCACAAGTGCCAGGATTTGTCCTTCTTTGGTACCATTACCAGGTTTGCTAGCCAGTCCAGATGTTTTATGTCTCTGATGAATCCGGCCTCCAATAGCTTGGCTAGTTCCTCTCCCATGGCTTGTCTCTTAGGTTCGGAGAAACGTCAAAGAGCCTGCTTGACTGGCTTAAATCCTTTTAGGATATTTAGGCTGTGCTTAGCCAGCCTGCGTGGGATTCCTGGCATGTCTGAAGTGTGCCAGGCAAAAATGTCCCAGTTCTCGTGTAGGAACTCTCGCAGTGCAGCGTCGACATCAGGGTTTAATTGTGCCCCGATGGAAGCTGTTTTGTAGGGTCCATTGGATGGACTTGGAATTTAACTATTTCGTCCGCCAGTTTAAAGGAGGTGGACTTGGATCTTTTATCGAGTATCACATCGTCTCTGTTCACCATGGTGCGCAACGTAGTTAGTTCCTCGGCCGCTAGGGCTTCGGATAGTGCCTCAAGGGCCAATGCAGCTGTCTTATTTTCGGCGCGGAGTGCTATGTCTGGATCACTAGCAAGAGTGATGATTCCGTTGGGCCCGGGCATTTTGAGATTCATGTACCCATAATGGGGTATGGCTTGGAAGATTGTAAACGCCTCCCGCCCTAATAGAGCATGGTATCCACTGCTGAACGGGGCTACTTGGAATGTAGTTTCTTCGGACCTGTAATTATCCGACGTGCCGAATACCACGTCTAGTGTGATTTTTCTAGCACAGCGTGCTTCCTGACCGGGGATGATTCCTCTAAAGGTTGTGCTACTTTGCTCAATGCGGCTCCAGTCTATTTCCATCTTTTGAAGAGTTTCCTCATAGATGAGGTTTAATCCGCTGCCGCCGTCCATGAGTACCTTGGTGAGTCGAAAGCCGTCCACGATTGGACTGAGGACCAGTGCGGCTGGTGCTCGGGCTGTTCGGAATTTAGGTTCGTCACTGGCATTGAAGGTAATAGCCGCGTCACTCCAAGGATTTATTTCTGCTATGTGGCAGATTTCGGCCATGCTGCGGAGTGTTCGCTTGCGTCTATTATTTGACGCGAAGGTCTCAAAGACCGTTAACGCCGTATTGTTGTCCACGGGATGATGCTGTGTTGTCTTTGGGAGGAGTAGATCCTCACCACTTTTAGCCACCTGCCAGAGTATCCAACATGCTCTAAGGCTGTGCGTTGGTATTGCACCCACTGTACTATGAATTTTGCAGGGTCCGTTGAGCCATCCCTCCAGTACGGTTCCTTGCCCCGTAGAGGGCTTTTGCTTTTTGGTAGTTAACCCAGGTGTATTGTGATAATGCACCCTTTTATTTCGGACTAGGTTTGTATTCAGGGCCGTATTATCCCAAAATTTTATTTCGGTTTTCCAGGCGCTTTCCATCACATAGTACTTTCATACTATGGACACCAAGTCGGCAAAGCGTGTAATTTCGCGACGACTTATGGCGTTGAGGATTCCCTTGTCCGTGCAATTATTGCAGAAGAATGAAATTGCGTCTTCCTCGCGGCAGTCCTTTATCCTATTCATGACCAGGAGGAATCTGGCCCAGTAATGGTGTACTATTTCTTCGGGCTCTTGCCTAATTTGGGATAGATCGCGTATGTTTGGGTGGGTGGGTGTAATTGAATCCGAATCCTCACCCAATCTGAGACTCAGGGGCCAAGGAGTTTCCAAACTCGGAAGTTTGGATTCTTGGATGTTTTCTGATAAATCTAGCCCGCTGCCTGATTCTAGGTTCAGGCTTTGAGTGACGTCCTCCCCTCCGTGGGTATCCGACTTGGAGGGATCGGGAATTCGGACATAGCTAATCCTTAAGATAGATGAAGGGTTGCCGCATTGTTCCTCCACCACTGCAACGTGATGGGTGACCTAGGGAGAGTTGATCTCTCTCAGATCGGGTTTAGGCCCAACCTGATCATAGTCTATAGCGACTCCTAGGGTGGCGATGCGATCCAAGAGCTCGTTCGGGGAAGAGAGCTCCATTGGATCTAACTGCTCGGCGAGTTCCGAGTTGACGTGAAGATTGCTTTCGATGACCCGAGAAGTCATCGTCGGTGCAGCGGCTGAACAGGCGGTCATAAGAAAACCACCTAGCCGGAGAGTTTGGCCGATAGCCAAAGCTCCCTCAGCAATAGTGTCGTCTTTAAAGACGGGATGAGACATCCTTCCTGGTGGCGACGACACAGCGGAACTCTCAATGAAAGCACC
This sequence comes from Triticum dicoccoides, assembly GCF_002162155.2. Classification (NCBI taxonomy): domain Eukaryota; kingdom Viridiplantae; phylum Streptophyta; class Magnoliopsida; order Poales; family Poaceae; genus Triticum; species Triticum dicoccoides. The sequence goes on along the minus strand of NC_041390.1, from coordinate 391,051,158 downwards.
AATGTCGGTGTCAAAACCGGCGGATCTCGGGTAGGGGGTCCCGAACTGTGGTCTAGGCCGGATAGTAACAGGAGGCAGGGGACACGATGTTTTACCCAGGTTCGGGTCCTCTTGATGGAGGTAAAACCCTATGTCCTGCTTGATTAATATTGATGATATGGGTAGTACAAGAGTAGATCTACCACGAGATCAGAGAGGCTAAACCCTAGAAGCTAGCCTATGGTATTATTGTATGTTGTGGTTGTTGTCCTACGGACTAAAACCCTTCGGTTTATATAGACATCGGAGAGGGTTAGGGTTACACAAGGTCGGTTACAAAGGAGGAGGTATCCATATCGGTATTGCCTAGCTTGCCTTCCACGCCAAGTAGAGTCCCATCCGGACACGAGACGAAGTCTTCAATCTTGTATCTTCATAGTCTAACAGTCCGGCCAATGGAGATAGTACGGCTGTCCGGAGACCCCCTAATCCAGGACTCCCTCACCCTCCATTAGCATGATTGCAATGCAGTGACATGGTTTAAGTTATTTGAACTTGTTTAAAATATGGCATTAGCTATGTATGATTTGTTCATGGCATTTCTCGAAGTATTGTTTTGATCTTGATATTGCCATGATATTGCTTGGAGTTCTAGGACTTATATTTTGATGACTATTTGGATATCATGTGCCTTTGGATTCTTAGTGGCTAGTGTGATTATTTTCATGATGGTATCTATTATTATCTAGGAGCATTACTTTGGATATCATGTTGCCTTTGGATTCTTAGTGGCTAGTATGATTATTTTCATGATGGTATCTAGTATTATCTCGGAGCATTACTTTGGATATCATGGTGCCTTTGGATTATTAGTGGCTAGTGTTAGTTTCATCATGATGCTAGATGATATTATGTTCTAGAGTATGATGTTGGAGATGATGCTTGCATATGGATCATAGTTGGATAGTTAGTTCTTGATATTTGACTAGTAGTGATGCGGAGCATCCTATGGACATCACCATGTCAAGAGTTCATTCGGCAAGTGACACATGCGACATCTACTTCACATACATAAAGGTGAATCCTCTCCTTTACAGGTGCTCACTTGACCCCTTCGAGGATGGTATACTACTTGACCCTCCATCGTGCATGCATAGGTATTGTCGGAGCTTCATGGATGATGAGGAGGAGTGCAAGCACCAAGGATCACCTACACCATCCGCGAGGGAAGCCTGGAAGAGAAGACGCAAGAAGAAGAGCTGTCAAAGAAGCTCCAGCCACCGGACGACTGGTCGGGTCCGGACGTCTGGCGCCTGAAGATCCACCGGACGACCGGTCCAGACCGGACGACCGGTGTCCCTGCACCCGAGCCAAACGAGCGGACGTCTGACACCACCGGACGACCGGCGACCGGACGACCGGTCCAGACCGGAAATCCGCTGCACCAGCATCCGAGCCAGATTGAGCGGACGACCGGCCCCTACCAGACGTCCGTCCGCCCACGAGCCATCGAACGACCGGTCCCCAACGGACGTCCGGTACCTGGCTGTGTCCAGTTGTGGGCTGAGGCCCATGTAGCCCTTCACTTTCCGCCCCATTTGCACTACGACTATAAATAGACCTCTCCCTCCTCCTTTCTAGGGTAGCGTTGTGATAGCTCATTTGAGAGATAGAGCTACGCTCATCCATATCGGATCTACTCCTTCAGAGAGACCGCGGCCCCTCTTCGGAGAAGATCCACCTTGGATTCAAGACCTCCTTGCGGAAAATATCCCCTCGTGGATAAAAGACCTCCTCACGGAGAAGAACCGGCTACCTTTGTATCGTCCTTAGTTGATTGTGGATCGTGTATCTTACTTTATGTATTCGAGGATCTAGCACATGTGTGATCTATTCATGTTGGTTTGAGTGTTTTCTCTCGTTTTCCCCTTTGTGTTCTTCGTGTTCTTTGCGGGATTCCGCTCCTTTCATGAAAGATCGGGCCACTAGGGTTCTACCCTACATCATCTTGGTATCATGAGCCACGTTGATCACGATTTCGGAGCCTTCCCCATCGTTTTCTAGCCTTCTTTTGCTTGATTTCGTCCTAAATTCGAAAATCCCCACCAAAAATAGCCCCAATTTTTTTGTGATTTGTTGGTTTTGATGATGTTTTGTTGATTTTGATCCATGGATTTGCTTGGTTTTGAGTGGATCTAGCATTTCCCCAATTTTCCCCACTTACCATCCACGAAATCTCATCAATTTTGACCCCAAAATCCCCAAATTCCGCCCAAAATCGCGTCCCGGATCTGAAATCTCGCGTTGACCCCGACCACCGGACGACCGTCACTTTACCGGACGTCCGGAGCCCCTGGAACGACCGGACGTCCGTCATCCACCGAACGACCGGAACCCCTAACCCAAGCAGAATCACCGGATTTCCGACCCGACCGGACGTCCGGCCACCGGACATCCGTCCCTTAGCGGACGTCCGCTACCTGTAAAAACTCACTTCGGCTGATTTTTGTTTCGGCCATAACTAATTCATCCGAACTCCGATTTTGACGTTCTTTAGCTCGTTTTGAAGCTCTTTACACCCTCCTTCCCACAAAAATACCATCAACATCATTTGACTCCATCAAATTTTCTGAAATTTGGCAAGTTTGCCTAGGCCCTCTACCATATCATCCGCTACACCACCATAGCCTTCCGCAACCTAACCAATTCTGCTCCCCATCGCATTAGTGGTTGCTTGAGGAGTGATTTGAGTCTCCTAAGGTGTTTCGGCTACTTAGGGATGGTTGCTTCTTCATCGACCACCACCACCACTTCCGCATAACCTTTCCCACCATACACTTCCGCCACCTCAACTTAACCCAATTTTGTTTGTGTTGTGAGTTGTGTCTCCTAAGGTGTTTCGGCTACTTAGGGACCATGCTTCCAACTCCGACACCGTGTATTGTACACCACCATAACCTCCACTTCCGCATTGCGTACTCCTCAACCCATCATTGCATTTCCACAATCCCTTTGAGCTTCCGCAACCACCACCGCATCCCGCTACCACCATTTTGAGATTTGACGTTTGAGATTTTGAGTTCGCGGTTTTTCCGTTTCCTAAGGTGTTTCGGCTACTTAGGGACGAGTCACCATCATCTTGGTATCTCCATCAAGATCACCGCCACTCATCATTCGCCACGGACGGTAACCTACATATCATCTCGGTATCGTGGTACCCCTCCATTGTACATTCCCCTTGCAATTGCGTTGTTAACTCCTAGCCCATTTTGCGTTACTTGCCTATCGAGACTAGACATTTGAGTATTGCCGGCAACATTACTTGTGCACATTAGTGATCTACACCATACATTGCATACATACCATATCATATTGGCATCATATCATCTCGTGTGCCTCAAGTTTGTTCCCGCATATACACAATAGCTATCTTGGTTTGTGCATTGTGCAAAAGTGGCCTTACAAAAAAAAGAATAAAGCTTATAAGCAAAGAAAAAGAGTGAGCAAAGAGCTTGTAAGCAAGTGCCATAGCATCATACCACATTGCATATAAGATCATCTTGGATCATACCACCGGAACATCATACATATATAGCATACTTGGGATAGAAGTTGTTACATTTTGCAATTTATAGGTTGTGCACAAGTGTCGTATCCGCCTATTGAGAAATCGTGCTAGCATCTCTCTTGAGTTGTGGAACACGAGCGTTTTCCGTGGACTCCACATTTTGTGCTCATCCTTGGTTGCACGACCCCATTTATCTATCCGTGTGTGTGTTTCCGTGTGTCACATATTGCTATTGGTCTACTTGTTACACTTGCGAACTTGTGAATCTCTTTCAACATTATTGACTCTTGCTAACATTTTACATCAAATTTTTGTGCCACTATCCTCACCGAGCTCCACCATAAGCCTTACTTGTGTAGGTGTGAGAAACCGACAAGAATTGGTACCAATTGTGCTATTTCCTTGTCCACATTGGAGTGATCATTGATCCACTTTCAACTTCGGTCAAGGTACATTTGGTATTCGTTCTTCTCTTTCTCCACTCATATTGGCTTGAATCTTGTGATGGATAGGCAAGGCATTTCATCTCCGGTCTTCCACAACAACGACAGCGTGTACAACTACATCAACAACAAGCTTTCCGCACAAAAGGAGGAGCAAGATGCAAGGATGGAGGAGATTCATACCTTGTTGATCAACCGTTCTTCCCCTTCATCATCCTCGAGGTGGCGACGTTCAAGTCACAAGTCTCCGGAGCGCAAAAATGATGCAAGTGCAAGTCGTCCTCGTCCACATCTCCATGGCGACCACCATCACGTTTGTGATCCACCTCGTCATGAAGGGCAAGTCACCTCCAAGCAACATGTGCACGACGATGACGAACGACATCTACTACGAGTTCAAGCACGACAACGACACCATCATCATGATGATGCTCCACAAGCGCCTTCCTACAAGTCGCAACAAGCCCTACTTCACGCCAAGTCCAAACTTCATGACCACAAGAGAAGACCGCGAGACAAGCACCACCAAGACGGAGCTACGACTACACCAAGTACTTTGGCATCTTCACCTAGCGACTTCAAGGCATCTTCGCCTTCGGATATATGGCATCTTCGCCAACAAGCACCTCAAGACTACGCTCAAGAGAAGCTCCCCAAGCTCAAGTCCGCGACTTCCACGAGCTACTACGACCTCGACATCGACCATGCGATTCCTTTCTATGGGACTCAAGAACCCGAGGAGTATCTCGAGTGGGAGCGTTTGATGGACGACTACCTCAAGCTACATCAAGTCCCTCCCGAGGATCAAGTGAAGTGCGCCACAAGGAACTTCCACGACTACGCGTCCACATGGTGGCTTCACACACCTTCTGAGAGCTACGACATGAGTTGGCCTAAGACGAAGAGAGCTTTGCGGCGAGAGTTTGTGCCTCCAACCTACACGGAACAACTTCAACTCCAATTGGAGAACACTATCCAAGGATCCAAGTCCATCGACGAGTACTTCAAGGAGATGAAGATTGCCTTGCGACGAGCCGGCTTGGACGACCCCATTTCGATGAAGTTCCACTTCATGATGGGATTGCACAATGACATCTCCAAGACTCTCTTCCTTGAGAACTACAAGTCCCTCGACGACAACTACATTGGTGCTCTCAAGGCGGAACAAGAACTCATGAAGGACAAAGCTTCTCCACCCCATGCTCACTTCACGACGACCAAGCTCGATGAGAACGAGCATGAGGCTAGTACCACCAAGATGTCCAAGCCCAACGAGCTCCAAGACGATGCTCCCAAGTTCGACTTCATCGCCATCCCTCTTTGTGGCATTGATGATGCCGAGTCCTCCATGACTCTTTTTCAAGACGGTGCGGCGACGAGTACAACTACGGAGACCCTCAAGGACCAAGCTTTGGAGGCGAGCGACACGGTGGTGAGCAAGGATGATGCTTCCATCTTAGGAGGCGAGTGTGATGATGTGCCATCTTCGGCCTTCATCCACGACGAGAGTGATGTTGTGCCATCTTCGGCCTTCATCCACGACGATGACTACGAGACGGTTGAGCATGGGATTTTCCCTTCGACCACGACGACGTATGATGACTTGAGTGACTTGTGCCACCATATTGAGAGTGAGAGTGACTTCACCACTAGCCACATATATGTGTTGCCACAATTCCCATGTGAGGAGAGCCACAACCCCCACCACTTGAGTGAGATGAGTGACTCCACCATATGTGAGTTTGAGTGCACCTATTTTGAGGGAGTGAGTGAACCACCACATAGAGAGAGTGAGATAGTTGATAGGTCATGTGAGGCCACTTTCAACACTAACGACTTGACCTCTACCTCTATTGTGTCTTCTCATTTGGTGCTAGGTCCCTTATATGATGATGCGCCGATTCTCGACGACTTCGTCCTACCTTTGGACAAGACGATGACCATGGTGGAATATGATGCACCCCCCACATGGTGCCATCACAATGATGATCTTGACCACCATTCGGTCTTTCCCACCTCACCTACACCACATGAGTGGAATGACAATGGTAACATAGGTGAAGGTGATGCTCTAATCCCACTAGTGGACATTCTTGACATTGATTGCTTGCATGATGTTGATCCACCTATTTCCATGATTCATGCTAGTGCGACTTCCTCATGTGATGATTTGTTGCCCATTTACAATGAGTATGATGATTCTCATGTGAAGTCTATTAGTTGTGATGCCATGTTGCATAGGATTTCTTTTGCTAATTCTCTCGGTCACATCATGTTTGCCAATTTGCTTGACTTGTCATATGCTATGCATGAGATCGACCACATGTCATATTTGCAATCTCTTCATAGTGACTATGCATATGCCATTAAGATTAACCCAATTTGCACTTATGGCATAGATGACAAGCCTATGGTTATTGGCATTTGTTTCTCTTGTGATGATATTGACATGCTACCTTTGCATCATTTATCTCATATGCCATGCCATAACCACCTAGCTTCGGATATGCAGTGCTTTGGATGTTGTCCTTTTTCTCCATATGATGTTTCCAATATTGCTCATGAGGAGACCCCCATAGTTTCCTCATACATTTTAGGAGATTTTGATCACTCCCATCCATTGCATCATCCTCATACTTATGTGCACAATATGCTCCCCATGAATAAACATGATATTGATGTGCCATATATTTGTATGCTAAATTTGCATCCACACCGCGTTATACACAATAACTATTCTTTCATGATGGATGACATGTTCTTATACCATGCATCAAATTTCTTTGAGCAATGCTTATCTTGTGCTAACTCTCACGTGCACATACACATCATGATGGATGATGTGTACATTTACCACACACATAATTTCTTCCGTTTGTGTCTCTTTTGTGTAGGTACCTTGAATTCTTGTCAACCTCGCAATCCCATGAGTTGACAAAACGAGCTCTAGAGAGCAATGATGACTTGGGATCCCATGGATTGCCTTTCCCACCACTCTCTTCAAGCGAAGTCTTCGCGCATTTCTTCTACATGGCCCTCACTTGGCTATGGGTTGTTGTCCATTATATATCCTTTGCCCATCTTGCCATGTTCACTTTGCATGATATGCTCATTCACATGCTTTTGCCATGCATTTGTGACCCATGCTTTGCATTACAGATGATGATTGATTCTCATACTTGTATGTATATTTGCAAGCTTGGTGGAGATATTGCTTGTTATTGCCATGTTTGCTTTGTACCACGTGCCTATGATGATACTTCCATCTTGCTTTGTGTTCGTGCTTGCGATATGTCATGTGCATTCCTATGCCTATTATTTGCTCTCATGACATGATTGCCATGATTTACTCTAGTATGTTGCATCTTCTCACTACTAGCTTGCACGACTTGATTACTATGCTTGACTTGATTGCCTCACACATGATGAACAATTGCTCTTTATATTGTGTTGAGTGCCACACTATATTCACTACACCCCATGCACATTATGCTTGGATTGTCTTGCACTTGACCCATGTGTTTAGACACTTCATTTTACTTGGTGTTGTGAATGATTCATATGCCTACCATCGACCTTACATTGAGCAATTTGTGAATGCTTGCTATGAACTTGAGGTAGATGCTTCTTCTCTTGTCACACATATTTGCATCACTACCTCACATTCACATGCTTGTTTCCATGATGTCCTTCTTTGTGCTCAATTTATGTGCTTACATGCCATGTCACAATCCTTTGTCACACCATATGCTATGCTTGATGACAACACTTGTTGGGTGAATCACCTCTTGAATGCTTGGTTTTGCACTAACGCTAACCGTATTTGTTTTTCCAAGTGTTTGTTCTCCTTGCTCCTTTTGAAGGACTCACGAGACGGTGTGACATTGAAGAGTGCCCATTTCAAGCTTCAAGATGACGAGAACTTGGTGATCGACCACTACTACACGGCGATGCCATCTCTGTCCCATGGTGATTTGGATTTCGATCCGAGGTCGGATCTTTCCCAAGGGGGAGGGGATGATGCGGAGCATCCTATGGACATCACCATGTCAAGAGTTCATTCGGCAAGTGACACATGCGACATCTACTTCACATACATAAAGGTGAATCCTCTCCTTTACACGTGCTCACTTGACCCCTTCGAGGATGGTATACTACTTGACCCTCCATCGTGCATGCATAGGTATTGTCGGAGCTTCACAGATGACGAGGAGGAGTGCAAGCGCCAAGGATCACCTACACCATCCGCGAGGGAAGCCTGGAAGAGAAGACGCAAGAAGAAGAGCTGTCGAAGAAGCTCCAGCCACCGGACGACCGGTCGGGTCTGGACGTCCGGCGCCTGAAGATCCACCGGACGACCGGTCCAGACCGGATGACCGGTGTCCCTGCACCCGAGCCAAACGAGCGGACGTCCGACGCCACCGGACAGCCGGCGACCGGACGACCGGTCCAGACTGGAAATCCGCTGCACCAGCATCCGAGCCAGATTGAGCGGATGACCGGCCCCTAACGGACGTCCGGCCGCCCACGAGCCACCAGACGACCGGTCCCCAGCGGACGTCCGGTACTTGGCTGTGTCCAGTTGCAGGCTGAGGCCCATGTACCCCTTCACTTTCCGCCCCATTTGCACTACGACTATAAATAGACCTCTCCCTCCTCCTTTCTAGGGTAGCGTTGTGATAGCTCATTTGAGAGATAGAGCTACGCTCATCCATATCGGATCTACTCCTTGAGAGAGACCGCGGCCCCTCTTCGGAGAAGATCCACCTTGGATTCAAGACCTCCTTGCGGAGAAGATCCCCTCGTGGATACAAGACCTCCTCACGGAGAAGAACCGGCTACCTTTATATCGTCCTTAGTTGATTGTGGATCGTGTATCTTACTTTATGTATTCGAGGATCTAGCACATGTGTGATCTATTCATGTTGGTTTGAGTGTTTTCTCTCGTTTTCCCCTTTGTGTTCTTCGTGTTCTTCGCGGGATTCCGCTCCTTTCGTGAAAGATCGGGCCACTAGGGTTCTACCCTACATCAAGTAGTCTTATCATTCTTGGATTCATCATGATAGTAGTGTTATGCTATCCTCGGAGTATTTTGGAGATACAATATTCAGCTTTGGATTATTTGTTGGATATTGCTATGACTTTGATTATAGGTAGATAGATGATACCGGAATATCAGTCATAACTATTATATTTTGGGGATAAATTCCATCATTAAGTTGGTCAGGTGCCACTGAACCGGGCTTTTTCCATTGCAACCACATTTGCCTTTATGGGAAGGTCCTAATGTGGTCTATTGTCGTGCCTCTCGCCGGTGCCTCCAACGAGGGAAGGTTATGGGCATGCGGTACCCTGGCCCGGTAAGCAGACATAACCTTGTGTGCCCATAGTTGGATTTTGCGCACGTGGTCCCTGTTTGGGACCGTTTTGTTTGCCACGATGGTGGCCGTTTTGGCACGACGGTGGTCGTTGTGTCTTTGGTAGACACGGGGCCACCCAGGACTATCCCAGTGGGGAGTGAGTCGGAGTGGCCGGGAGAGTGTCACGGCAGTAGATCGGTTTTGTCGGAACGCCGTTGGTCCACCCGAATGGGAGTGCGTGGCCATGGGTTCCGTGGTGTGGGTAAAGTGCGCTACCTCTGCAGAGTGTATTTAAACTATCGATAGCCGCATCCTCGGTCATGGGCATGGGTTCGTACTAGGTCACACCGTTCGATCAACACTCACATGACGGAATTACTTATAGGTCTTTTATATGTTGATATGTTGAGCGGTACCGATTGGCAGGATGTTGATGATGTTGGAGACCAAGTATTGGTCATGGTAGTGATCGCCGGAAAGATCACCTTTTGAGACCAAGTGCTGGTCGTGGTAGTGATCGTCGGAAAGATCACCGTTTGAGACCAAGTGTTGGTCATGGTAGTGATCGCCGGAAAGATCACCGTTTGGTTTTGATCACGAGGTGATCGAGATGGTATATTGCTTGGCCGGTTAGCCAAGAGAGATATGGTTATGGAGATCTGAGATGGAGTTTTTTCAGTATTGTATCAGTTTCATACCATGCTTAGTAGTTGTTTCATCATGGTAGTTGTTAATTAATTAACCTGTAAATGCTATGTTATTATCTTGCCTTGATGTTTATGCTTGTTGTGAGCTTGCAAGTACATTCAATGTACTGACCTGGTGTGTCATGCCATATTGCAGGTGATGCCATGATTGCTTGATTGCTTGTTGATGGTTGCCGTGCGTGCGAGCTAGATCGTGTCCCAGCCAAAGTCCCTGCGGAGTGGAGTTCACCACCTTCGTTGTTGTTCCGTGATGACCCACAAGTATAGGGGATCTATCGTAGTCCTTTCGATAAGTGAGAGTGTCGAACCCAACGAGGAGCAGATGGAAATGATAAGCGGTTTTCAACAAGGTATTCTCTTCAAGTACTGAAATAAGTAGTAACAGATAGTTTTGTGATAGGACGAATTGTAACGAGCAACGAGTAACAAAAGTAAATAAAGTGCAGCAAGGTGGCCCAATACTTTTGTAGCAAAGGACAAGCGAAACAAACTCTTATAATAGGAAAAGCGCTCCCGAGGACACATGGGAATATCGTCAAGCTAGTTTTCATCACGTTCATATGATTCGCGTTCGATACTTCGATAATTTGATATGTGGGTGGACCAGTGCTTGGGTGCTGTTCTTACTTGAACAAGAATCCCACTTATAATTAACCTCTATTGCAAGCATCCGCAACTACAACAAAATTATTAAGGTAAACCTAACCATAGCATGAAACATGTGGATCCAAATCAGCCCCTTACGAAGCAACGCATAAACTAGGGTTTAAGCTTCTGTCACTCTAGCAACCCATCATCTACTTATTACTTCCCAATGCCTTCCTCTAGGCCCAAATAATGGTGAAGTGTTATGTAGTCGACGTTCACATAACACCACTAGAGGCTAGACAACATACATCTTATCAAAATATCAAACAAATACCAAATTCACATGACTACTCATAGCAAGACTTCTCCCTTGTCCTCAGGAACGAACGTAATTACTCACAAAGCATATTCATGTTCATAATCAGAGGGGTAATAATATGCATATAGGATCTGAACATATGATCGTCCACCAATTAAACCAACTAGCATCAACTACAAGGAGTAATCAACACAACTAGCAACCTACTAGCACCAATCTCGGACTTCGAGACAAGAATTGGATGCAAGAGATGAACTAGGGTTTGGAGATGAGATGGTGATGGTGAAGATGTTGATGGAGATTGACCTCTCCCGATGAGATGAGCGTTGGTGATGACGATGGTGATGATTTCCCCCTCCCGGAGGGAAGTATCCCCGGCAGAACAGCTCTGCCGGAGCTCTAGATTGGATCCGCCAAGGTTTCGCCTCGTGGCGGCGGAGTCTCGTCCCGAAAAGTTCCCCCTTATTTTTTTCTCATTGAAATACCTCATATAGGAGAAGATGGACGTCGGAGAGCCACCAGGGGGCTCACGAGGTAGGGGGCGCGCCCTAGGGGGGGGGGGCGCCCCCCACCCTCGTGAGCAGGGTGTGGGCCCCCTGGTCTTCATCTTTGGCAAGGATTTTTCTTTATTTGTTTTAAGATGTTCCGTGGAGTTTCAGGACTTTTGGAGTTGCACATAATAGGTCTCTAATATTTGCTCCTTTTCCAGCCCAGAATTCCAGCTGCCGGCATTCTCCCTCCTTATGTAAACCTTGTAAAATAAGAGAGAATAGCCATAAGTATTGTGACATAAAGTGAAATAACAGTCCATAATGCGATAAATATCGATATAAAAGCATGATGCAAAATGGACGTATCAACTCCCCCAAGCTTAGACCTCGCTTGTCCTCAAGCAAAAAGCCGATAACAATAAATATGTCCTCATGTTTAGAGGTAGAGGCGTCGATAAAAATAAAATACGGACATGAAGGCATCATGATTATTCTCATAGCAGCAACATATATAGATTTTGTCATATGATTACTTATGTTCAAGTGATGATCTATTCATAATGCAAAAGTATAAATCATAAACCTTATTGGGCTCCGACAAACTATAATCTCAGTCATTGAAGCAATTGCAATTTATCATAACATCGGAAAGAGTCTATGTCAGAGCTAAAAAGCAAGTCCACATACTCAACTATCATTTAGTCCTCCATAATTGCTAACACTCACGCGATACTTGTGGTTACGGAGTTTTAATCAGACACAGAGAAAGATAGGGGCTTATAGTTTTGCCCCACAACCTTTTACCTCAAGGGTAATGTCAACAATAATGGTTCATGCTCCCCTACATCCAATTAGATATATATATATATATATATATATATATATATATATATATATATATATATATATCATGTTCTTTCCAACATGCTGAGCTTGCCAAAGGATAAAATGAAAAAGAAAAGGTGAAGATCACCAGGACTCTTGCATAAGGTAGAAGATAATAATAAAGGATAGGCCCATCGCAGAGGGAAGCAGAGGTTGCCATGCGCTTTTATGGTTGGATGTATAAAATCTCAATGCGAAAGAACGTCACTTTATATTGCCCCTTGTGATATGAACCTTTATTATGCAGTCCATCGCTTTTATTACTTCCACATCACAAGATCGTATACAACTTATTTCTCCCACACCAATCAATCATACATATTTAGAGCAATTTTTATTGCTTTGCACCGATGACAACTTACTTGAAGGATCTTACTCAATCCATAGGTAGATATGGTGGACTCTCATGGCAAAACTGGTTTAAGGGTATTTGGAAGCACAAGTAGTATTTCTACTTGGTGCTGAGAATTTGGCTAGCATGAGGGGGAAAGGAAAGCTCAACAAGTTAGAGGATGCATGACAACATACTTTATCTCAGATATAAGAAAGACATAACTCATTACGTTGTCTTCCTTGTCCAACATCAACTCTTTAGCATGTCATATTTTAATGAGTGCTCCCAATCATAAAAGATGTCAATGATAATATATCTATATGTGAAAACCTCTCTTTCCTTATTACTTCCTATTAATTGCAACAATGACCAAAGCTATGCTTGCCAACTCCCAACAACTTTTAATCATCATACTCTTTCTATGTGAAGTCATTACTCTCAATAAGATCAATATGGACTTTTTGTGTCTTTTTGTGCTTTTCTTCTTTTCTTTTATTCACCCAAGATCATGGAAAAATAATTAAGCCCTTGACTCAACACTAATCTTTATTATATATAGCTCACAGACTCGATTATATAGAGAGATCATAAAGCAAAACTCAAAACTAGATCATGCCATAAACTTTATTCTACTAGATCAAGATACTACTAATAGGATCGAACTAAGAAAAACAGTAAAGATAAGAGTTGTGATTGTGATACGATACCGGGGCACCTCCCCCAAGCTTGGTAGTTGCCAAGGGGAGTGCTCATACCCATGTGATTATATCTCCTTCTTTGTTGTTGGTGTAATATTCTTGGCGATTATTCCTCTCAGGATACGGTTCTCCTCCTCGAGCTTATTGACTTGCTACTTGAGGTCCACTATTTCCTTACGAAGCTTTCCTGTGATAGCTAAAGCTCCTTGCACCCAAGGGTGTTGCATAGCTGCGGGAGAACAAGTGACACTCCTCTTCATATTTTCATAAGAAAGAAATCTAACATTTGAAGGGATAACCGAGTTTGGAATGGCTGAGCTCTGTGGTTCCCCCATTGTGAATCCAGCTCGGAAGCGAGATGTGACTTCTTGATCCTCCATAGCATCTACTCTCATCAAGTCAGCCTCCATCTCTTCCTCCGTTGCTGGCCCAAAATGGTCAGCGTCGCTGTTTGCCCTTGGTTCCGGTGCCAGATTAGATACCCGACTCTCCCCGATTGACTCTTGAGAAGACATCTTGCTCTAATCTGCAGCAGCAACAGCTCGAAAACAAAAACAGAGGAAATTTGCGTGATACGGGAGTCAAAACCTTCGGGAGAATATATAATGAATTTTTACCGACCAAAATACGTAACGTGCAAGAAAACGGAGTCCGGAAGGCACACGAGGTGCTCACGAGGTACGGGGCGCGCCCAGGGGGGTAGGGCGCGCCCACCACCCTCGTGTCCTTCCCGGACTGCTACTTATTTTTCTATTTTTCTAAATATTCCAAAACGGAGAAATATTGCCTTGAAAATTGTTTTGGAGTTGTTTACTTACCGTACCACATACCTATTCCTTTTCGGAGTCTGAAACGTTCCGGAAAGTGTCTCTTATGTATTCCTCCGGGGTTACGGTTTCAATAATATTGGTTTCAACATTTATGGGATTACCTGAGATATAATGTTTGATTATTTGACCGTTTACCACCTTTGGATTTGTGCCCTCGAAGTTGTTGATCTTTATGGCACCGGAACGATAGACCTCTTCGATAACATAGGGGCCTTCCCATTTAGAGAGAAGTTTTCCTGCAAAAAATCTTAAACAAGAGTTGTATAGCAATACATAATCACCTACATTAAACTCACGCTTTTGTATCCTTTTGTCATGCCATCTTTTAACTTTTTCTTTAAACAACTTGGCATTTTCATAAGCTTGGGTTCTCCATTCATCAAGTGAGCTAATATCAAATAACCTCTTTTCACCGGCAAGTTTAAAATCATAGTTGAGCTCTTTAATAGCCCAATATGCCTTATGTTCTAGTTCGAGAGGTAAGTGACATGATTTTCCATAGACCATTTTATACAGAGACATACCCATAGGATTTTTATATGCAGTTCTATAAGCCCATAATGCATCCTCAAGTTTTTTGGACCAATTCTTTCTAGACCTATTAACAGTCTTTTGCAAAATAAGTTTGAGCTCTCTATTGCTCAACTCTACTTGACCACTAGACTGAGGGTGATAAGGAGATGCAATTCTATGATTAACATCATATTTAGCAAGCATTTTACTGAAAGCACCATGAATAAAGTGTGAACCACCATTGGTCATTAAATATCTAGGGACTCCAAACCTCGGGAAAATAACTTCCTTAAGCATTTTAATAGAAGTGTTATGACCAGCACTACTAGTTGGAATAGCTTCTACCCACTTAGTAACATAATCAACATCAACTAAAATATGTGTGTATCCATTAGAGGTAGGAAAAGGTCCCATATAATCGAAGCCCCAAACATCAAACGGTTCAATAACAAGAGAATATTCATAGACATTTCTTGACGTCTACTAATATTACCAATTCTTTGACATTCATCACAAGACAAGACAAACTTACAGGCATCCTTGAAGAGAGTAGGCCAATAAAAATCAGATTGCAATACCTTATGTGCAGTTCTTTCTCCAGCGTGGTGTCCTCCATAAGACTCGGAATGACACTTGTGTAGGATCTGTTCCTGTTCATGCTCAGGTACACAACGTCTAACAACACCATCTACTCCTTCATAAAGATGTGGGTCATCCCAAAAGTAATGTCTTAAATCATAGAAAAACTTTTTCTTTTGCTGGTATGTGAAGTTAGGTGGTATAAACTTAGTAACAATATAATTAGCATAATAAGCATACCATGGAGTACTACGAGAAGTACTTATAACATTTAATTGTTCATCAGGAAAGCTATCATTAATAGGTAGTGGGTCATCAAGAATATTTTCTAACCTAGACAAGTTGTCTGCAATGGGGTTCTCAGCTCCCTTTCTATCAACAATATGCAAATCAAATTCTTGTAGCAAGAGAACCCATCTAATAAGTCTAGGTTTACCATCTTTATTTTCCATAAGATATTTAATAGGAGCATGATCAGTTTGAATAGTTACTTTAGAATCAACAATATAAGATCTGAACTTATCACAAGAAAATACAACTGCTAAAAGCTCTTTTTCAGTAGTAGCATAATTTCTTTGAGCATTGTCTAGAGTCTTACTAGCATAATGAATAACATTTAATTTCTTATCAACTCTTTGCCCTACTGGACAGGGTGAAGATACCCCGAACAAGCCCCTTAGAGAATTACTTTCCATAGTAACAAGTGACAGTAAATTTCAGCACACTATATAAATTTTTCCTTACCAAATTCCACCTACCAAAAGCGCTACACTCCCCGGCAACGGCGCCAGAAAAGAGTCTTGATGACCCACAAGTATAGGGGATCTATCGCAGTCCTTTCGATAAGTAAGAGTGTCGAACCCAACGAGGAGCAGATGGAAATGATAAGCGGTTTTCAGCAAGGTATTCTCTGCAAGTACTGAAATAAGTAGTAACAGATAGTTTTGTGATAGGATGAATTGTAACGAGCAACGAGTAACAAAAGTAAATAAAGTGCAGCAAGGTGGCCCAATCCTTTTGTAGCAAAGGACAAGCCGGAAAAAACTCTTATAATAGGAAAAGCGCTCCCGAGCACACATGGGAATATCGTCAAGCTAGTTTTCATCATGTTCATATGATTCGCGTTCGATACTTTGATAATTTGATGTGTGGGTGGACCGGTGCTTGGGTGCTGTTCTTACTTGAACAAGCATCCCACTTATGATTAACCTCTATTGCAAGTATCCGCAACTACAACAAAAGTATCAAGGTAAACCTAATCATAGCATGAAACATGTGGATCCAAATCAGCCCCTTACGAAGCAACACATAAACTAGGGTTTAAGCTTCTGTCACTCTAGCAACTCATCATCTACTTATTACTTCCCAATGCCTTCCTCTAGGCCCAAATAATGGTGAAGTGTTATGTAGTCGACGTTCACATAACACCACTAGAGGCTAGACAACATACATCTTATCAAAATATCAAATGAATACCAAATTCACATGACTACTCATAGCAAGACTTCTCCCTTGTCCTTAGGAACGAACGTAATTACTCACAAAGCGTATTCATGTTCATAATCAGAGGGGTAATAATATGCATATAGGATCTGAACATATGATCTTGCACCAATTAAACCAACTAGCATCAACTACAAGGAGTAATCAACACTACTAGCAACCTACTAGCACCAATCCCGGACTTTGAGACAAGAATTGGATGCAAGAGATGAACTAGGGTTTGGAGATGAGATGGTGCTATTGAAGATGTTGATGGAGATTGCCCTCTGTCGATGAGAGGAGCATTGGTAATGATTTCCCCCTCCCGGAGGGAAGTATCCCGGCAGAACAGCTCTGCTGGAGCTCTAGATTGGATCCGCCAAGGTTCCGCCTCGTGGCAGCGGAGTCTCGTCCTGGAAAGTTCCCCCTTATTTTTTTCTCATCGAAAGAACTCATATAGGAGAAGATGGACGTCGGAGAGCCACCAGGGGGCCCACAAGGTAGGGGGCGCGCCCTATGGGGGGGCACCCTCGTGAGCAGGGTGTGGGCCCCCTGGCCTTCATCTTTGGCGAGGATTTTTCTTTATTTGTTTTAAGATGTTCTGTGGAGTTTCAGGACTTTTGGAGTTGCGCAGAATAGGTCTCTAATATTTGCCCCTTTTCCAACCCAGAATTCCAGCTGACGGCATTCTCCCTCCTTATGTAAACCTTGTAAAATAAGAGAGAATAGCCATAAGTATTGTGACATAAAGTGAAATAACAGTCCATAATGCGATAAATATCGATATAAAAGCATGATGCAAAATGGACATATCATTCCGCTGCTAGAAGTATTCCGCTGCTTCGAGTTGTTCCGCTGCTAGCATAGAGCAAGTGTAGTATCGCAGGCGTAGTGTCGCCGTGCTGATGTGCTTCTTTGTAACATCAGACCCTTGTATTATTATTCTTGTAATAAGAGCTGATTTGTTCTATGTCAAGCAGTGTCGTATTCTAGAGACTTCTCCTTGATCTCTGGGCTGGCATACGGAGCGTTCCGCTTTCTGTGAGCCGGGGTGCCACATAGGGGCTGTAAACACCTGATCGGGTGGAAGCCAATCCGTCACGTAATGCGGGAAAAATCGCAAGAGATTTTAGCCGCCAAATAGCTGACCAGCTCTAGCCGCATCATGACAGTCAGTTTTCGGCTTTCTCTACTAAGGTGTTTATCTGGATGAACCAGGAACACAATCGTAGTAGTTCTCCCTTTACTACCCTAGCCAATAAAATGGAACGTAAGGTAGCAAGCACAGGAGCCGGGCAACCCAACTATTGACCAAAGACATGATTCGGAGCCGATGCATATAATGCAATATTCGGGGCGCCGAATTGTACTATAAAAAGTGTTCGGACTTGTTGCCAACATATGAAGCGCAAAGGAGCCCCTGGCGGGTTAAGTCGTACCAAAGTGTACGGGTGCAATGAAAAAAAAGTTTAAATATAACGAAGGAGTAAGCCAATGCCACTTATGTTGGGCCGCAAACTGTTTCCATTATAATCTGATTGATAAGCAACAGGGCTATTTATCATGCTGAGAACAAGGGGGAGCTGCGTGCGGGTCCTTCAAACAGGCAAAGTGATCTTCAAAAAGATCATCTAGATGTTTCTGCTACACGTCTATGCTGCTTGCCTCCTTGGTATGTTTATCCTTCGAAAGGATCGATGGTGAGGCCGTCGTGAGGGGCCCGTGGAAAAGAAACCTGAAAAAAGGATAAAAAGAAAAGGGAAAGTATGAGTGCCCAGATACGGTCGAGCCGTATTATGGACCATGATCGAGTTATGCCTCCTTCTTTGCCCATGGTATTTTTAGTGCGTAGTTATGTACACGCGATACATACATCGCAGTTCAGTCGGGACTAAGATGGAGGCCAAATTGCTAGTCCGACTCCTGATGAGCCGGACCGTCATGCTCCGGAGTAATCCGGAATCGTTTAATAGTGTCTATGGGCTTGGCCGTCGAATTGATGTTCTGCTTGATAAGGCCACCATGTACTCCTGCTGCCAGGGCCGCGGTGTGCTCCTCGGTACGGAGGTAGCGTTTCGTGTTTCCGTTGACTGTTATGACACCGCGTGGCTGAGGTATCTTAAGTTTGAGATAGGCATAGTGTGGCACCGCATTGAAGCGAGCAAATGCGGTTCCTCCGAGCAGTGCGTGATAGCCACTGCGGAAGGGGACGATGTCGAAGATCAAGTCTTCACTTCGGAAGTTGTCTAATGATCCGAAGACGACTTCCATTGTGATTGAGCCCATCCAGTGGGCCTCTACACCTGGTATTACTCCTTTAAAGGTAGTTTTGGTGGGCTTGATCCTTGACGGATCGATGCCCATCTTGCAGACTGTCTCCTGATAGAGCAGGTTAAGGCTGCTGCCACCATCCATGAGGACCCGCGTGAGGTGGAATCCATCAATGATTGGGTCGAGGACCAGTGCGGTTGAGCTGCCATGACCAATACTGGTCAGATGGTCCCTGTGATCGAAAGTTATTAGGCAAGATGACCATGGATAGAATGTTGGGGCGACTGGCTCTATTGTATAGACGTCCTGAGTGCGCGTTTGCGCTCCCTCTTGGGGATATGAGTAACGTATATCATGTTCACTGTTTTGACTGGGGGGGGGGATTTCTTTTATCTCCCTGTGTTCGGTGGACGAGGCTCCTCGTCATCTTCCTCACTCGGCGGCCCCTTATCTTTGTCCTTGGTATGTAACTTATCGGCCTGCTTAAAGACCCAAGAGCTTCTGTTGGTATGATTGGAAGGTTTATCGGGGGTGCCGCGGATCTAACATGGTCGATCGAGGATTTAGTCCAAGCTGGATGAGCCCGAATTGTTTCTTTTAAATGGCTTCTTCCACTGACCAAGTTTGGAGCCGCTGAATCCGGCGTTAACCGCCGTGTCATCGGTATTATCACCGTTGTTCCGATGCTTGTGCCTATTGCATCGGGGCTTGCTGTTGCTATTTCTGGCTTCAGAAGTGCCAGGTATGCTTGTTTATTGTTGCTACGGGCTAGCCAACTATCTTCGTCCATGCAAAAGGGGGTCATAAGTGCCGTGAGGGCTGCCATGGACTTCAATTTTTCTTGGCCAAGGTGCCGGGTGAGCCATTTGTCGCGAATGCTATGCTTAAAGGCCGCTAGGGCTTCGGCATCCAGACAGTCGATGATCTGGTTCTTTTTAATTAGGAACCTAATACAGAATTTCCTAGCCGACTCTCCAGGCTGTTAAATTATGTGACTTAAGTCATCGGCGTCCGGGGGTCAGACGTATGTACCCTGGAAGTTGTCGTGGAAGGCGTCTTCCAGGTCCTCCCAGCTGCCAATGGAGTTTTCTGGCAGGCTGTTTAACCAGTGCCAAGCTGGTCCCTTTAGTTTTAGCGGGAGGTATTTGATGGCGTGAAGATCATCACCGCGGGCCATATGAATATGGAGGAGAAAGTCCTCAATCCATACCGCGGGATCCGTTGTTCCATCATATGATTCGATATTCACGGGTTTAAACCCTTCTGGGAATTCATGTTCCATTACTTTGTCAGTGAAGCAGTGGGGGTGTGCGGCGCCTCTATAGCGGGCCACGTCATGACGTAGCTCGGATGGTGTCCGTCTGCCGTTTTCGGCCCGGGCGTGGTTATGGATGTCATGCCCGGCTAGATAGCCGTCCTTGCGCGTCGGAGCACGCCCCCGCGATCCGTAGATCGATCTGGTCTGGCCCGCCTTGTTTTCCAAATCCTGCCGCAGGTCGTAAGTATATTTGCAATCTGTTGTGTTTATACCTTTTTGACGAGGTAGTACGGGCTGGTATTCAGCTTGAGCTACCGTTTTGTCATGGCCACGTGGTGGTCGGTCGGTTACGTTACGCGCCGATGGTACGGGCACCAGCGCCTCGTCGTCAAATTGCGGTAGCAGCTTATGCTTCGGGTAACTCTTGGTTGGGTGCTCGAGGCTACATTCCTCGGCTGCCAGGACGTTAGTCCAACTGTCGTTGAGCAGATCTTGGTCAGCTTGAAGCTGCTCCTGCTTATTTTTCAGGCTCCTTGCAGTGGCTATGAGCCGGCGCCTAAAGCGTTCCTGCTCAAGGGGTTCCTCATGCATGATAAAGTCTTCGTGACCGAGGCTCACCTCCTCCTCGGAGGGTGGAAGATAATTACTATCCTTCGAGTCTTTGTTTATAGCCTGTTCCTCAGGGCTAATTTTCCCATCTTCCCGATCGTCCTGTTCGAAGGCTGGCTCGACGGGGTCTTCTTGGTCTTCGGCGTCGTCTAGAGTGTTGTTCTCTCCGGTGCCAGCATTGCTGTCTTTTCCACGACATGACTTAGAGCGGCGCCGCTGTTGTCGATGCTTTGGTTGTATCTCAGGAGGTGTATCCTCAATTGGATTTTTCTCGTTATCGCCGTTACCCTCTTTGGGTGTATCCACCATGTACACGTCATACAAAGAGGTGGCCGTCCAGCGTCCGGTAAACGGCGGGTTTTGGGCCTGCTCTTCTCCGGCATCATCGTGCATACCGTCGATGTCTTCGGAGCCGTAATCGAGCATGTCGGTTAAGTCCTCGATAGTGTCTATGAAGTGGGTGGCGGGTGGGACGTAAAATTCCCCGCTCTCAGCCCCTAGTCCGGGCTGGGCGTAGTTCGGACGTTGCCCCTCTATAATGATGAGGGATCACATTAAGTTCAGAGCCTCGCTTAAAGGCGAGGTTCGGTCAGGGAGAAGGGAGTTCATGGAGTACGGCGGGGAGGAAAGTCCTTGGCCGAGCTCACACGATGCTGACTCCAAGGGCTCGAGGTCAGTGTTCGGAGAAGAGTTCAGCTTCATAATGATTTTCGGTGACACTGCTTCCTCCGACTCTCCCGTACTAGGCTTAATAGCCGCAGAGTGTCCGGCGGGCTCGAGAATCCCGTCTTCGGACCTGGAGACGCGCTCCGGATTTAAGGCCAGAGCGGAGGCCGGGGTCGCGAACCCTTGGAAGATCAAGTCTCCTAGAAT
The DNA here is from genome assembly GCF_002162155.2 of Triticum dicoccoides. NCBI lineage: Eukaryota > Viridiplantae > Streptophyta > Magnoliopsida > Poales > Poaceae > Triticum > Triticum dicoccoides. The sequence goes on along the minus strand of NC_041390.1, from coordinate 391,029,371 downwards.
ATCAACGACATAATCCAGATTTCCAAAACTAATCTGGTGACCTGGGGCGTAGCTGTCGATCTGCTCTAGATGGCCAATCAAGTTGGCCCGCAGTGCGAAGCCGCCGAACACGAAGATGTGGCTGGGGAGAAAGACCTCCCTCAGGGCTGCATTGTCGTAGATGATTGATGGAGCCATCGAACCTTCTGGTGACGACACAACGCAACTCTCAATGAAAGCACCAATGTCGGTGTCAAAACTGGCAGATCTCAGGTAGGGGGTCTCGAACTGTGCGTCTAATGATCGATGGTAACAGGAGACAAGGGACACGATGTTTTACCTAGGTTCGGGCCCTCTTGATGGATGTAATACCCTATGTCCTGATTGATTGACTTTGATGACTATAGGGGTTACAAGAGTTGATCTACCACGAGATCATAATGGCTAAACCCTAATTGTCTAGCCTATGTGATTATGATTGCCTCGACGGACTAAACCCTCCGGTTTATATAGATACCGGAGGGGGCTGGGGTTGTACATAGTCCGTTTACAGAGAAAGGAATATTCACATCCGCACGCTAAGCTTGCCTTCCATGCCAAGGAGAGTCCCACTCGGACACGGGAGGAAGTCTTCTGTCTTGTATCTCCTTGGCCCATTAGTCCGGCCCACGTCACATAGCCCGGACGCCCGAGGACCCCTTAATCCAGGACCCCCTCATCCCACATGTCAGTTCACATAGGAAAAAGGCCAGATAAACACAAATTTACGCAGGCGCGACAAGACTCCAACCCGTGAGCGGGAATCACCTAGTTGTGTATGTGTCTGTCAGGGCCTGATGTGTGTGCATGCACGTGTAGGTTGAGCACTTGAGCATGAGAGTGTGTGTTGGTCGTGTGATGTGTGCATGCATTCGTGCGTGTGTGCGTGTTGCGTGCGTGCATGGCTGCATGTGTACGTGTGAGTGTTGCGTGCATGCGTGGCTGCTTGTGTTCGTGTGAGTGTTGCGTGCATGCAGTTCATGTGCATGCGTGCGTGTGTGTATAATCACCAAACTAGCTCCCGTGTGTTAAAACAGACGGCTCAGCATACCAATACAGGGCCACCTTGTCCGTTGTGCCCGCGGTCATGACTTCGAACCACCGTCCATATTTTTTTGTCGTATGTTTTCATTCTTACTAGCAAGATGCCCGTGCGTTGCACGTAACATCAATATGCATTTGTATGACTAGTTTATCTTGTGAGAGAAAAGGATGAATGAGGGAAGGCCTTATTTGCAAATGTGGAGAGGTGTGTGGGTACCTTTTTGCAAAATTGCCATAGTTTCCTTCCTATCCGTCAGATATAAATCGGACGACCTACATTGCAGGATGGCAGGAACACCATCATCACCAACTCTGTTTTTTTATAAGAGTGTAGAAGAGTAGATACAAGCCGACAGGTGGGCCCAATGGTAGTGAGATAATGTGATGCAACACTAGAGGTGCCACATGGAGCGTTTAACTGGTCAACTAGTCGTGTATTGAGAAAATACAGAGCTGTATGGTGAGCCCGTGACTGTATAATAACCACAAAACATAAATGGTGACAGTAATGCGTGTATTCTGAAGTCCAATGTACGTATCGTGCTTTTGCTCCAAATACAATGATCGTCACTGTATATATCGCGAGAGAAAGATGAAACATGCGTGAATGTGCTGGGGGCTTACTTTTAGAGGACCTGGAGATAGTTTGTGTGCGTACGTGAAAGGGGCGTAGAGGAGGTGCATGCGATGGGGAGAGAGATGCTCTTCGTTTCTCTTTATTATGACTAACTTTTTATAGTATAAAATATAAAAATTCACAGTGTAGAATAAATATCATTGTGTGCACCATGCAATGCAAATTAATGTTCATACTCCTCCATATAACTTTGTAATGTTGTATATATGTAGAAATTCTAAAATATTTTTTTGGCCACACTTTATTCAAAAGGAATGTTGTATGCGAAATAAACATAAAGAGATGGCTTTTTAGATCAATGGGGTACGTGATGTAACATGTGTGAATGTGTAGTTGATGTATTTGGCAGGGCTTAGAGAGGTATGTGTGTGTATTACGTATTCGAGAGAGGCATGGATAGAGGGGCCGGCGGGGGGAGGGGGCGTGGGAGAGATAGCACAAAAAATGAGAGAGGTCTAGAGAGAGAGAGAGAGACTAATATGATGTCACGGCGAGATATTCCCTTGAGTGTGTATATGCAAGGGGGGAGGGGATAGAGGCACAAGGAGATTTTTTGTGTGTGTGGTGTCTGTGTTGGTATGTGTGGGTGTGAGAAGATAACGAGACATGGGGGCATAGGGTGTGTCACCGCGTGAGGTCCGGTGGGTCGAGGTGAGGCCCTTGGTTCGGTTCCATCCTGCGCCACATTGGTCGGCCCGTGACGCATTTAGGGAGACGCATGGATGACTTGTCGTACAAGACAACGATAGCAGAACTGGGAAGGACTCTGTGTCCACTGACAAAGCCGGCTAGGATTTGTAACCTTGGGTTCTCGGACTAAGGTAACCCATTATCTCTGATATTACTATTCATCCAACCTAACTTTAAGGGGCATCCTACAGAATGCTATGCTAGAATCATACTCGTCGACTAGGAAGAGAGGTGTGAGACAATGCGTGAGAGACAGACCTAAAGATAATGTGCGTATAGGAGACACGTAGGCAGGTCTATGCATATAGAAAGGGTCGATGGGGATTGTGCGTGTGTATGCTTGTGAGAGGAAGAGTGCTTGTGATAAAGGTTAGTGAAAATAGTCGTAAATGGTTACGAGAGGGAGGAGGGTTATATCAAGAGCATGTCTGCGAGAAAGACACCTCGAGAGAGAGAGAGAGAGAGAGTAAGCATGTGTGAGAGACCACCGATGGAGAGTGAAACTACACGTAAAAGACTGATGTACACATTGATTAAAGATATAAATTGTATCCAAATATTTGGATGGGATGATGATATTTGCAATTCGCATAAGGAACGGTCATTGATCCATCAGACATCTAGATTATATCGAATTTGAGCATGTCTATGTTATTATTTGACATAATTGATCCACATAGTTAGTATTTTGAACTCCTGAAAATGCATCGCTTTAGCGATCGAATATAAACGTGAGTATAGTTCATGTTGTGTGTGTAAAGCACATTATACATACAAAAGTTACACAATGAACATTATAAATAGCTAGCTATGAACTAGCATACATTTGAATTCAACTTAAAGTGGTTTAAAAAATCGAATTCAACTTGAAGTCCATTCAATTATTTGAATTCGATATCATGGCATTTGTAAATCATACCTAAATTATGGGGGCACCAATCTTTGCTCTGATTTTGTACATAATAGCATATAGTCGTGTACAAAATAAATTCAAATTTAGCTCCTCCATTCCAAAATAATCGTAGTTATAGGATTTTCAAGTTTCAAAATTTCAAAAAGAAGCGGATAATTTAATGAGGTTTCAAACATATAATATCAAATATAACGTTGTCTATTTAGGTCAATCCTCGAAGTTCAAGAGCACTCTAATGTGAATGCTTATGTTTCAAAATTTTGAACGAAGCACCAAAAGAGCCTCTACTTGCCCGAAACCGCGTGAGACTAATGTTTTGTAGTAGAAGGAAACTACTTTTCTAACTCCAACCCGTGAAACCTACCGGCCCGATGTCCAAAGGTCTAAACCGGGGTAGGTTTGTAGCTCCATCTAGACGCCATGCAACTGGCTCCAAAAAACATTCATACACAATGGCCGCCTAAGAAATCGCTCCCGCCCACTATTTGGGACACTTGGGATTACCATCCTACCCTCGACCTGCAGTAGGTCCGAAATTTAAGAGGGGGGTAAAGTTTGTACTTTCCCCAAATTTCAAACAAGCGCGTCTCATCTGTTCAAAAAAGCCAAAAACAAGCGCGTTCGAGACCGAAACATGGATCTCCCTTTGCCCCCACCCCCTGTCAAATTCCCCATTCGTACTCCGTGGGCGCCAAAACTACCTCTCCACCAGCCGCGAAACCCCGGCGTCCTCCGTCCGCCACCCCATCCCACCCATCAATCGCCGCCCTCCTCCATCACGTCGGAGCCGATACACCAACATCGTCGTCCACCGCAACCTCAACCGCAACGCCCTCCACGGCTAGTAGTTGAAGCCGAGGCCGAGCTGTCAGTACCCGAGCCAGTTCAACTAGGCCGTCCTGCGCCTCACCGCTGCTGCTCCAACTTCGCCACCGTCCACCGCACTGGAGCTGTTCCTGCTACGCCATCCTTCGCTGCCTCAGATCTACTTCCCCTCCGCCGACATACGGCCACGACAACACAGTCAACAATTCAACAATTTGGCCATGGGTTCGTCCAAGCCTGCACCCTCCTCCGAAACATTGGTTCCCCTGGCAAAAAGAAGAAGATTGCCGCGACATGTGGAGGAGACCACACCGGCAACCGAAAATGGTACTCATATTCCCTTATTCGTGCAAATCTTACATGTCTCCTTGCACGGTATTCATCCCACAGAAGACACTAGTTGACCGCTTCTTCTTGATACTAGATGTTCCTAGTAACTCGTGATGCACAAGGTTTCTCCTCATATACTATTTCACCTTAGCTAGAGGCCCGTCACCCCATGGATTTCAATTCCTGGTCAGTTGATTCCCAATTAACGGAATCATTCCCCAGCGTAACAGGCGCTAGTCCGTCTATTACGCCGGGGAAGCAGCGCCTCGGTGTTTATTTTAGGGGCGTGTGGAGCCTAGGGCTGCTGGCGCCTGATCTGGAGGTCGGCCGGGATTAAAGGGATGGCCTGGGGGCGCTGCCAAGCACAACGGTGGTGTGAGGTTGAGGGAAGGTCGGGGCGGCGGAGGCAGGCGTCTGGGCCGGTGGTCGCTGGCGGTTCGAGAAAGATCGTCAACAATGACTGGATGGAGGTAGACGAAGGCCATCTGCCCATTCCTTATAGATCAAACGGTTCATAAAAAAATCGACTGAGCTATTTATTTTTAGTTGACTGTTATCTTGATAGGACCACATGTGGTGGTGTGCTGGAGGAGTACCTGCATTTCCTGTGATCATATATTACAAAATCATACGAAGTAGAATCTAATTTTGTTTGCCATGTAATGTTGTAGAACTATCATATGTCTCTTGTCATTTATTTTCAGCCACCTGCTATCTGCTATATTTACAGTGCACTAGTTCTGCACACACTTCACCCATACTCTCACTATTGTGTTTTTATGCAAGGGTATTTCAGACTCTGCCTTCACAGAAGCAGAAAAGAAACGAGAGAAGGCACTCCTGCTTGCTTCGCGGGCAGGCAAGACACGTGTTTTCACTTTAAAGGTTGGATGTTTAACAGATGGAGACGGTAAACGTAGCTCTGGAGTTGATGATGTTGCTCGGCGTGAACTACCATCCAAGGTGCTTGCTTTAACTTCATGGTGTCATATGTGGTTGCATGTTGCATATGGTGTCTAGCTTGTGTTTGAAAGGCCGAATTCGGTCTTTATCAAGATAAGGAAAGATATTTTTTACATGAACCATCATCCTGGGAGCACCAGAAGACAAATATCTAGTCAGGGCACTGGCCGAGCTAGTGACAAGCCCATCACAGACATGCATCACCTGGAAGGCAACTAAAAATCCACGATGGTGGCGAAGCAGCCCGCCTCCCATCAGGCTCTCACATCCTAGATGATCATGCTCACCACTCTAGCCGGATGTCTAGCTTGTATTGCTTCCAATTTGGTTAAATTGCATCTTCTTAGCTTACACACTATACCTTTGAATATGACATGCCTTCCTGTTTTTGGTACATACTAGTACATCTGTCTATTAACCATGTTCTTACATCAAACTAATGTTCTTGTGTATTGCTCATCAATCACTTATGATGAGGCAGTCAGGCCAGTGGACTACTGTGATAAAATATCCTCATTTAAAGAATGCAGCGTCAACCTCCCCACATGATTCTCAAGAAACAGCAAGGCTAGATGAAGATAGTGAATGTAGCTCTATAGTTGATTACCGCATTTCCCCTAAACTAGCATCGCAGGTGCTTCCTCTAACTTGGCAGTGTGATATGTGGTTGCATGTTGGATATGGTGTCTAGATTGTAATTCTTCCAATCTGGTTAAATTGCATGTGCTATTCTGCTTAGTTTATACATTATACCTGTTAATGTGACACGCCTTCCTGTTTTAGTACATAATACATCTTTCTATTAAGCATGCCCTTACATAAAACTATTGTTTTTTTGTATCCCGCATAAATCAATATGACGAGACACCTTTAGTATATGCAGTGTGATATTAGTTGCATCTTTCATATGATTTATAGCATGTGTTGCTTCTAATTTGTTGAAATGCCATTTATGATGGGGCGCTTTTAACTTGGCAGAGTCATATTGGTTGCATCTTTCATGTGGTGTCTAGCTTGCATTGCTTCTTATTTGTTGAAATGGTTTTTGCTTAGTTTACACAAACAATTGTGAATATGCCATGCCGTCCTATTTTTCATATTATTCCATCCTGGAATCATGTGTTTGCCTTACATCAAAGTAGTGATTGTCACTATCATGCACGAATGAGTTCTGAAGAGTGAATTTTATTGTTTTTTCTTGTCGGTTTTACTTGACAATTCAAAATCAATATAGCGAAGGAAGTTAGCAAGGCAGTGGATGAAGGTTCTCCTTCCAAACGGAGGGCCTCTACAAATTCTACTCCTCCATCCCCCCAAGATGATTTCCAAGACAACACATGCATAGACACTCAACGTAGCTGTGTTGGTGATGAGCACGTATCCCCTAGTGCACCATCACAGGTGCTCCCTCTAACTTGGCACTGTTATATGTGGTTGCATGTTATGTATGATGTCTAGCTTGTATTGCTTCTAATTTTGTTGAATTTCATCTGCTTACTTTACACATTATACTTGTGACTAAGACACATGTTCCTATTTTTAGAACATACAATATCTGTCTATCACACCATGTTCTTACATCAAAGTACTACTGTTATGTAACCTGCAACAATCACTTATCATAAGACACGTTTGACTTGGGAGTGCGATATAGCACTACAAAAAAATACACTTCCATGATGATACATGTTTGCCACAGTAGGTCACGTTTTCTGTCATGCATGTACATCCATGACAATTTTATGACAAAATCAAGATAGTCATACCTGTGCTGTCGTAGAAGTGTTCCATGACATTACCCAAATTATCATCACAGAAGTGTCCACTTCCATGACGATAAATCGCACGTCACATAAGTACTTTCATCAAGGGTGACCGATACGTGGCATCCACCGTAATGGGACGTCGTTAAGCTATCGGGTTCGGTTTTGGATCCGATAACTCGTTAACAGCCCGGACCAATGGGAAATTTCCACATGTAAAATTCTGATTGGCCGGAGAAAACACGTGTCAGCTCGTCAGTGGGTCAGATAGGCGCCTATGATATGTCGACATGTGCAATGGCCCACCACTGGCCCATTTAGCTTACAAAGGCCGACCCGTTTGACTTGGTCAAAAGATAGCGGGCTAGCCCATGAAAAGCCTGTTAACGGTCTCTTCGCGAATAGCCCATTTTACGGCCTGGTAACTCGCGTCCCGTCAGGGTCTACATGAAATCGGCCCAACAACATCATGTGGGCCGTCAAATATAACACCAACCCATTTCACTTTCGGCCCATGTATGGCCCACGACGTCTTTCGACCCATATGAGGCCTTCGTATCTTTAGGCCCTTTAGAGGCCCACTGTGACTCTAACCCATAATGAACAGTAAATTTCTTTGTACCCGTTAACGGCCCATGATTCACATGGGTCGTTTCCAACCCGTGTTAGCTTCGGCCTACTGACGGCCCATACGTTCTTGGGCTCCTTTCCGGCCCTTGATTACTTCCAGCCCGTTACTGGCCTGTTCCCCTAATGGGCCAAATTCGGCCCGTTTCTTGCCTGTTAACCCATTGCGTCGTTTCTAGCCCGTCGTATATTCTGGCCCATTAACGACCCATTATGCCTGTGACAAAATTAAGCCTTTGCTATCCTCCAGCCTATTAACGGCCCGTTACCGTACTGGGCTGATACCAATTACACCCGTTTACAGCCCATGTAGACCCATTTATCCGATGGCCTGAGGCCCACCGATTCTACAGCCGTGTTGGAGGCCCATTTAAAGACGGCCTGTAGGAGGCCCATGGATGCTACGGCCTATAACAGAGTCAAGGTTACCACGGTCCGTATATGGCCCATGGTTGTTGCGGCCACTAGCAAACTAGGTAAAAAGAAGACTAGGAAATAAATAAGCTCGAAACTAAGGCTAGGCTATTAAGGCATCAAAGATCGCCACCAGTGCAAATATAGGGAACACCCTACACTATACAAAAATGGCTTGCTATTTTCTTATGCCGATGGCTGGACGTTAAGAACAAATTTTATATCACAACAAAACAAATTACAACTATAAAACAAAAGGAAGGTTGGCATAAAAGTTAACAGTCTGGCAGATAAATGCACCACCAGAAGTTCAGAAGCTCAGTTCATTTGACCTGACTGTTACGTTTTCATGCTGTATTGTCCGATGGAGCACCATAACCTCCACCTTCATTTCTCCTAGGCTCTTGAACAACATAGCAAATGTCTGATAGTCTGGTTTCAAAACCATGCATATCTTGACGACATCGAACAATGTCTGTCCTTGTTTTACAAAGGGTCTCTGTTATGGAACGGACTTGTGTCTCGAGCGCAGATATAACATTGTTTTGAGCTTGCATATCTTGATCATGAGACAGTTTGGACGAGATTGCCTTAACAACCAACCCATTATTATGCAGGAACATGCTTTTGGCACTATTAGTGGACAGGTACTGACCCATTGCAGGAAGAGCTGACATTGCGGTTATAGTTGCCTCGCCACCTTCAGAAGGTGGCGGTTCCACCTTTTTTTCCATACCTTGCTGAAAAGTTGAGTTTTTACATTAGTAGTACCAGAATAGAAGATATTAAGGAAGCAACAAAACCAAAAAAAATTGCTTTGGTCTATATACAAAACTTATTCTGGTGAACCCATGTAAAATATTAGTTGTATTTTACTGCAAAGTACATAATAAAACCAGGTTCCAAACATATGACCATGTACCATGGCTAATGTATTGTCTATTTCTTCACATTGTATTGACAGTTAAGGATAAAGAGACAAAGTTTATAATATGGTAAGCGTAGTATGGCATCATTCATATCACAAAACAATTGAGAACAGACAAACAAGCAATTGTAACATTGTGTGGGGAAGTCCAGCACGGAACTAGATTACATGTCAAGATCAAAGGAACGTCACTCCTCTCTTTTAAACCTTGTAAGGTGCATTGATACGCTAAGACAATTGTGTATAAAATTGAAAAGAGTAATAGACATTGGCTGCAAACCATGCAGTTCAAGGCACAAGTCAGAGTAAGTAGTAGTTAAAAGGCATGAGGATTAAGGACTTACAACAACGGCTTTGACTGGTGTAGTCATGCCCTTCGTCTTGCTGGTGTGAAAGTCCTTGAAGATTTCCACAACATTTGGTCCAGGTACTTTTTGGTCCTTGCGGGCTTTCCTCTGCATTTGGAACAAGTAAATATAGATCTGATAATATGGTACGGCAAAAAGAGTGAACAACAGCTAATTACAAGAGCCTCGCAGTGTGCAATATAGCTATGAGATCCTATCGTCTGTTGGAATTTCAGTTTCGTACGGTTGGCCTTGTTCTATGAATAGTTCACCTACAAGAAGATAGATTTGTGTGGCACATGTGTAAATAGGACTTCAAAATGTGATCTGATCACATATATATATAGTGTACCTGATACTTCGGATCAGACCAGTGTTTAACGAGGCCTCTCCAGTCTTCATCCGATATATTTTCCACTGGAGATGTTTGGGCAAGTTCACTGTTAGCCTTGCCTTCAAAGTGAGTTTTCCACAAGTTATAACGATACTGTCACAGAGCAGACTTGAAAACATGGGTGCAAGCTTGTCTGGTTGCATCATCTTGGCTATCTAATTTGAACCTCATATGTTGAAAATTATGGGAGTCTCATTATCAGCAACCTAGAAAGTATTGGACAGAGCAAGACAATATTACTAGTTTCCATACATAACCATACTTACAAATAAATGGTCGAGGAAGGTGTTGAACTGGGTTTCATCTTTGTCATCCCTGTACTGAATCCATGTTGGGAGGATACGTACATGACACCTAACGACAACCGCTGCCTCTGATACTAACTTGGCTGACTCTGTAGCATCATGTGACCTTTTTAAACCGGCCTTAAAACGGATCTCCATTCTTCCTCCTCTAGATTTAGTTAACCTATTGAGCATTATCCCTGATGTTTGTTTCCTCTTGCACCTAGGTGCTAGTCCAATAACGAACATAGGAAGTGTTAGTGTACATCAAACTGTGAGAGTACATATAAAGAAGCATGCAACTGTAACTTGACTCCAGCAACTACCTTCTTGCTGTTGAATCTCACAAAGTTCATCTGATCTTGCCAACTCATCTTGTGTCAAGAGTGATTCGGAAGTAGTGTCAGGTGGCAAGGGAGCTTGGGAACATGCTACTAGCTGAGTTGACCAACGAGTAAATCGTGCAGTTGGTGGTACTGTGGAAGGTGTTGCAACAACTAGGTATGTCTCTGCTTGTTTGGTGGCAGCTATTTGTTTCTATTTGGCTTGTTCTACAGCTCGTGTAGCACGGGATACCCTGTCGATACAATTTTTTGCTGGACTTTGACCTTCTATTGCACCATTAGTACCAGCAGAATCTGCAGGATTCTTCCGCTTCCCTTTCTCTGTCGTTCTGTGTTGCTTCCTCTTTCTCTGTGCCATGTTAAGTCAAGCCGACAAGAAAAACAAATAACAAATTAGTTCTTCAGAACAAATTGATGCGTGATACAGACGAATTGAACTTTGATGTTAGACAACCACATGATAGGAGGATGTAATATGTATGAAAAACAGGACGACATGAGATAACCAGAACTATGATGTGTAAACTAAGTAGAAGACATTTCACTAAATTAGAAGCAATGCAACGGAAGGTAGACACCATATGAATGATGCTACAAATATCACTCTGCCAAGTTAACAATATCACACTGCCAAGCTAGAGAAAGCACCTCGGATGCCGGTTTCGCTGGAAGACCGCCATCAGTCCCTGCCTTATTTTTTCCTTCCTCTTTATTAATTGTATTGCCTTGTCAAGTCAAACCCACAAGAAAAATGAATAAAAATTTGTTTTACAGAACTCATTGATGCAGGATGCTGACGAGCACTACTTTAATGTAAGGCGACCACATGATATGACAATTGAATGTGTAAGAAAACAGGACAACATTGCATATTCACAACTGTGATGTGTAAACTAAGCAGAAGGCATTTCAACAAATTAGAAGCAATGAAATCTCGACACCATATGAAAGATGCAACGAATATCACTCTACCAAGTTAAAACTGTCTCGTCATAAGTGCCATTTCAACAAATTAGAAGTAGTACAAGCTAGAAAAGAATGCGAGATGTAACCTATATCCCACTCCCATGTCAAACGTGTCTTATGATAAGTGATTGTTGCAGGTTACACAACAATAGTACTTTGATGTAAGAACATGGTGTGATAGACAGATATTGTATGTTCTAGAAACAGGAGCACGTGTCTAAGTCACAAGTATAATGTGTAAAGTAAGCAAATGAAATTCAACAAAATTAGAAGCAATACAAGCTAGAAATCATACATAACATGCAACCACATATAACTGTGCGAAGTTAGAGGGAGCACCTATGATGGTGCACTAGGGGAGACGTGCTCATCACTAACACAACTACGTTGAGTGTCTATGCATGTGTTGTCTTGGAAATCATCTTGGGGGGATGGAGGAGTAGAATCTGTAGAGGCCCTCCGTTTGGAAGGAGCACCTTCATCCGCTGCCTTGCTAACTTCCTTCCGCTTTATTGATTTTGAATTGTCAAGTAAAACCGACAAGAAAAAGCAATAAAATTCACTCTTCAGAACTCATTTGTGCATGATACTGACAATCACTACTTTGATGTAAGGCAAACACATGATTCCAGGATGGAATAATACGAAAAATAGGACGGCATGGCATATTCACAACTGTTTGTGTAAACTAAGCAGAAACCATTTCAACAAATAAGAAGCAATGCAAGCTAGAAACCACATGAAAGATGCAACCAATATGACTCTGCCAAGTTAAAAGCGTCCCGTCATAAATGGCATTTCAACAAATTAGAAGAAGCGCATACTATAAATCATATGAAATATGCAACTAATACCACACTGCATATACTGAAGGTGTCTCGTCATATTGATTTATGTGGGATACAAAAAAAAAATAGTTTTATGTAAGGACATGCTTAATAGAATATGTACTAAAAATAGGAAGGCATGTCACATTAACAGGTATAATGTATAAACTAAGCAGAATAGCACATGCAATTCAACCAGATTAGAAGAATTACAATCTAGACACCATATGCAACATGCAACCACATATCACGCTGCCAAGTTAGAGCAAGCACCTGCGATGCTAGTGTAGGGGAAATGCGGTAATCAACTATAGAGCTACGTTCACTATCTTCATATAGCCTTGCTGTTTCTTGAGAATCATGCGGGGAGGATGACACTGCATTCTTTAAATGAGGATCTTTTATCACAGTAGTCCACTAGCCTGACTGCCTCATCATAAGTGATGATGAGGGATACACAAGAACATTAGTTTGTTGTAAGAACATGGTTAATAGACAGATGTACTAGTATGTGCCAAAAACAAGAAGGCGTGTCATACTCAAAGGTATAGTGTGTAAGCTAAGCAGATGCAATTTAACCAAATTGGAGGCAATACAAGCTAGAAATTCGGCTGGAGTGGTGAGCATGATCATCTAGGACCTGAGAGCCTGGTGGGAGGCGGGCTGCTTCGCCAACATCATGGATTTTTAGTTGGCTTCCAGGTGATGCATGTGTGTGCTAGGCTTGTCACTGGCTTGGACAGTGCCCTGGCTAGCTATTTGTCTTCTGGTGCTCCCGGGATGGTGGTTCATGTAAAAAATATCTTTCCTTATCTTGATAAAGACCGACTTTGGCCTTTCGAATACAAGCTAGACACCATATGCAACATGCGACCACATATGACACCGTGAAGTTAAAGCAAGCACCTGGGATGGTGGTACATGGCGAGCGAGATCATTAACTCTAGAGCTACGTTCCCCGTCTCCATCTGCTAGCACTACACCCTTTAAAGTCTTGAAACATGTCTGGCATAGCCGCGTACCACGCTGGAGCAAGTTCTCTCTTCTATTTTCTGCTTCTGTCAAGGCAGGGTCTAAAATACCCTTGCATAAAAACACAATAGTGAGAGTATGGCTGAAGTGTGTGCAGAACTAGAGCACTGTAAAATAAATGATAGGAGACATATGATAGCTCTACAACATTGCATGGCAAACAAAATTTGATTCTACTCCATATGATTTTGTAATATATGAGCATAGGAAATGCTGGTACTCCTCCAGCACACCACCACATGTGGTCCTATCAAGATAACAGTCGACTGAAAATAAATAGGTCAGTCGATTTTTTATGAACCGTCTGATCTATAAGGAACGGGCAGATGGCCTTCGTCTACCTCCCGCCAGTCACTATTGATGATCTTTCTCGAACTGCTAGCGACCATCGGCCCAGACCCCTGCCTCCGCCACCCCGCCCTCCCCTCGACCTCACACCACCACCGTGCTTGGTAGCGCCCCCAGGCCATCCTTTAATCCTGGCTGACCTCCAAATCGGACGCTAGTAGCTCTAGGCCCCACACGCCCCTAAGATAAACACTGAGGCGCTGCTTCCCCGGCGTAATGGGCGGACTAGCGCCTATTACACCGGGGAATGCTTCCGTTAATTGGGAACCAACTGACTAGGAATTGAAATCCAGGGGGGCGACGGTCCTCTAGCTAAGGTGAAATAGTATATGAGGAGAAACCTTGTGCATCGCGAGTTACTAGGAACATCTAGTATCAAGAAGAAGCGGTCAACTAGTGTCTTCTGTGGGATGAATACCGTGCAAGCAGACACGTAAAATTTGCACGAATATGGGAAGAGGAGTACCATTTTCGGTTGCCGGTGTGGTTGTCGGTGTCAAAATCGGCGGATCTCGGGTAGGGGGTCCCGAACTATGCGTCTGAGGTTGATGGTAACAAGAGACATGGGACACGAAGTTTTACCCAGGTTCGGGCCCTCTTGATCGAGGTAATACCCTATGTCCTGCTTGATTGTATTGATGAGTATAGGGGTTACAAGAGTTGATCTACCACGAGATCGTAATGGCTAAAACCCTAGAAGTCTAGCCTATATGATTATGATTGCCTATACGGACTAAACCCTCCAGTTTATATAGACGCCAGAGGGGACTAGGGTTGTACAAAGTCGGTTACATAGAAAGGAAATAGTACATCCGGCCGCCTAGCTTGTCTTCCACGCAAAGGAGAGGCCTATTCGGACACAGGAGAAAGTATTTTATCTTATATCTTCATGGCCCAATAGTCTGGCCCACGTCATACAGGCCGGATGCCCGAGGACCCCTTAATCCAGGACTCCCTCAGTAGCCCCCAAACCAGGCTTCAATGACGAGGTGTCCGGTGCGTAGATTGTCTTCGACATTGCAAGGCGGGTTCCTCCCCCGACCACTTCAAAGTACCTGACTTAAAGAGCTGTATTCGGCCCTCCATTTAATGTCGCACCCATCGGCTTCTGTGCCTTCACACCTTCTGCTTCCACGCGTCAAGCGTATACGAGAGGTTGGGGTATTTTTGCATAACCCCCCTCCAGCCATACAAGAAAGGCCTCTATTTGAGGGGGTTGGATCTCAGTTCCATTCTACACCCAGCGGAAAATCCTCAGAGTCTTGCCAAGGGAAACCATTTGACATGGCTAGCGTCCCTAGTTACTCCTCCCGCACTCACGGCTCCGAAAAGGGCGATTGGGAGAGATGCTCTGTATCCTACGAGTAGTTGGTTAAGCTCCAAACAAAAGGATTCCTTCCCCCTGTGGATCTGGTCCCTGTTCGAGTGGGATTGACCTCCTTCACAGGCGAAGTTCTGGCAGAAATATTCCCCAATCCAACTAGGGGGAACGGGTGTGCTTCGTATCTTACTTGTTGATAGGCGTCGGGTTTCCAATCCACCCTTTCCTCCGTGGACTCCTGGAGTATTACGGCCTCCAACTGCACAACCTCACGCTAGCCTCTGTCCTGCACATCCCAGGTTTTGTTGCCCTATGCGAGCTTTTCCTGGGCTATGAAGTCCGTTAACTGATGGGCAAGATAAAGACACTTGCCCAATCCAGATTATCAATAATCAAGGTGATGGCCACTTCCATAGTGCGGGGGGTCCAGCCACTCTAATACCGAGGGCTTCCCATGTGGCACTATAATGGGGAGGATGACGCCTCACATTGCGGTCGGAAGGGCCCGGACACCCCCGCCGCTTTGGTCAAAATATTGACCGAACTGTACAAAGGGGAGTGTCGATGTCAAAACCGGCGGGTCTCGGGTAGGGGATCCCGAACTGTGCGTCTAGGATCGATGGTAATAGGAGGTAGGGAACATGATATTTTACCCAGGTCCGGGCCCTCTTGATGGAGGTAAAACCCTACGTCCTGCTTGATTTATTCTTGATGATATGAGTATTACAAGAGTTGATCTACCACGAGATCGGGGAGGCTTAAACCCTAGAAGCTAGCCTATGGTATGATTGTATCTATATGATCTATCGACTAGCCTGGCCTCGGTTTATATAATGCACCAGAGGCCTAGGATAACCAGAGTCCTAGCCGAATACGCCAGTGGGGAGGAGTCCTTGTCTTGATCACCAAGTCTTGTGGAATCTTCCATGTATGCGGTAGTTGTCCGAACTTGCCCATGAGTATATGGCCATGGGGGTCCTCGGCCCAATCTAACAGATCGGGAGACGACGTGGTGAGTACCCCCTAGTCCAGGACACCGTCAGTAGCCCCCTGAACCGGTCTTCAAGTTAGGGATGCTCCTCGATTCTTCCGAACTATTCTTCATCTTCGGTTGTCGGTCTTGAAAACTGGTTCAACAAATCTTCTCATCTTCAATCTTGAGGATTGCCAAAATGCATTCGAGGAGTTTACATGTCGGGTATCCGAGGAGCCCCTTTAAGTTTCCGGCCTTTATCAATGCCTTGTTATTTTTATGCCACACCTCGGGTTTGAAGTTGTTCCCGGGAGGTAGTGTCCTCTTGCGTCCGAGCTCTAACGCCGGACTGCATTCAAGGTATCTTTTGCAGCCGAGCACCAATGCCGGACTGCTTCTGAGCTCCAACACTGAAATATATCCGAAATCCAACGCCAGACTATGTCCAAGCTCCAATGCCGGACGATATCCAAGATGTCATAGATCATCTTGGTCCAAAAAAAGTTGAAGGAGTTTAGCCGAGCTTAATGCCGGAAATGCCCTCTATGGAGCTAGCCGCTAGCGCCCGAGCTTTATGCCGAACTGCTTCCAAGGTGGTGCACCACCCCGACCACAGGCTGATTTTTTGTGAATATTTTTTATTGGTGCAATTTATACTCTGCCGAGATACATAGCCAGTAGCCCTGAAGGTGTGTGTCGGTCTAAAACCCGAGATGCACCTGAAGGATGACGTAAGACCGCTGATCCCAGTAGCCGCTGAGACTCAGGTTGATTTGCAAAATCGGCCTGAGGATCAAGTCCTAGCTCGGCAGAATACTTTGAGACACAAAAAGCGACGTCCTTAGTCCTTGAGACTTGGGTTGGGTGCGGCCGACCAACCTGAGGATCAAAATCTCCTCAGCAACTGTATTGCACTTAAAATTTTCTGCATTGAACAGGCAATGCAATAGCCCCCGAAACACTGGTCGGGTGGCAACACCAGATCAGGGGATCGATGTCCCCTTTAATATTTTTAAATAATAAGCCCGAAGCCCAGTAGCTCCCGAGCCTTAATGTGGGCACGGGTGGCCGAATTAAGGATCGATATCCATAGTAAAATCAC
Source organism: Triticum dicoccoides (assembly GCF_002162155.2). Taxonomy (NCBI): domain Eukaryota; kingdom Viridiplantae; phylum Streptophyta; class Magnoliopsida; order Poales; family Poaceae; genus Triticum; species Triticum dicoccoides. Next base: position 391,012,281 of record NC_041390.1, on the reverse strand, counting down.
AATTTATGTGTAATGACTCTATGTATCAAAGTACTTTACATCATTAATGCTCGGATCCGCATTGTACAAAACTTTGTTGACCGACCATCGGCTTCCATCTCCTCAGCTAGTAGCCGAGGAGTGTTTGTCCTACTTTATAAAGCCTTTATGAGGGCAAAGATTTATGACAAACAAGGCAATTTGGCCATATGGTTTTATAAACAAAGGTACGCAGAGAGATATGTTATATTACTGTTTAACATAAGAAATGTCTTCCAAAGAAAATAGTCCCGCTATTGGTTCCTTTCTTTGGGTTGTCATGCTAAGCATGATCATGAAACCTCAGCTCTAATGTAAGAGCAAAATATCGAGGATTTAGTTTGGGAGGCCAGTTAATAGCCCCCGGTAGTGTTCGGTGACAGTCAAGGTCAAGTCGTAAACACTTCGGCCATTGTTATGAATGGCCTGTCATTTAAGACCGTCATCGGATCGCTGACCAGTTTATGCTTATTGTGACAGTCAGTTTTCGGCTTTCTCCACTGAGGTGCTTAACCATGTGAGCTGGAAGCACAATCGCAGTGGTTCTCCCTTTGCACACCTAGCCGGACAAAACGGAACGTAAGAGGAAAGCACAGGATCCGGGCAACCCAACTATTGACCGAAGACACAATTCGAAACCAATGCATATATAGCAATATGCAAGAATGTTTTTGCCGAATCTCTAAAGGTGTCCGGCGTTGCACTGCGAGACTTGTGCTGAAAACACACAAATAGTTTAAAAGTGTCATAAGCTTGGAAAACCAAAAAACGTCAGTAAAAACTTGACGTCCGAACAAGTTCAAGTGTTTGGTGCCAATCCGAAAATTGGTCTTAGAAAAAAAGTGCTTCTGTCATGCTTTAACATGACACATCCTATCTCAAGACTTCAAGCGGGTTAGCCTACGACTTCAACCTCCTATCCTGAAGGCGGAGTACTTCTCATTAGGCCAGTTTAGCAAACTAAAATCTAGCGGCTTTGAGAGAGAAATTAGGCTCCCCGGCTAGTGACCACACACTCGTGTCGAAAAAAGGAGTGATGAATAATAATAGTAATAAAAACTTTGCAACAACTGAGAAGAAGAACACTTATTATAAAACGGCTCATATAAATTTAAGAACCCCCAAGTGACTTGGGTAAAAGAATTTTATGTATAATGATTGTATGTACCGAAGTACTAATATCATATCTTTGTTCACCCGACCGTCGGCTTCTCCCTCTTCGGTCAAGGACCGAAAAGTGCTATGTACTCCACCTGTCGAGAATATCGACAGTGTTTCCGATAACCAGGCAACCGGGCCATAAGGCTGTAATAGACAAAGTGCGCTCAGGGAACTTATGCTATATTACAGACGAAGTGTAAGAAGCATCTTCGAAGAAAATAGTACCCCCACCGATACCTTTCTTCGGTGCTCATTATTACTATGAGACTTGTGCAATAGATTTTTTGTACTCACGAGTTCCATTGTGTGCCAACCATGATTGAAAATAATAAGAGCGCTAGCTTTCGGCTTCACCCAGTCTGAGGTCAGAGCTCGGAGGACCCGGTCGTGACAATCGCAGAGGTGCTCCCTTTACTCCCTAGCCGAACAATCGGGAATGTAGGGGTAAGCACAGGAGCCAGGCAACCCAGCTTGCAAATCGCTTAAGTCAATATGGTGCATCTTGTGGCGTAATACACGAACAAGGAACGAAGCCGTACAAGTATAATCGTATGCAAGAGGAAAAGCTTCATAAAGGAAGCCCCCAAATAAATGGGGTATTTGAATTTGTGCGTCACAAACAAAGTTTGGACAAGGAAATTTTTTACAAGCAACTTTTTTCCAAAAAAGTATAATGCTTGGTCGAACCGAACACAAGTTAAAAATTTAAAACTTGGAGCATGAAGGCAACTTAGCTGGTTAATGTGTTCGGTATTGACGACGCGGTCCGAGCTTGGTGCCACTACTAGAAAAAGGGCTATAGATGGGACTGATACTAATGGCGCACCAGACAAGCGGTGCGCCATTAGTATATACTAATGGCGCACCACCTACTAATACGCCATTAGAGTTGAAACTACTAATGGCGCACCTGGCGCCGGGTGCGCCATTAGTATCATTTTTTTAACTAGTGCGCCTGTCCAAACATACTAATGGCGCATCCAGACACAGTGCGCCATTACTAGTTGTAACTAGTAATGGCGCACCAGCCGGAAAGTGCGCCACTAATGTTGTTTTTTTATTATATTTTTATTCCCTTTTTTGCAAAACTACTAATGGCGCACTGTTCCACCGTGCGCCATTACTAGTTTAAACTAGTAATGGCGCACCGTGGGACAGTGCGCCATTAGTATTTTTTTTTTGCAAAACTACTAATGGAGCACCACCAGGAGGTGCGCCATTAGTAACCTGGATTACTAATGGCGCATTTAGAGTTGGTGCGCCATTAGTAAGTGGGCAGCAACAAGATATTTTGGACAGCCTCTCCTACCCACACTCACTTTCTCCCCACTTCATTCTCTCCACCTCCTCCTTGTCTCGGGTGCCTCCTCTTTTTCACCTCATTTCCACCATAGATTCATTCAATTTAAGTGGTTAAATTACCTTGTTTTGATAGGTAAGTAAGGGGGGAAGCTATATTTATGTTGTTCTCCCTACAACAATGTGCACATGCACTTTTTATATGGCCTAGCTAGATCTATATTTATGTTGCATATATATGTTTGTGGTGTTGCATATGTGTTTGTGTTTGGAGGTGTACCGGTATTTGAAATTCGATAGTTGCCAATATTTTGCCAGAATGTTGATTCATTTCCGTTTCGGCGAGAATTTTGGCATTAAGCATTCTTTTTGGTCCTATTTTTAGAGAAAGTCATGCCAGATTTTTTCTTGGTTCTAAAATATCGTTTTGCTCTACCCCGCAGGCGACCATGGTCCGCATGATGACCGAAGGCATCGTAAATAGGTTTTTGAGGTCCGCGAAGGCCGAGATGCTTCAAAAGAACGAGACGGAGATAAGATGTCCGTGTCGAAGATGCAAGCTGAAGAGCCTTATTGCGGACCCGGAATCCGGGCAGGTGCGGGACCACCTGCTCTTGCGTGGTTTCATGGATGGCTATCGGTGGCAAGGTGATGAAGATGACTACGAAGTCGTCCATGGGGGCCGGGCAAGAAATGAGGAAGGGCAGCAAGACAACCACCGCGGCTCGGGCGGGCGAGAAGACGAAGAATCCCCAGTAGATGATCACGACGGTGATGCTGTACACAATCATCATGTAGAAGATGCAGGACATGATGATGAGGAAGATGCCAGAGCAGTCGACGGGCATGATCATGAAGATGATGATGCCGGCGGAGCAGACGACGCTGGACCATCGATGGGCTGGGTGCAGGACCCTCATATTCAAGAGCTGCTTCTCAAGCAGACGGATAACGCAAGAGCTGCCGCCCGAGAGAAAGCCAAGATGGATCAACTTGAGTTAGACGCGATTACTCCATTGTATGAAGGATGCAGGCCCGAGGATACCTGCCTGAAAGTAACGCTCATGGCTCTGGAGATGAAGGTAAAACACAAAATGACCGACACATGCTTCGACGAGAACATGTCATTCTGGCACGTACATCTTCCCGAGGGGAACAAGTGCCCGACCAGTTTGGAGGAGGCGAAGAAAATCGTGTGTCCTCTGGATTTACCGCACGTGAAATACCATGTGTGCATGAACAATTGCATCATTTAGAGGGACGAGCACGCGGAGTCTACCATATGTCCGGTGTGCAGTGTCACTCGATACAAGAAGAGGAAGAAAGCTCCTCGAAAAGTGGTGTGGTACTTTCCGATCACTCCTCGTCTGCAGCGGTATTTCGCGGACCCTAAGGTAGCAAAGCTCCTACGTTGGCACGCGGATAGGGAGGAGAAGAAGCGAGAAGATGACGCAAATGATCCGGAGATAGATAAAAAAGACAAGATGCCGAGTCACCCTAAGGATGCGAGCCAGTGGCAAGCGTTGAACTTCGAAGACCCAGAATTTGGGAATGATCCAAGGAACATCGTGCTAGGCGCAAGCACCGATGGAGTCAATCCGTTTGGCAGCCAGAGAAGCACACATAGCACCTGGCTTGTGTTTGTGTGGATGTACAACCTTCCCCCCTGGTTGTGCATGAAGAGGAAGTACATTCACATGAGTATGCTAATTGAAGGACCGAAACAACCAGGGAACGACATCAATCTGTATCTGGGGCTGCTGAAAGAGGAGCTTGACACGCTGTGGAAAACGCCAGCCAATACGTGGGACGCCGCAGAGAAAGAATATTTCCCTATGAGAGCCGCGCTGCTCACGACGGTGCACGACTATCTCGGTTACGGATATGTCGCGGGGCAGGTGGTCCACGGATTTTCTGGATGCGTCAGGTGCATGGATGACACAACGTATCGCCAGCTAGATAGAGATCCCGGGTCTTCGAAAACCGTGTTCATGGGACATCGAAGGTGGCTTCGCGACGATGTCCCATGGAGAAAACGCAAGGATCTGTTCGATGGTGAAACCGAACCCCGAGGACGCCCGCGTACGAGGAGCGGCGAGGAAATAGACGAGCTGTTGAAAAATTGGAAAGACTGCCCACTGCCGAGAAAGAAGCAAAAGGCGCCAGAGCCGGGAAAGAAGCGAAAGGCGCCAGAGCCGCTGCTGAAGGTATGGAAAACGAGGTCTATTTTCTGGGACTTGCCGTACTGGAAGATCCACCGTGTGCCTCACAACCTTGATGTCATGCATATCACGAAGAATGTGTGCGAGAGTCTGCTTGGTACCCTGCTCAACATGCCAGAGAGGACCAAAGATGGGCCGAAAGCAAGGGCAAACTTGAAATCAATGGGCATCAGGCAGGAGCTTCACGCTATATATGATGATCATGATGATGATGATGATGATGATGAGGCGAAGCAGGACATGGAAAGTCGCCACAAAGGCAAAAAGGCCAAGAAGACCGGAAATGACTACCCTCCCGCGTGCTTCACTCTAAGTCAGGAGGAGATCGAGCAGTTTTTCACCTGCCTCGTAGGAGTAAAACTTCCTTACGGTTACGCGGGGAAGATAAGCAGATACCTAGACCCAGCGAAGCTGAAGTTCAGCGGGATGAAGTCTCACGACTGTCATGTGCTGATGACGCAGATACTTCCAGTTGCAATCCGTGGGATCATGGACGCGCACGTCCGTGAAACCCTATTTGTCCTATGCAACTTTTTCAACGTCATCTCTCGGAAGTCTGTTGGCGTGAGGCAACTCAGAAGGCTACAGGAAGAGATCATGGTGATACTATGCGAGCTTGAGATGTACTTCCCGCCCGCATTCTTCGACGTTATGGTGCATCTGCTGGTCCATATCGTGGATGATATCATCCAACTCGGGCCGACGTTCCTGCACAGCATGATGCCGTTCGAAAGGATGAATGGTGTCATCAAAGGATACGTTCGCAACATGTCACGTCCAGAGGGAAGCATAGCCAGGGGATTTCTGACCGAAGAGTGCATCTCCTACTGCACGAATTATCTAGGCATCAAGAACCCCGTTGGTCTGCCCGTCAACAGGCACCTCGGCAGGCTCGCTGGATGGGGTCACCGCGAGGGTCGTCACGAAATGCATGTCGACTTCGAGGGTCGACTCGCCGACTTTGAAAGAGCAAACCTAGTCGCGCTACAACACATAGACGTGGTCGATCCTTGGGTGGTACAGCACAAAACCTTTATTAAGAAGACGTACAATGACCGAGGCCAACAGAGGACGGACGGAGATATACTCAAAGAGCACAACTCATGTTTCACGCGTTGGTTCAAGCAGAAGCTTCTATCGTACCCTTTACATGAGGATTCTTCCGCGGAAGAACAACTCATATTCGCCTCGTCACAGGGCGCTGAGCACAACCTGATGACCTATGAGGCGTACGATATCAACGGCTACACATTCTACACCGAGGCCAAGGACATGAAGAGCGATGGTTATCAGAACTCCGGGGTAACGATGGAATCCTACACCGGTAACGACAAGGACAGATACTACGGAAGGATCGAGGAGATCTGGGAGCTGAGCTACGCTGGAGAGAAGGTCCCGATGTTCCGTGTCAGATGGGCGAAGAGCATCCTAAAAGAAGACCGGTATTTCACCACCATGGTTATACCCGAAGCCAAATCCAAGACCGCGGGCGCAAACGTCACCGCGAAAAATGAGCCATGGGTACTGGCTTCCCAAGTGGACCAATGCTTCTTCATTACCGACCCATCAAAGCCCAGTCGTGTTGTCGTGAGGAGAGGCAAAAGGAAGATCATCGGAATGGATGGAGTAGCCAATGAGCAAGACTTCGACAAGTACGGCGACCCGAGGATCGAACATGACGATGATGATGAAGTAGCAGCATACACCACAAGAAGAAGCAGGACCACCCTACCTAAAGGACGTCCGTTCCATAGAAGAACTCCATTTGTGAAAAAGAAGGGCAAGAAGATTGTGAACAGATAGCTAGCTAAGATCGATTTTATTTAAATCGTAGCCTTCATTTCTCGATTGTATTTCATGGGCACTTTTTGAACTATCATGAATATTTTTAAATTTCATGGACACTCGATCTCGATCCCCCTCCATCTCGATCGCTATCCCACCTCGCCAGATCCGGTCCCCCTCGCCGCCGAGCACCCTCCGGTCCACCGGCCGCCGCCGCCGACCCCCCGCACCCTCGATTCCCCTACTCAACCGCCGCCGCCGACCCCCCGCACCCCGCGCACCCTCCCCCGCTCCACCGGCATTACTGTTTGATTATATTTTAAAAAAATATTACTGTCTTATAAAAAAATATTACTGTTACTGTCTTATAAAAAAATATTACTGTTATGATTTAAACTAGTTTAAAAAAATTATTACTGTCTTATAAAAAAATACTAATGGCGCACCACGGTGAGGTGCGCCATTAGTATGGATGTACTTATGGCGCACCGAGGGGTGGTGCGCCATTAGTATTGTGCCATTGCTATAAGAAAAAAAATACTAATGGCGCACCACGGTGAGGTGCGCCATTAGTATGGATGTACTTATGGCGCACCGAGGGGTGGTGCGCCATTAGTATTGTGCCCGACCCCATCCATATTCCCTCCCAGGCCCCTCCCTATCCCCTCTCTCTCCCTCGCCCTCGCCCTCGATTCCCTTCCCCTCCTCTCCCGACGCCGCTGCCCTGTCGCCTCGACGCTGCCCCGCCGCCCCGACGCCGCCCCGCCGCCCTGACGCCGCATCGACCCCGCCCCGACGCCGCTGCCCCGCCACCTCGACGCTGCCCCGCCGCCTCGACGCGACCCCGCCGCCCGGACGCCGCCCCGTCCACACCACCGTCGCCGGAGCACCACCACCACCCGGACCTCGTCCCCGACATCCTCCCCGTGGCCCACTCCCCGGCATCCTTATCCTCTCCGACCGCCTCCTCCACCCCGGCCCGCTCCTCCAAGGTAAGCTACCGCCCCGACCCCTATCCCCTTCCCTCCTCCCATCCCATCTCCCGGCGCACCGATTATAGCTAATCTTAAATCCCCAATATTGTTTGGGTGTCATATAGCGTGAAAATTAAAGTCAGTGCACTCCATTGGTTGGACATACTTGTTGTTTCTGGAACACAAACTAGAGTAGTAGAGTGGTCAACTGCTGTTTCTGCATAATTTGAGGACACTAACAAAATTCGGTTTTCAACCGATACATGGAACACCTTGCTAATTCATATTCTTGTTTCGGTGTACATATGTAGGACACAAACAATTAAGGTGTCTATTTTGATTTAGTGCCTTTGCCTCCACTGCCTTTATCTGGATTGAAGCTTGCTTGTGTTTACTTCTGATTACAAGATCTCCATATTCGGAGATTTCTTTATATATGTTGTAGTATAAATATATTGTTTTGTCATTCTGATATCATCGTTGCTGCACATTCTAGATCATGGAGGAATCGCCCTCTCCAGCAGTGTAATTCTTTTGTGTGTTTTAAGTGGTATTTACAGTGTACTTATTAGTGTAATTACTGTGTATTTCCATGGTTTTTACACTGTAATTATTAGTGTAATTTTGGGCCTTTGTATAGTTGATTCACAGCAGCAGCAACTGTAATTGATCCAAAAACCAGGTCAATTGATGTCAAATTAATTAACTAAATCATCCAGAAACAAGAATGATAAGTCCATATGCTACTGTTGATCCCAAGACCGGAATGACAAGTCTAGGTGTTCCTCAATTGAGGAATTTGATTAACTAAATCATCCAAAAACTAGAATGATAAGGCCACATGCTACTGTTGATCCCAAGTTTGATGCATAACAATTGTTGTATGAGTTCTCCAAATGAACAGGAGTACTCCTCTATTTTGATATGAAATCACCATGATAGGTCCACATGCTACTGTTGTCAACATGATAAATAGTTTCAGTTAGTTACCTCTAAAACTATTCCTAATTAACTGAAGAAGAGAAGAGAGGAGGAGTAGTTTATTTCATAGAGTAAACATTAGCACTAGTGAGTTCCTGTTTGTGATGTGTAATCTTCTCTAGTGACCACTCCATATGGTGGTGGTCAGCTACTTGTCCAAAGATCCGAGGAGTAGGCTGTCATCACTTAATCCGCTCTAGTGACCCGCGATGTGTAATCTGCTCGATGTTGTTGCTGCTGCTTAAGTGATGCCGGTGCTTGTTCTTGTAGTTGCATTCTAGTGATGCTGCTCTAGCTCTAACTTCTAAGTCCACTGAATTTTGTCAACTTGTGATGCTGCTGCTACTGTAGATCTTGTGAACTTGTGAATTTTGCTTAGAAACATCAATGAATTTGGTGATGGAGTACAATTTTGTATAAAATGAAATGCAAGGTTGCTGATACTGTAACCCAGATCACACAGATCAATTTTTTTTCAATTTATGCAACTGTAAGAGTACCAACCAGATTACACAAATCATTTTTGATCTGCAAGGTTGTTGTTGCTGTGATGGAGTAACTCTGTAAGATGGAGTACATGAGTACTGTAGTAGTAACTCTTGATTAATTATGGCATTGTGTGTCATAATTTAAAATTGCCATGTTTATTAGAAGTGTTAACCATCACTTCTGGGTTGTAACCTTAGCTGTGTTTCAATGCTTAAAGACTATTAGCTGCATAGTAATTTCCCTGTCCTAATTGTTGTTTTTCCATGCATAGATGAACATTCTATAATTTCCAAGGATCAATTAGACCAGATTGGGCTCTCCTTTTTATTGTTGTTTTGACCTTTCTGTTGTGAAAAATAAAGCAGGACTTTAGACTAATGTGGGCCTATGGCTACACCAGCATGGTGTTTTGATTCAGAAGTGATGATTTGCTACAACCAGTGCATGCATGCCTTTTTTCTTCTTCATTTTTAGTAAAGTGCTCTGTTTTGGGTCATGGACTTTGTGCCATGGACCAGGGCATGCATGCTGCTGCTGCTGTACTACTTGTCAAGTGATGCTGCTGCTGCTATCTGCGAGTTGCTGCTGCTAGTTGTGATTTTGTCAAGTGATGCTGCTGCTACTTGTGATCTTCTAAAATGACCCCTTTCTCCTGAAACGTTGATTAATTTCCGTTTCAGTTGAGAAATGGGGCACTCCAAGGTCAAGAAAATTAGCAAAGGTCATGCCCAATTTTCTTGACCTAGAAGGTGCCCGATTCTCAACCGAAATAAAAATTAATTTGCTTTAGTGGTTGGATTAGTTTAGTATTTTTTTCACACACTCAGACACCCTTGCTTGCCATGTGTGTGAGAGAGATAGTGAGAGGAGACAAGAAGAAGGGGGTTAGGAAGATGTTGTCTGCTCATCAAATCTAACCATCTCCCCCTTTTCACCCCTTTTCCTTTGTCTTTTGTGGGTTGCAAGGAAGCTACTGTCTTAGCTAGCTTAGCTTGTGCACAAATCCCAGTGTTACAATCTAGAAAATTAGCCTGCAAAGATGAGGTCCCATGCTGGCTGTACCACTGCATCATGCAACAGTGCCTTCAAGATCCAAGGCAATATCACAAACATCATAGGCAATTTGACCAAACTCACAACCTTGTATCTTTGTAGCAACCAACTTTCTAGACACACCCCTCAAGAACTAGGTTACCCTGAGAACGTGGACTTGGACCTTAGCAACAACACACTAACAGGTTCTATCCGAAAACACCTAGGCAATATCACAAACATCTCTCAATTGTTCCTTGACAATAACCAACTTTTTGGCGACATTCCTCGAGAATTAGGTTATTTGGTCAACTTAGAGATCTTGTTCCTTGACAATAACCAACTTTTTGACCAAACTTTATTCCTATTTATAGAGAAACATGGCCAACAACGATGAGGCCGGGGGTTCGGGCGGCAAGAAATTCTGGGAGCTGTCCCAGGAGATGGAGGAACAACCTCACTTGTATGAGGACGCCGCCTTCCCCACCGATCCTAAGACCACTGATGGTATCGCCGAGGATGACCCCACTGATGCCACCACTGATGGTGCTGCCGAGGATGCCACCACTGATGATGGCGGCGCACGCACAGATGGCAGCCAACCGAAGAGGCAACAGAAGGACCGGCGCCCGACCGTGCTCCGCACCCTCAAGGAGGAAGTTACTGAAGTGGACTCCAACGGGAATCCAACGGTGCCCGAACGAATAGTCAAGGGGTACTCGCTTCAGCTTGGGTGCATTCTCCGGAGCACCGTCTCGATCAACACCGAGAACCTCAGGCATCCTGACCGAGGGAATTTGCGCAACCTCCTCTTCACGAAGCTGCACGAATGATACAAGTTCCCCGCTGAATTTGAAAATACAAGCCTCAAAGGGAATAAAGTGAACAATGCTGCCCTCACGAAGATGAGCACGGCCCTGTCTACTTGGAAAAGCAATGTGAAGAGAATGATCGAGAAAGGTGAGAGTTATGAGAAGATCAAGGAGAAAAATCCTTCGATCACCGAAGATGACTACAACGACTTCAAGATCAATTGCTCGAGCACCGCAAGCTCCGAATCAAGTATGTGGGGGAAAGAAATGCGGGAGCTGAACTTAGGGGAACACACACTCGGTCCCGGCGGTTACAGAGTGGCGGAGCCTATATGGGACAAGGAGGAGGCGGACCGTGCCGAGCAAGGCCTACCGCCCCTCTTCGATAAATACGGTGACAAGCAGACCAGGAACTTTGTCAGGGCCCGGTACAAGAAGGACCCGAAAACAAAGGAGCTTACCACAGATCCGAAGACCAGGGCGCTTGAGCTTGTTCTGGTAAGGAATACACCCTCGCGTAATTAGCTCCATATGGTTGCATTCTAATTAATGAAGCCAAATTTCTAAATGGTTCACATTCCTTCCGCAGGTGACTGAAAGCAGTAGCGCGGGGTCGACTAAGAGCAACCCTTGGGACACCACTCTAAATAGGGCGTTGAATGTAATGAAGAACAAGGATAAGCTCAGTAAGCCGACGTCAGCTGGTCGTGTGGCCGGCAAAGGCTTGTCGACAAAATGGTCGTCATACTATAACACTGGTGGGCGAAAGGAGAAAAAGACCAGCTCGGAAAGCCAGGCGCACGAGGTTCAAGAACTCAGGGCACAGGTGGCGCGGATTCCGGAGATTGTCCAAGAGCAAGTGCAATAACAACTCGGAGCGACGAGCACCGCCCTTGTGCCTACCATGATCCAGGGGATTAGTGCGTGGATTACGGGCGGCCAACAGGGGCCGCCCCCGATTCCTAGCTTCACGGCCAGCAACTGCAGAACGCGATGGCGGCGCCATAGGTGTCTCCGGCGGAGGCGGCATTGGTGTCTCCGACGCCGGCACGGGAGCTTAATGCACCCGGGTGTACGTCGGCCGGCACCTCTGCAGCAAGCGGCCCCTCCGTCAACTGCACGCCCGCCGTTGGCGGTGCCTCGACATTAGCCGAGCTCGATGCCATCATCACGGTAACTAATTAAGCCTCTCTCGGCCGAGGACTTCATCTCCTTGCCTTTGACTGGGCATCCCTGACGCCCTACATGTTTTCGCAGGGCGCCACCGATGTTCCGTGCACTCTCCTGCACTTCGTGAACAACGAGTTGGTCGATGTCGCCAAGGGAAAAATCGTTCAACCGGGCAACCCCTTGTTCCACGGTACCCAGATGCCACCCAACTTGTTTAGGGTTCAACTGGTTCGGGTGCTGCCAGGCTGCGACGAGTTGTTACCTCCGATTCGACCCGTCGGGGCCGACGATGATGACGTGATGACCCTCAGCGCCTGCCTGAGCTGGCCCCTTCTTTGGCCGAAGAGCCAGATTCGTTTGGGGGCGGGGGACACCACCCCAAAGACAACACTGCCAGTCGTGCCGGCGCCAAGTCGGCCCCATGGCAAGACCGCCGCAACGGTGCCGGACATCCCTATGCCACTGGATCCAAACATGCATATGGCACAGGATCAGAACGACGACGACGACGATACATTTGCCAACGTTGATCAGTACTTTGCCGATCATGGGTATGGTGGCGACTCCATGGGGCCTCCTTCTTAAGAACCCAACCCAACAAAAGACGTGCGTGATCTAGCTGGTACCGCGGAGAAGCCAAGTTGCAACAGGCATCGTCTGCAGTGCTCTCAGGAGACGCCTCCAGCTGCCGACTTCACCGAGCCTCAGATAGGCGAGGTGCAAAATATGATCAGCCCCAACACACTCAAGAAGGCGGTCTATGAGCAGAACTCGGTCCCATTACAGGAGAAGAAGAAGGCACACAAAAGAAAGACTAACAAGGGTGCGGGCCAGTCGGCACCGAGTACGATCCGTGCTCAGGACGGGCCACCTTCACCTGAGGATATCTCAAGGAGGGTGCATGTGGTGGGTAGGCCGATGCTACCGAGAAATATGCTTGATGCTGCAACCGGTGCTATGCGGAGTCTGCATGACAGTGTTCTTTCTTTGGAGAAGCGGCGTCTCGGAGAGAAGGATGTGGCATACCCGGTTTTCGCGGCCAAGGTGCCACAGGGCAAGGGCTTTGTGGATAACTCCATCGGGGGTACGATCGTCCTGCGGTTTGATGACATCCACGCTATGTTGAACCTTCATCCGCTGCACTACACCTTCATTCGGCTATTTTTGCTGAGTATGGAGATGCGGATCATTCGCGACAAGACCCCGGACATCGTGATAGTCGACCCCTTCTACATGCGTGCCAAGATCTTGGGCAGCGCTGGGGACCGGCAAGTCGCGAGTTCTTACCTCGAAGGCGTCATTCTGGCAAACCAAGATAAGGATAACTTCCTCGTGCCTTACTTTCCCGAGTAAGTCCTCCCCTCAACCGCCCCGTAACATATGAATTCTTAGATTTCGATCGTTTTTCTTTTAACATTCCGTGTTTTCTGCAGTGACACACGTTGCACGCTCATCCTCCCAAGCCTCAAATATTCCATGGCCACGTATTTCGACCCGGACCGTCAGTCGAACGTAGACTACACAAATGTCAAGAAGGTTCTTGATGATGTTCTCCCCGGCTACGTCAAATCTAGAGGCACCTTCACCAGGCCTATTCGTAAGTACGGCAAGCACGTGTTCTCCCACAATACGACGTTCTGCTGCGTCAAGCAGCCGCCTGGCGGTCAGAAGGTTGCCTACTATGCCATCCATCACATGCGGGCGATCGTACGGGACCATCATCAACTTCTGCTACCGAGTAGACTCAAAGATTGGGCCGCGAGCGTGTCGGCAATCCAGGATGCGGACATCAAACAAGAATTCTTTCGCATCCAGTCGGAGTTTGCGGAAATCATCCATCAAGATGTCCTTCGTACCGCGGGGCAGTTCTACCTCAGAAATCAACCGTCCAACAGTGACATCGACACAATCCTACAAATGCAGGCTGACAACGCCCGTTCTTTCATGACTCCCACGATAGACGGCGGCTTCATCCACGCTCCGGTCCCTTGAGTCTCATGTTGTAATTAAACTTTAATGAACTTGTAGTATGTCTCTTTGGTTTCGAGAGTCGTTCAACTTAAGATGTAATCGATGCTATTAATGTCTTGCTTTTCTCTTCCGATCGTTCTGTTGCATACTTATATATTGCTTATGTATTGTATGTGAATTGGTACTAACGTTTCGTTTGGCTACCGCATAGCGATGCCGTGGTATGTCGTGTACAAGGGTAAGGTTCCCGGAGTCTACGACGACTGGGAGGAGTGTCGGAGACAGGTTCACCGATACAGCGGTAATAGTTACAAATGTTACGCCACTAGGGCCGAGGCCAAATCTAGATACGCCCGCTATCTAGCGGGAGAGGGGAGGGAGCGTTGGAGGAACCGGATGAAGACGAGTTTCATCGTGATGATGCTCATCGTGATGACCGCGGCTCTCTTCTATGTGATGGTAGTTTAGATGATCGATATCGACTTGTAATGTGAAGACAAACTCGCGGTCTCGAGACTTGTAATATAATGTTCTATCTTTGTTTGGACTTTTCAATTCGGAGACTAATATGATGACTTGTATTCGGAGACTAAAATGATGAATTGTATTCAGAGACTAATCTTCTATTGTATTCGATGAATCTGTTATTGATGTGTGCTGTCTATATTTTGTCCAATTATACATTTTGTAACCTGTGCAAAAAACAGAAAATAAAAAAATAAAAAAACCTAATATTCATACTAATGGCGCATCACATCATAGTGCGCCATTAGTATGCCAAAGGATACTAATGGCGCATCATTAAAGAGTGCGCTATTAGTATGCCGAAGTTACTAATGGCGCATCATTAAAGAGTGCGCCATTAGTATGCCGAAGTTACTAATGGCGCATCTTTCTGTCGTGCGCCATTAGTATGCCAAAGCACCTGGGTATACATGGCCCCCTGGGAGGCATACTAATGGCGCACTGTTGTATATACTAATGGCGCATCACGGGTGCGCCATTAGTATACTAGATACTAATGGCGCATCTGTGGTGCGCCAATACTAATGGCGCACCACTAATGCGCCATTAATGGCCAAATTAGGTGCACCATTAGTAGGCCTTTTCCTAGTAGTGTGCGGGACAAGGTTCCATCCCCTAAGCCGGTCCCGAGGTGGCGGAGCAAAGAGCTCGGCACTCCGAAGTGGTGACATAGCATGGTCAATGCAGGCCGACAGAGTGATGCTGAAGTCCCCGGTATGGGGTAATGAAGTGCTGACGAAGCCCTCCGTCCAGCCGAGGTGACGCCAAAGGATATAGCCCGGTTGGATCATTTTCCTATGCACAAAAAATAGTGCAAACTGGAGATAATAGTAGTAATAATAATAATAATAATAATAATAAATCGTTGCATAATAAATAATTTATGCAAAGTGAGTAATAAAAGAAATATGGCCTGGCGCCGAAGTCAATGCAGGGCGTCAGCGTGATGCGGTAAAGGCGTGGCGAAGCCTGGATTCACAGGTCGGTCCGAGTTCCGGATGCGGTGTTCGCCGGACTATGTACGGAAACTGACCGAACCACATGCGATCGTCATTAATGTGGCCACCATTTGATAGACCTGCGTACATATGATGGACAAACCAGAGTAATAATTCCTTGGGAAAAATGAACCCAAACAAGCAAAAAATACTAGGATTAATAGCACCTGGTTTATTTGTTGTAGCAATCCGAAGAAAGGTGATTCCCAAAATTGGGACTCAATCCGCACACCCATTGCCTGATGGGTGATAAAGCGACGGCACAGCGATGCTGGCAAAGGTTGGCTCGCCGAGGCAAGGCCCTCGGTCCAGCTAACGTGACGGAGCTGGTCGGTTAGTGACGCCGAAGTCTCCGGAGTATAGGTTGATGAAGAGATGGCGAAGCCCCCGGTCCAGCCGAGATGTCGAAGCCTCGATGTCAGCCGATGAGTCGAAGTAGGTCGGCGTGATAGACACTAGCTTGAAGAAGCAATAGTGCGGCCCTGCCGATGCAGGTCGTGACGTGGTCGATGCCGGCTTGATGAAGTGACCGTGCAGCGATGCCGGTATGCCCGCTCTGTGTAATCCGTGGGTTGGCGATGGTGGTGATGATTTATCCTTCGCGATGCCGGACTCTTGTTCGGCTTGCCGAGATGATGATCCAAAGAAGTTGAGCTCGGCTCAACAAACTGACGACGTGTCTAGCGCAGGTCGGCAGCCTTGGAGCAATATTGCCGGACTGGTTTGACACCAGCATGATGATGAAGATGACCTCAGGGGAGGCTTAAAAATTTACGGGCACGTGTTTAAAAACAACGCATAATACCCTAGAATAGAATTCCTCTAAAAATGTCGTCCAATATCACGTTCATAAAGAAACATGAATCCGGGTCGGATCCGTATTCGCGCAGAAAACAAATCCGAAAATTGGTCCACTCATCGGAAGTTTCCCGGAGTTTAAACCGTCGGATCGAGCTGAAATTTGGAGGGGTGGTAGATATGGGAACTCCGAAGTATATGAACGGTTGGATCTTCCAAAGGACCTCCGAGCTGGGCTCTGGAGGCCACGCCCTAAACTCGTCCAGATTCCCGTCCAGATTTGACAGGGCTCCGGTATATCGTAGATTGTCGGAGATTTCTCCATCGGAACTCGATGAAATTTTGCATGGCTGTTGTAGACGTAATCCCGCACTATTCCACAGAAGCAATCGTCAAACTGACGCTCGAGGAGGCGGTGAGGGCGAATACAAGTGTGCTGTCCATAAAAACAACACGGCCGCCCGAGGGCAATGTTGACGTTGAGCCCTCGAGCTCCATGGATGACTCCTCTATGATCATGATAGAGATAGGAGTTGATTTTGAAGAAGGCACCCCGTCCGAACATGACGATCGGAGATGGAGCACGGTCCTCGGTCGAGCCAAGGTGACCAGTCGAGCCGGCGATGAAGATGCCGGCGCCGCAGTTGACCTGCGGGTGAGCCATTGATCCTTTTGCCGATCACACAATGGAACTCTCAATGAAAGCACCAATGTCGGTGTCAAAACTGATGGATCTCGGGTAGGGGATCCTGAACTGTGCGTCTAGGATCGATGGTAACAGGAGGCAGGGAACACGATATTTTACCCAGGTTCGGGCCCTCTTGATGGAGTTAAACCCTACGTCCTGCTTGATTTATTCTTGATGATATGAGTATTACAAGAGTTGATCTACCACGAGATCGGGGAGGCTTAAACCCTAGAAGCTAGCCTATGGTATGATTGTATGTATATGATCTATCGACTAGCCTGGCCTCGGTTTATGTAATGCACCAGAGGCCTAGGATAACAAGAGTCCTAGCCGAATACGCTGGTGGGGAGGAGTCCTTGTCTTGATCACCAAGTCTTGTGGAATTTTCCATGTATGCGGCAGTTGTCTGAATTGGCCCATGAGTATACGACCATGGGGGTCCTCGGCCCAATCTAACAGATTGGGAGACGACGTGGTGAGTACCCCCTAGTCCAGGACACCGTCAGGGAGGAATAGGAGTTCGCTCGTCTTAAACGCCGAGATGGATTTTCCATGTACAATCCTCCAAGCTGGGTGAGCTCTAATCCCACCACTTTACTCAATCTTCTCCCTGAATCCCTTTCAATGGTCATTAATCCATCTATTTATAACAGGAATGGCGAAAGGTTACCGAGGGGATCTATAATCCCACTCCACAGCCGAAGGATCACAACCGGGATCTTGACCCCGGATTTGAAGAGGATCCAGACATATTTGTGGAGCTTGAGAAGGGAGTATTCTACCAGGTGAGCTATGATGGCACAGTTGTGCCAATCGTGGCCGACTATCCTGGCCTCCTTCCTGCCTCACATGTAAGTAACCAAGAGATACCTTCTTCGAAAGAGCTTCCTTATTACTCCTCACCCACCGCACTATTTCGTGCTCCACAGGGGAGGCGCTCGACGCCACAACGCGCACCAGAAGCATCTCCGAGGAGAGTGGTGCCCGCGCTGAGCACATCTTTGATGAGAAAGGCAAACGATAATATGGCAGAACCTTCATCAAAGAGGTAAGGCTTTCTTTTTAAAATATGCCTCCTGGTTGCCACATCAAATTGTGATGTCATCCACCGCATTTTATCAGGGAAAGCGTCCGTCGGACTATGTCCAGGGATCCTGCCGGTCGTGCCTCCACTAGTCAGGTTCCAGACCCTGGCCTAAGGACGGGGGCTGACACGGGAGTGGCGTCGGACCGTCCTTCCGCAGAGAATTCAGACGATATGTCCGTCACGAACTCTAAAGTGGAGAGCGCCATGAATCATCATCGTCGGAGGGCCGCTCTCCGTGACCCCGATTTTTCAAAGGAGGCATTCAATGCCTTCATCTCGGCCGATGCATACATCCGAGCTGCTCGGGATGGACTTGCCAGAGCCACAGACCAACATCTAAAAGATATGCGTGTGAGTGTAGATTTGGTAATCATATACCAGTAGCCCCCGAGACTTAAAGCCATTAATACAACTGATTTAAGGATCATTGTATAATCAGACACTTACGAAGAAGAATAACCTGCTGTCTCAAGAGCTGGAAAAGTGTCAGACCCAGCTGACTGTGGCTACGCTGAATTGGAAAAATCCAAGGAGGCACCTCCTGGTAATGTTTCTCCCTATCAGAAAAAGTATAATCATATACTAGTAATATTAATACTGTTGTGTTTCCAATGATAGAATTAGTAGAGCAACTGAGAGAGAAACTGAAGATCACCCAGGCTGGTGAACAAGAAGCCAAAAGGCAACATGTGGCAGGCGAACGTGTGCTGACGAGGGTCAGGGAGGAAAAGAACAACCTGCAGGATCCCAATACCCAGCTGTGCGAAGAACTAAAAGATGTTCGAGCCCAACTAGCTGACGCCTCAAGGAGAATATGAGGCTACAAGGCGACGTATTAAGTATGCTTTTCAAACTTGCCTCCCTATAATTCGGCGAGGGCAGGAACTGACAGGTTTATGTCTACATGTATGCTAACTGGCCGTCCTAAAGAAGAAATGTCTGGATCTCAAGGCGACCTGCTACAAGGGCTGTCCCGGATGCACGAGCAAGTTCGGCAAGCAATGCGGAGTGTTGCCAAGGCTTTATGGCCATCCGCCTCTCCTCCCGAAGGTATGGCAAAGCTCGTGGAGCTATTCAAAGGGGCACGGCGGCATATTCGATTCTGGAAGATATCAGCCTACCGAGAAGGTGCGTGAGAGGCCTGGGCCATGGTGAAGACACGGTACACCAAACTTGATCCGAATCATATGGCTCGGGTCGGACCTAAGGGGTTAGATGGAAAAGAAATTCCGGTTAGTTTGGTATATGACCAAGTAAAGATAGCCGCCACATATTCCCAACAAGATTGTAATCTAGACAGCCTGTTAGACGGCATAGAGGAAGAAGTTTTTGAGTCTAAATGAATATGTACTTCAATTGACAAATTTTTCCCTAGCCGGATTGTAAAACGATTATCATGGCAGACCTTTTCGCTTCAACCTCTGGACCCAAAGGCTCGAAGTGTTTCTGAATACCCGCTCAGTAATATAAACTGGGGTATGAGTGGAAACCAGGCGTACGGGTCATAGTTGCTTGAATAGACAAGTTGTATCCGACAAGCTATGTTATATTACATTGTAATTGTAAGAAACATCTTCCAGGGAGAATAGTTCCGTTAAGGGTTCCTTTCCCTGGGCGAATATGCGTTAGTATGCATGTCTGAACAGTGATTGAAAAAACTGCAGTGTGAGTGACATCTGGGGGTTCATAGTGTAATGAGTGTATCACGTCTTTAGTCCGCCGACCGAATATTCCCTTAAGAACACTAGCTTTAGGCTTCACCCAGTCTGAGGTACATGTCCGGATGACCCAGCAGTAACAATCACAGAGGTGCTCCCTTTATGCCCTAGCCGAAATAATGGGAACGCAGGGCATAAACACAGGAGCCAGGCAACCCAACTTGGCCAAAACTTAAGTCATAGCGATGCATATAATGGCGAAGAAAAGGTACATATGCGGAAGAGGACACATATGTGTTGAGCTTGATGCTTGGAAAACAATAATAAGCTTCTGTAAAAGAAGCCCCCAGGTATTATGAATGTATACATTTAAGGATGTGCACGTGATAGGTGTGCAGTTTGACCGTACAAGAGCTAAAGAGCTAAAAAAGTTAAAGAGAGAAAAAAAATAAAGTAACGGAAACAAAGGGAGAAGAAGACGAACAAAGAGTCTGGCACTAGGCGTAGAATCTTCGGTGTCTGGCCGCGTTCCATGGGTTCGGCTCTAGGCGCTCGTCTGATGCATCACATACGCGGTATGCTCCTCCAGTGAGAACTTTGTCAATGATAAAGGGATCCTCCCACTTGGGCTTGAGTTTGTCCTTTTTCTTCTCTGGCAAGCATAGAACGAGTTTGCCAACATTATAAGTCTTGGCCCGCACTTATCTGCTTTGATATCTGCGATCCTGCTGTTGATAAAATGCGGAACGAGATTTTACGACGTCACGCTCCTCCTCCAGGGCATCTAAGCTATTCGGCCGATCAAGCTCGGCCTCTCTATAACGCCCCGACACCGTTGCGCCAGGTGTCTTCCAGTTTTTCACTGTTGTTGCCTTGTCATTCGCCTGTGTGTTGCATCTTGCCATGTCATCATGTACATTGCATCATCATGTTTTCAAAACTTGCATCTGTCCGTGTCCCAGTTCCTTCCGTTGTCCGTTCTGAGCCCATACACACTCGCACGCGCCCGCGGCACGTCCGAAATAGTATTTTATAAGTGGCCGGAAAATGTTCTCAGAATGGGATGAAAGTTGGCGTGCGGTATTATTATAGTGTAGGTAGACCGCCTGTCAAATTCATCGCATTCGGGGTTCGTTCGATGCCCCAACGGATAACTATAGCGACAATATAGTTGGTCAAACGTCGGACGTTTTCGGTCTTCGGAAACTGCCGTCGGGCCTCTCACTCTCTTCCCTCCCGCAGCCCACGGCCCCTTCACAGCCACTAGACAAGCCACCTGTAGCCCACCTAGCCCCCTCCGCTCCGGACCCTCAGATCGCGATCCGTGGGTCCAAAACCCCCCTAACCCTAGCTCATGTCTATATATAGACACCCCCTTCCAAAAATGGTCTAACCTAGCTATTCCCCTACCCCTAGACCTCCTCCCTCGGATCCAGTGCCACCCCTTCCCCTCGGATCCACGGCCGACAACCTCCCCTAGCCACTTGGTGCTCCATCTTTGGCCAAGGAGACGCCAGCCTCCACGTCCCTCCACTCCCAAGCCGCCACCTGTCCCTGCCCAGCCTCAGCGCCGCCGCGGCCCGCCCGGGCCCGGGGCAGGCCCGCCAGGCCCATCCGCTGTCCCATGCGCTGCTCCTCCCCCGAGCCCCCGCTCTATCTGGACCGACGAGTCCTGAGCGCCGCCCTCCGCGCCGGCGAGCCCGCCTCACCAGCGAGCTCGAGCGCCAACGCCACCCAGGAT
The DNA here is from genome assembly GCF_002162155.2 of Triticum dicoccoides. NCBI lineage: Eukaryota > Viridiplantae > Streptophyta > Magnoliopsida > Poales > Poaceae > Triticum > Triticum dicoccoides. The sequence goes on along the minus strand of NC_041390.1, from coordinate 390,990,872 downwards.
CGACCCCGTCACCACCTCGTCGCCCAGATCCACTCCACCACCTCGGCGCCCGCTTCCTCCCGCTTCGACGCTTCCTCGCCAGAGTTTCCCCGCGCGTGCCTGCCTCCTCCGCCTAGCGCCTCTCCACAGGCGACCTCGTCTGCTTGTCATCGCGCTGACCCACACCTCCTCATTCCACCTTCGCCACCGCCCGCTTGGCACTGGAGCACGCCCCGGCCGGATCCGGTGCCCCGACGATCGGAGCTGCTCGTCCCAGCCACCTCCCCATCAGATCCGGTGGCTCCCCGTGACGCCATTGCGCCGGAGGTCTCGCCGTCGCCATGGCCGCGCCCGGCCTTTGTCATTGCCCGCTCGCGTTGACCGTGTCTGCGTGGGCTGGATCCCCACGGCCCAGATCCAGCGTCCGCGTGGGCCTCAGGCAGGCCGGCCCAACCGCTGCCTCAGCCAGCCTCCTCTGCTTCCAACTGGGCCGAGCCCATGGGTGAGAAGCCCCTCCAGTTCCCCTGTTCCTAGCAGGCCTGCTAGTTTCGGCCTGTGATGTTTCTTTCCTACCAGGACAAATTTTCGAATTATCTAGAGAGGTGCAGTTTTGCAGTTTAGCCCGTAAACATCATGCACTTAATATCTCACCAACCGTGCATCCAATTTGAACAAACTTAATATGTAAAATGCTTAGATTTTCGTCTAGTTTCATAATATGTCACTTTCTTCCATGTTTAAAATGTTTAAAATGCTGTTTGTGGTTATTTTGCATAATGCCATGTTAAAATGCTTTATTTCATAACTAAATAACCATAGCTTCAAATTTAATAAACTTCATATGTAATTGGGGTAGAAAAATGCCTCGTTTAACTTGGTGCACTCATCTTGCATGTTCAACAACTCTAAAATATGTTTTAGGGTAGAACAGTACCAAAACCATAAATTGCATATGAGGATTTTCCAGAAATTGTTCTTTGTTGTTTCCGGCCTCATTTAAACTTTCCTAAATAGTTAGTTTAATTATGCTTCACCTCTTGCCATGTTTAGCAACTTTTAATATTGTTGGGTACATAATCGGGAGTGAACTAAATAATTCATGTGGTGTTTCGTCAATATGCAACTTGTTGCATATTGAGCTCCACTTAACTTGTAGTTTTGTTTGTGCACTTTGCCATGCCATGCCTCTTTAAACTGGACATGCATCATACTTGGTTGTGCATCATGCCATGTTTATGTGATGGTAGTTTACTATGTTGCTTCCTCCTTTCCGGGTTGCTTCTCTCGTTAGCTTCGGTTCCCTTCCGGAGTTGTGAGGATCCGTTCGATTACGCCCATTTGTCTTCTTCATGGACTTGTTCTTCTTCCTTGCGGGATTTCAGGCAAGATGACCATACCCTCGAAATCACTTCTATCTTTGCTTGCTCATTGTTCGCTCTATCGCGATGTCGCGCTACCTACCACTTGCTATATCATGCCTCCCATATTGCCATGTCAAGCCTCTAACCCACCTTTCCTAGCAAACCGTTGTTTGGCAATGTTACCGCTTTTGCTCAGCCCCTCTTATAGCGTTGCTAGTTGCAAGTGAAGCTAAAGTTTGTTCCATGTTGGAACATGGATATGTTGGGATATCACAATATCTATTACTTTAATTAATGCACCTATATACTTGGTAAAGGGTGGAAGGCTCGGCCTTATGCCCGGTGTTTTGTTCCACTCTTGCCGCCCTAGTTTCCATCATACCGGTGTCATGTTCCTTGATTTGCGTTCCTTACGTGGTTGGGTGTTATGGGAACCTCTTGATAGTTCGATTTGAATAAAACTCCTCCAGCAAGGCCCAACTTTGGTTTTACATTTTCCTAACAACCTATACCTTTCCCTTGGGTCGGCCAACCCGAGGGTCATCTTTATTTTAACACCCCCGGGCCAGTGCTTCTCTAAGTGTTGGTCCGAACCGAGTTGCCAGTGGGGCCACCTCGGGGAAACTTGAGGGTTGGTTTTACTCGTAGCTAGTCTCATCCGGTGTTGCCCTGAGAACGAGATATGTGCAGCTCCTATCGGGATTGTCGGCACATCGGGCGACTTTGCTGGTCTTGTTTTACCATTGTCGAAATGTCTTGTAACCGGGATTCCGAGACTGACCGGGTCTTCCCGGGAGAAGGAATATCCTTCGTTGACTGTGAGAGCTTGTGATGGGCTAAGTTGGGACACCCCTGCAGGGTATAAACTTTCGAGAGCCATGCCCGCGGTTATGTGGCAGATGGGAATTTGTTAATGTCCGATTGTAGAGAACTTGACACTTGACTTAATTAAAATACATCAACCGCGTGTGTAGCCGTGATGGTCTCTTCTCGGCGGAGTCCGGGAAGTGAACACGGTTTTGGAGTTATGTTTGAACGTAAGTAGTTTCAGGATCACTTCTTGATCACTTCTAGCTTCACGACCATTGTGTTGCTTCTCTTCTCGCTCTTATTTGCTTATGTTAGCCACCATATATGCTTAGTGCTTGCTACAGCTCCACCTCACTACCTTCCCCTACCCATAAGCTTAAATAGTCTTGATCTCGCGGGTGTGAGATTGCTGAGTCCTCGTGACTCATAGATACTTCCAAATAGTTGCAGGTGCCGATGATACCAGTGTAGGTGACGCAACCGAGCTCAAGTGGGAGCTCGATGAAGATCTTGGTTGTTGTTTTGTGTCTTTTCCGAATGATCAGTAGTGGAGCCAAGTTGGGACAATCGGGATCTAGCAATTGGTGTTGTCTTCTTTTATTTTGGTTCCGTAGTCGGACCTTTGCTTGTATTCTGGATGATGTATGTTTAACTTGTTATTTGTGTGAAGTGGCGATTGTAAGCCAACTCTTTACCCCTTTCTTATTCAGTACATGGGATTGTGTGAAGATTACCCCGCTTGTGACAAAACCACAATGTAGTTATGCCTCTAAGTTGTGCCTCGACACGTGGGAGATATAGCCGCATCGTGGGTGTGACATGTTGGTAATCAGAGCTATCCCCGACTTAGGAGCCCCCCGCTTGATCGAATCCCTGACGTTGTTGACTATAGAACAAAATGTTTTGAGTCTTAGGATTATATATATCGGAGAGTAGGATTCTTTTTACTCCTCAGTCCCTTCATCTCTCTGGTGAGGCCTCCTGATGTAGAAGTTTTGACTTTTCTCTCCTCAAATTTCATGGATTTTTTTAGGATCACGCGGGTATCTTGGAATCGTTCCGATAGTCTTGTGACGAGAACATTGTTCTTGGTGCTTCCTGACATTTAGGGGTTGTGGCAGTGTCCCGGGGAGTTGAGCTCCGGGGTGTTGTCGTCACAATTTTATTGTTGCAGTTCTGGAATACCTGAGTTCGCCGACATTGAAAATCTCTTTATGCAGTTGTTGGTGAGATAACATCGACGCCACCCAGTACTGGGGCGGGAGTTCGGGAGTATGGCCATAACTCGTATAACGGATGCTTTTCGAAGGTTGAGGTACAAGATTTTCGAAGGTTTCTTGGTTATGTGTTGAAGGATGGATACAACTGGATGTAAGAATTGTTAGTTTGGGTGAGATATTATGCTTCCCCTGTATCACCAACACCTGATTACATAACTATAAAGTTTCGGGAGTTTATAAGTGGGAATTCTAGTATCTCATAGGATATCTTTCCGACAGACACATGATACGATATTGGGTCTATCATATGTTTGTTTCCGGTTTATTCTGCGAGCCAAATCCTTGGTTTGTTTTGGGTTGTGGTATTCGAGTTGCTTCAATGTAAAGTTTTGATTCCATACCTTTCCTAAGCAGTGTTCTCATATTTCTATGTGAATACTAATCCTTCATGATAATCGAGATTGTCATGTCAATCCTTTTCAACCGGTTTGTTCCTCTTCAAGTGGATCCGACCATTTCTACATTCGCAAGATCAATTCTAAGTCTTCTCAACGGCGTTTGTTTCATCCGTGCAAAGTTGTCTTTGTTTTCCTGCCCTCCCACCCTTTTTTCTTCATGGACTCATATTTCTCAATCAAGTATCCATCTTATGCATGTGAAGTCTCTTCATTCTTTTCTTTCAATGTTCTTATCCGATGATTCTCAAGAAGATACTAGCGGAGCTTCGAGTTTATCATTCTTCATTCTCTTTTCTTCTCTGGTGGATCCAATTCAAGCTTTCTGTGTTGATCATATTCTTTTCCTCTTTTCAAATGTTTTCTCATGCCGGTGCACCTCTTAATCATTCACCTCTCACTATTCAATTGTTCCGGTGTTCTAAAGATATCTCAGAAGATTCAAGTTTCCATTCTCAATTCGCTCAAGTTCTTTTGAGGATGTTAGCTCATTCAAGCCATTTAAATCAACCGATGCAATCTCCCTTTCAAGTAATCGTTAGAAGGTGTTTCTTTTCAGTGGGCCCTAACCTACAGGTCTTTTCCCAGGATCTTACCTGACTCTTCTAATCTTCCCAGAGTTACTCTCAAATTCTTTTCCACGTTTGACATGAGAATGAGTTATCATCAGTCAAATGCCTTCTCCAAGATCTTTCACATTCTTTTCGTCGTTGGTTCAACCTTTCCATTCTTCATTCCGGAGTGTCTCATCAATTTTCATGGTGGTTCTCATCATCATTCTCAACATTTGAAGACCAAATAAGAGTTTCTCTTAAATCTTGCTCCATTCTCTTCAAGATTCATGGTTCTATCTTGATGCCATCCTCTCATAATTGTTTTCGATTGTGAGAATTCTTTTCAGCATCCGGAGCAATTCATGAGTCTTTTCAGTTTGATTCTCCAGATCCCATCATCTCAGAATTATTCATTCCAGCTTTCAGCTCTCGTTCTCCAATCTTACCGGTGCATCACTCAAATATCCTCGAAGAACTTCATGATCTCTTTGTTCTCTTGTATCTAAATTCTCTCATGTATCTTCGTTCATTTTCTAATTCTTCCCAATGCTTCACTATCTTTTCTTCATTCGTTTTCAATTCTTATGGTGGTTTGTTCAAGATTCTCTTCCAAGGTTATCATATTAATTTATTCGTTGTTTCAATCCTACCGGTGGTTCATTGAAGATTTTCCCAAGTTTGCGCCATATCTATCTGAACCCGTTCTAAGAGAATAAGTAGCATGCCAAATACGTTGCTTGTCATCAATTTAATTGGTGAAGGATAAACATAACGTAATTATTATCATTGTTTCATCCAAGTGTTCTAGCTTCTTCTTTCCAGAGTTGTTCATCATGTCACATTCTCGATTCGAGATCCTTCATCTTTTCTTTCCGGAGTTTGAAGTTTTCTTGGCTATATCATCACGAAGATCCATCTAAATCTTTGGAAGGCTTCAATCTTATTCTTTTCATCCTTCACTTCATTTTGATCATTCTTTTATTACCGGAGTTCTTCATGGAGGATCAACATGGTGGCTCGTCAAGGATTCTTTTCAATCTTCGATCGTTCTTCAAGATTTCTCTCAAAGTTTTGATCTGCCAAGCTATACTCAAAATAAACATGGTGTTCAACACATGTCTTGTTTTGAGGAGTTCAAGCATTCTTCATCTTGCATTCCGAAGTGCATTTCTCTCTATCTTATCTTTTGAGGTGGTGTTATGTCACTCTTGACAATTTCCTTCATGTTTCATGATTCACAAGTTGTCAGAAATGAGATAGATAAACCCATCAATTTCTTCGAGCATGAGCTCTTCTCAATCCACCAATCACTTCGTTGGAGTTATCTTGGGTTATATTTCACCTAAAGCCTATCTTAAGGATGGTTGCGATTGTGGTGCTTATCAATGATCCAATCTTCTCCTTCCTATCTCGGTGAAGAGGTTTTCATCTCTTCGTTGCTCTCAAGCAAGCAATTGATTCCATTAGTGGCAGAATTTCACCTCAGTTTTGAGATGTTTTCCATAAGCCCACTACAAGATTATTGGTTTCGTTGTTGGTTTTCCAACAACTTCATTATAACCTTATTGGAAGGGTGTTTTCCAAGCTCATTTGTGGTAGAAGTTGTCATTTTATTCTCCATTTTGTTATTCCAATGATATATCTTCTATTCTTCCTTCCGGAGGTATTGTGATGTTGCTCTCTTCACTCAACATCTCAGATTGTGAGGACCATGCCGGAGTGTTGTCGTAATTTATCCTTATCGTTCTTTGTACATCTCGTTTCTACTGGAGTGCTTGCTTGTACTTCTTGTCCATTGTACCCCTTTTCTTATGTCTTTCAACCTACAAGGTTCTCGTATGTTCCTTGTTACTCTTTTCTAACGGAGTGTTTTCAACTTTGTTCATCTTTGTTGTATTCTTTATTTATTTCTATTTGTTCAACCTCGCAAGGTTCATGGTTTCACTCGTTTGTCCAAGAAGCAACTTAGTTTTACCTCTTCCCTTCCTCTTCTGTTTCCCTCTGGTGCCATCCTAGATCTCGGGACGCGATCCTTTTGTAGTGGTGGAGTGTTGTAACGCCCCGAGACCGTTGTGCCATGTGTCTTCCAGTTTTTCGATGTTGTTGCCTTGTCATTCGCTTGCGTGTTGCATCTTGCCATGTCATCATGTGCATTGCATCATCATGTTTTCAAAACTTGCATCTGTTCGTGTCCCCGTTCCTTCCGTTGTCCGTTCTGAGCCCAGACACACTCGCACGCGCCTGCGACACGTCTGAAATAGTATTTTATAAGTGGCCAGAAAATGTTCTCGGAATGGGATGACAGTTGGCGTGCGGTCTTATTATAGTGTAGGTAGACCGCTTGTTAAATTTCATCGCATTCGGGGTTCGTTTGATGCCCCAACGGATAACTATAGCGACAATATAGTCGGTCAAACGTCGGACGTTTTTGGTCTTCGGAAACTGCCGTCGGGCTTCTCGCACTCTTCCCTCCTGCAGCCCACGGCCTCATCACGGCCACTAGACAAGCCACCTGCAGCCCACCTAGCCCCCCTCCACTCCGAACCGTCAGATCGCGATCCGTGGGTCCAAACCCCCTAACCCTAGCTCATGTCTATATATAGACACCCCCTTCCAAAAATGGTCTATCCTAGCTCTTCCCCTACCTCTAGACCTCCTCCCTCGGATCCAGCACCACCCCTTCCCCTCGGATCCGCCGCCAGCCACCTCTCCCAGCCACTTGGCACTCCACCTTTGGATGAGGAGCCGCCAGCCTCCGCGTCCCTCCACTCCCAAGCCGCCACCTATCCCTGCCCAGCCTCAGCGCCGCCGCGGCCCGCCCGGGCCCGGGGCAGGCCCGCCAGGCCCATCCATCGTCCCATGCGCTGCTCCTCCCCCGAGCCCCCGCTTGATCTGGACCGGCCAGTCCCGAGCGCTGCCCTCCGCGCCGGCAAGCCCGCCCCACCGGCAACCTCGAGCGCCAATGCCACCCAGGACCGACCCGGTCACCACCTCGCTGCCCGGATCCACTCCACCACCTCGGCGCCCGCGTCCTCCCGCTTCGACGCTTCCCCGTCGGAGTTTCCCCACACGCCTGCCTCCGCCGGCGATCTCGTCTGCTCGCCGTCACGCCGACCCACACTGCCTCGTTCCACCTCCGCCGCCGCCCGCTTGGCGCTGGAGCACACCGCCCCGGCCGGATCCGGTGCCCTGGCGATCGGAGCTGCTCGTCCCAGCCACCTCCTCATCGGATCCGGTGGCTCCCCGCAATGCCACCGCGCCAGAGGTCTCGTCGTCGCTATGGCCGCGCCCGGCCTCTGTCGTTGCCCGCTCGCGTTGACCGCGTCCACGTGGGCTGGATCCCCGCGGCCCAGATCCAGCGCCCGCGTGGGCCTCAGGCAGGCCGGCCCAACCGCTACCTCAGCCGGCCTCCTCTGCTTCCAACTAGGCCGAGCCCATGGGTGGGAAGCCCCTACAGTTCCCCTGTTCCTAGAGGGCCTGCTAGTTTCGGCCTATGATGTTTTTTTCCTGCCAGGACGAATTTTTGAATTATCCAGAGAGGTGCAATTTTGCAGTTTAGCCCCTAAACATCATGCATTTAATATCTCACCAACCGTGCATCCAATTTAAACAAACTTAATATGTAAAATGCTTAGATTTTCGTATAGTTTCATAATATGTCACTTTCTTCCATGGTTAAAATGTTTAAAATGCCGTTTGTGGTTATTTTGCATAATCCCATGTTAAAATGCTTTATTTCATAACTAAATAACCGTAGCTCCAAATTTAATAAACTTTATATGGAATCGGGGTAGAAAATGCCTAGTTTAACTTGGTGCACTCATCTTGCATGTTTAGCAACTCTAAAATATGTTTTAGGGCAGAACAGCAGAAAATCCTTAAATTGCATCTGAGGAATTTCCAGAAATTGTTCTTTGTTGTTTCCGGCCTCATTTAAACTTGCCTAAATAGTTAGTTTAATTATGCTTCACCTCTTGCCATGTTTAACAACTTTTTATATTCCTGGGTACATAATCGGGAGTGAACTAAATAAGTCATGTGGTGTTTCGTCAATATGCAACTCGTTGCATATTGAGCTCCACTTAACTTGTAGTTTTGTTTGTGCACTTTGCCATGCCATGACCCTTTAAACCGTACATGCATCATACTTGGTTGTGCATCATGCCATGTTTATGTGATGGTTGTTTATTATGTTGCTTGCTCCTTTCCGGGTTGCTTCTCTCATTAGCTTTGGTTTCGTTCCGGAGTTGTGAGGATCCGTTCGACTACGTCTGTTTGTCTTCTTCATGGACTCGTTCTTATTCCTTGCGGGATTTCAGGCAAGATGACCATACCCTCGAAATCACTTCTATCTTCGCTTGCTAGTTGTTCGCTCTATCGCGATGTCGCACTACCTACCACTTGCTATATCATGCCTCACATATTGCCATGTCAAGCCTCTAACCCACCTTTCCTAGCAAACCGTTGTTTGGCTGTGTTACCGCTTTTGCTCAACTCCTCTTATAGTGTTGCTAGTTGCAGGTGAAGCTGAAGTTTGTTCCATGTTGGAACATGGATATGTTGGGATATCACAATATCTATTACTTTAATTAATGCACATATATACTTGGTAAAGGGTGGAAGGCTCGGCCTTATGCCTGGTGTTTTGTTCCACTCTTGCCGCCCTAGTTTCCGTCATACCGGTGTTATGTTCCTTGATTTTGCGCTCCTTACGCAGTTGGGTGTTATGGGAACCTCTTGATAGTTCGATTTGAATAAAACTCCTCCAGCAAGGCCCAACTTTGGTTTTACATTTTCCTAACAACCTATACCTTTCCCTTGGGTCGGCCAACCCGAGGGTCATCTTTATTTTAACACCCCCGGGCCAGTGCTTCTCTAAGTGTTGGTCCGAACTGAGCTGCCTGCGGGGCCACCTCGGGGAAACTTGAGGGTTGGTTTTACTCGTAGCTAGTCTCATCTGGTGTTGCCATGAGAATGAAATATGTGCAGCTGCTATCTGGATTGTCTGCACATCGGGCGGCTTTGTTGGTCTTGTTTTACCATTGTCAAAATGTCTTGTAACCGGGATTCCGAGACTGATCGGGTCTTCCCGGGAGAAGGAATGTTCTTCGTTGACCGTGAGAGCTTGTGATGGGCTAAGTTGGGACACCCCTGCAGGGTATAAACTTTCGAGAGTCATGCCTGCGGTTATGTGGCAGATGGGAATTTGTTAATGTATGGTTGTAGAGAACTTGACACTTGACTTAATTAAAACTAGAAATCTTCCCAACAGCAAGGAGCCGCTAAGAGGCTTGGGTTTCATCACGGAGTAAAGAAAGAGCATGCGTGGAATTATTTGTTTGGTAGAGATTAGGCAAGAAATAATGGAATCCGTATCCTTCTCTGTTTTTTATTGAGAACTTATCCATGTCAGCTTGCATGTGCGTCTTATCCTAGGAGAGTGCGTGTTGTCCTAGGAAATCAATAAACGTGTATGTATGTTCCATGTTCATGTCCTTGTATTTCACTTTTTTTTCATGTTCATCTGAACAACTCCGATTGCTTTTTCTATCCACCGCTTTTGGTTATGCTTGAAACATATGTTTGTACGTGACATGTTCAATTGTTTCTATGTAACATTATTTGTATGTAACGTTTATATCTTTAATATCAACCCTTGATATTTAAAATTAGTGGTCAAGATAATTTAATCTGTGTGGATGAATATAATGGCTTGTTTGCCTCTTGTCTTAATTATATAATAGATACATCAACCACGTGTGTAGCCGTGATGGTCACTTCTCAGTGGAGTCCGGGAAATGAACACGGTTTTGGAGTTATGTTTGAATGTAAGTAGTTTCAGGATCATTTCTTGATCACTTCTACCTTCTCGACCGTTACATTGCTTCTCTTCTCGCTCTTATTTGCGTATGTTAGCCACCATATATGCTTAGTGCTTGCTGCAGCTCCAGCTCACTACCTTCCCCTACCCATAAGCTTAAATAGTCTTGATCTCGCGGGTGTGAGATTGCTAAGTCCTCGTGACTCACAGATACTTCCAAATAGTTGCAGGTGCCGATGATACCAATGCAGGTGTCGCAACCGAGCTCAAGTGGGAGCTCGATGAAGATCTTGGTTGTTGTTTTGTGTCTTTTCCGAATGATCAGTAGTGGAGCCAAGTTGGGACGATCAGGATCTAGCAATTGGGATTGTCTTCTTTTATTTTGGTTTCGTAGTCGTACCTTTGCTTGTATTCTGGATGATGTATGTTTAACTTGTTATTTGTGTGAAGTGGTGATTGTAAGCCAACTCTTTACCCCTTTCTTATTCAGTACATGGGATTGTGTGAAGATTACCCCGCTTGCGACAAAACCACAATGCGGTTATGCCTCTTAGTCGTGCCTCAACACGTGGGAGATATAGCCGCATCGTGGGTGTTACACTCTCTCTCTCTTCATACATGCACACTCGAGGTGAGTCATGAATAATGTCGGAGGGTAGCACAACCTCTGCACCGTACACCATGAAGAAGGGTGTGTATCCGGTAGTGCGATTGGGCATGGTCCGCAGCCCCCAGAGTACGGAGTCGAGCTCCTCAACCCAGTGCTTGTCTGATTCTTTCAAAGACCACACTAGTCTAGGCTTGATGCCGCTCATGATAAGACCATTGGCTTGTTCGACTTGATCATTTGTTTGTGGGTGATAGATGGAGGCGTAGTCGAGCTTAATTCCCAGATTAGCTCACCACGTTTTCACCTCATCGGCTATGAAATTGGAGCCGTTATCGGTGATGATGCTATGTGGGAAACCGTAACGGTGCACGACGCCAGATATGAAGTCTATCACTGGTCTGGCTTCGGTTGTTTTCACTGGTTTGGCTTCTATCCATTTAGTTAACTTGTCTACCATGACCAGCAGATATTTTTTTGGCTTCCCCATTTAAGGGGTCCGACCATATCAAGCCCCCAGACCGCAAAAGGCCAACTGATGGGGATTATTTGTAGAGCGGTGGGTGGCATATGGCTTTGGTTGGCAAAAGCTGGCATCCAACGCAATGTTGGACGAGGTCCTGTGCGTGTACTCGGGCCGTCGGCCAATAGAAACCTGTACGGAAGGCCTTACTTACAAGGGCCCGAGCCGCGGCGTGGTGACCACCGAGGCCGGCATGAATTTCAGCCAAGAGCTGTCGTCCCTCTTCTTCGGAGATACATCTTTGAAGTACTCCGGTAGCGCTCTTCTTGTAGAGCTCTCTGTCGTGGAACTTGTAGGCTTTAGAGCGTCGAACAGTACGACGAGTGAGGGAGTCCTGTATTAGGGGGTCTCCGGACAGCTGGACTATATCCTTTGGCCGGACTGTTGGACTATGAAGATACAAGATTGAAGACTTCGTCCCATGTCCGGATGGGACCTTCCTTGGCATGGAAGGCAAGCTTGGCAGTACGGATATGTAGATCTCCTCCCTTGTAACCGACTCTGTGTCACCCTAGCCCCCTCCGGCGTCTATATAAATCGGAGGATTTAGTCCATAGGACAACAACAATCATTCCATAGGCTAGTTTCTAGGGTTTATCCTCTACGATCTCGTGGTAGATCAACTCTTGTAATACTCATATCATCAAGATCAATCAAGCAGGACATAGGGTATTACCTCCATCAAGAGGGCCCCAACCTGGATAAACATCGTGTCCCCTTCCTCCTGTTACCATCCGCCTTAGACGCACAGTTCGGGACCCCCTACCCGAGATCCGTCGGTTTTGACACCGACATTGGTGCTTTCACTAAGAGTTCCACTGTGTCGTCATCATAAGGAGGGAGGGCTCGTCTCGTTGTCAAGAACCACATCACCTCTGGGGGAGCCCTGGCTGTAGGCCAAACTCTCCGACTAGGCGGCTTCATCATGACCGCCCGCTTGGCCACTGCACCGACGATGACTTCTCGGGTCATCGAAAATAGCCTCCACATCGGCTCGAAATTCACCAAGCAGATGGATCCAATGGAGCTCTCCTCTTTGAACGAGCTCTTGAATCGCATCACCACTCTGGGAGTCGCTACGGACTATGATCGGATTGGGCTTAAACCCGACCAAAGGGAGATTAACTCTCCGCCGGTCACCCATCAGATAGCGGTGGTGGAGGAGCAATGCAGCGAATCTTCCTCTATCCTGAGGACGAACTATGTCCGGATTCCCGAGCTCTCCGAGCCGGATACCTGTCCACGGGAGGACATCACCCTAACCCTGAACCTAGAATCAGGCAGTATGCCGAACCTGTGGGGCAACATCCTGGAGCCCAAACTTCCTAGATCGGAAACTCCCCCGCCCCTGGGTCTCAGATTTTGTCAAGGTCTGGACTTAAATCCACCCACCCACCCAGATATAAACAATCTTTCCCACATTAGGAAAAAGCCCCAAGAGACAGTACATCACTATCGGGCCAGATTCCTCCTTGTAATGAATAAGGTCAAGGATTGTTGCAAGGAAGATGCAATTTCATTCTTTTGCAACAATTACACGGACAAGGGAATCCTCAACGCCATAAGTCGCCGTGACATAGCACACTTCGCTAACTTGGCGGCCATAGTACGGAAGTATTGTGTGATGGAAAGCGCCTGGAAAACCCAAACAAAATTTTGGGATAATCCAGCTCTGACAAAATCCCCAGTCCTAACTAAAAGGGTGCACTCTCATAAGTCACCCGACTCAATTACAAAGAAGCAAAAGCCCACTATAGGGCGTGGAACCGTATTGGAGGGATGGCTTAACGGGCCCTGCAAAATTCATAGTACAATGGATACCATACCAACACACAACCTTAGAGCATGTTGGGTACTCTGGCAGGTGGCCAAGAGCGGTGAGGATCTCCTCATTCAAAACACCACAGAGCACCATCCCATGGATAACAATACAGTATTGACGGTCTTCGAGACCTTTGCCTCAAATAATAGGCGTAATCGAGCACTCCGCAGCCTTGCCGAAGTCTGCCATGTGGCAGCAATAAATCCATGGAGCGACACGGCTATCACCTTCAATGCTAGTGACGAACCTAAATTCTGAACAGCCTGAGCACCAGCCGCCTTGGTCCTCAGTCCAATTGTGGACGGCTTTCGGCTTACAAAAGTGCTCATGGACGGCAGCAGCGGACTAAACCTCATTTATGAGGAGACTCTTCAAAAAATGGAAATAGACAGAAGCCGTATCGAGCAAAGCAGCACGACCTTCCGAGGAATCATCCCCAGTCGGGAGGCACGTCACGCTGGGAAAGTCACACTAGATGTGGTATTCGGCACTCCGGAGAATTACAGGTCCGAAGAAATTGCATTCCAAGTGGCCCCGTTCAGTAGCGGATACCACACCCTTCTAGGGCGTGAGGCATTCACGATCTTCCAAGCCATACCCCATTACGTGTACATGAAGCTCAAAATGCCCAGGCCCAATGGAATCATCACTTTAGCTAGTGATCTGGACATAGCACTCCGTGCCAAAAACAAGACAGCCGCACTGGCCCTCGAGGCATTATCCGAAGCCCTTGCGGCGGAGGAATTAACTGCGTTGCGCTCCATAGTGGACAGGGACATCGTGATACTCGACAAAAGATCCAAGTCCACCTCTTTTAAACCAGCGGATGAAATAGTCAAATTCCAAGTCCATCCAATGGACCCCACAAAAAACAGCATCCATCGGGGCACAGTTAAACCCCGCTGTAGACACCGCACTACGGGAGTTCCTGCATGAGAATTGGAACATATTCTCCCGGCATCCTTCAGACATGCCAGGAATCCCACGCAGGTTGTCCGAGCATAGCCTTAACATTCTAAAAGGATTCAAGTCGGTCAAGCAGACTCTTCGGTGTTTCTCTGAACCTAAGCGACAAGCCATGGGAGAAGAGCTAGCCAAGTTACTGGAGGCCGGATTCATTAGAGAAATAAAACATCCGGACTGGCTAGCAAACCTGGTGATGGTACCAAAGAAGGACAAATCCTGGCGCCTATGTGTCGACTTCAAGGACCTTAATAAGGCTTGCCCAAAGGATCCCTTCCCCCTCCCTCGCATCGATCAAATTATCGACGCTACTGCAGGACAAGACTCATTGTGCTTCCTCGACGCATACTCCGGTTACCACCAAATTAAGATGGCGGAGTCCAATCAAGCCGCAACGGCATTTATCACTCCATATGGCCCCTTCTGTTTTAACACAATGCCCTTTGGGCTCAAAAACGCTGGCACAACGTATCAGCGCATGATTCATACATGTCTGGAAAAGCAGATCGGCAAAATAGTGGAGGCATACATAGACGATGTGGTCGTTAAAACCAGACACGTCGACTCCTTAATAGACGACTTGAGGCTTACGTTCGACAATCTCCGAACATACGACATTAAGCTCAATCCAGAAAAATGCGTTTTCGGCGTGCCCGCTGGAAAGCTCCTGGGCTTCATCGTCTCCAGTAGAGGAATTGAAGCAAATCCGGCTAAAATCTGAGCTTTGTCGCAGTTGGCTATCCCAATTGAACTCAAGCAAATCCAAAAGTTAACTGGATGTGTGGCGGCCTTAAGCTTCTTTATCTCCCGATTAGGAGAAAAGGCACTCTCCCTTTATCGCCTTCTTCAGCGCACCGAACACTTTGAGTGGACGGACACAGCCACGGCCGGATTGGAAGAAATAAAAGCCATCCTGGTCACTAACCCAATCTTGGCCGCGCCAAATCTTGGCGAACCAATGCTGTTATATATAGTGCAACTCACCAAGTTGTAAGCGCAGTGCTCGTCGTCGAACGAGAGACGGACGGACATAAATTCCCACTTCAAAAGACGGTATATTATGTATACACTGTCCTCACTCCATGCAAATCACGGTACCCACATTATCAAAAGATAGCATATGTGGTATTCATGGCATCCCAGAAATTACGACACTACTTTCAAGAGTGTTCAATTAAGGTGGCCTCAGAAGTACCACTCAACGACATAACAAACAACCGCGATGCCACGGGCCGGATTGCCAAATGGGCTATCAAGCTCCTCCCATTCGACATAACATATAGACCACGGTGAGCCATTAAGTCGCAAGTACTGGCCGATTTCGTCGCCGAGTGGACAGAAGCGGAACTCCCTAAAGAGTACGGCACGTACTCTAATTGGATCATGCACTTTGATGGCTCTAAAATGCTGGCTGGTCTGGGGGCTGGCGTCGTCCTGACGTCCTCCACCAGACATATAGTCCAATACATACTCCAAATACTATACACAGACTCGAACAACGCAGCCGAATACGAGGCCCTATTACATGGTCTCCGGATGGCAGTTTCCATGGGCATTCAACGCCTGGAGGTGCATGGGGACTCAAGCCTCGCAATATCTCAAATAAATGGAGACTTTGATGCCAAGGATCCGAAATGGTGGCATATCGCAACGCCGTCCTCAAAATGTCAGCTCGGCTCGAGGGGCTTGAATTCCACCATGTGGCTCGGGAAAACAATCAGGCGGCGAATATCCTCGCCCGTATCTGCGCTAAGCGTGACCCTGTCCCACCTAACATCTTCTTGGAAAAGCTGTTTAAGCCATCCGTGGTATGGGAAGGGGAAACCGGTAACAATAGTCCGGACTCGGCGACAACACCAGATACCGAACACTCTGACACAATCGGAGGCTCTGCCATCGAAATAACACCTTTAGCCCACGTGATAATGGCCATCATCGCCCCGTGGACAGAACCATTCCTGGCCTACCTAACCAGGCAGGAACTACCCGGGGACCAAAATGAGGCACGCTGCATAGTGTCGCGATCTAAAGCCTACAAGGTCCACGAGGGAGAGCTTTATAAGAAAAGCACTATCGGAGTCCTTCAAAGGTGCATCTCCGAAGAGGAAGGGCGGAAGCTTTTGGCAGAAATCCATGCTGGACTCGGCGGCCACCATGCCGCAGCCCGGGCGCTTGTAAGCAAGGCTTTCCGTACAGGTTTCTGTTGGCCGACGGCCCGAGCAGATGCACAGTATCTGGTCCAACATTGCATCGGTTGCCAGCCTTTTGCAAACCAAAGCCATATGCCGCCTTCCGCTCTCCAAACAATCCCCATTACTTAGCCCTTTGCGGTCTGGGGGCTTGATATGGTCGGACCCCTCAAAGGGGGAACCCATAATAAAAAAATACTTACTGGTCATGGTGGATAAGTTCACCAAATGGATAGAAGCCAAACCCGTTAAAACGGCTGAATCCGGACCGGTGATAGACTTCATATCTGGGGTTGTACACCATTATGGCATCCCCCACAGCATCATCACTGACAACGGCACGAACTTTACAACCGACGAGGTAAAACTTTGGTGCAGCAACATGGGCATCAAGCTCGATTATGCTTCTGTCTATCACCCGCAAACTAACGGTCAAGTCGAGTGAGCAAACGGTCTTATCATGAGCAGCACCAAACCCAGATTAGTGCGGTCCTTAAAGGAATCCAACACACACCGGGTAGAGGAGCTCGACTCCGTACTATGGGGCCTGCGGACCATGCTGAATCACACTATCGGATACACACCGTTTTTATGGTGTACGGCGCAGAGGCCATTCTGCCTTGCGACATAATTCATGACTCACCTCGAGTGCACATGTATGAAGAAAAAGAGGCCGAGCTCGATCAGCAGGACAGTTTGGACGCCCTGGAGGAGGAGTGCGACATGGCAAAAGCCCGTTCCGCATTCTATCAGCAACAGGCTGGAAGGTATCAAAGCAGAGAAGTACGGGCCAAAACCTATAACATTGGCGAACTAGTTCTATGCCTGCCAGAGAAGAAAAAGAACAAGCTCAAGCCCAAATGGGAAGGTCCCTTCATTATTGACTAGGTTTTGACCAGTGGAGCGTACCGTCTGCGGGATGCATCGGACAATCGACTCGAGCCAAACCCATGGAACGCAGCCAGATTCCGAAGATTCTACGCCTCGTGCCGGACTCTATGTTCGTCTCCTTACCCCCATCAATTTTTTGCATATCCGTTATCTGTCTTTTCTCTCTTCTTTTTTCTTCTCCTCAAGGCCTTAAAAGGCTAACCTATGTCTTGACTACATAATCTTGACACGCTAACCGCGCTCATTATACCTGGGGGCTTCTTATACAGAAGCTTAATATAACTATTTTTCTGGGCTTTATGCCCCACACATGTGTTATTCTTCCGCATGTACCTTTTTTTGCCATTATATGCATCGATATGACTTAAGTTTTGGCCAAGCTGGGTTGCCTGGCTCTTGTATTTATGCCTTATGTTCCCGTTAATTCGGCTAGGGCATAAGGGGAGCACCTCTGCGATTGTTACTGTCGGGTCAGCCGGATGTGTACCTCAGACTGGGTGAAGTCGAAAGCTAGTGTTCTTAAGGGAATATTCGGTCGGTGAACAAAAGATGAATTTTATTTATTTTGATACATGCCCCCAGATGTTTATAGCCCGCGCCAGACATGCGTACCCAGGGAACGGAACCCTTAACGGAACTATTCTCCGTGGAAGATGTTTCTTACTATCCATGTAATATAACATAGCTAGTTGGGTACTTGTCTATTCAAGCACTTATGACCCCTACGCCTGGTTTCCACGCATACCTCGGCTTTTACATAACCGAGCGGGTATTCGGATACACTCCGGACTATCGGGTCCAGAGGTCGAAGCGAAAAGGTCCGCTGTGACAAATGATTTACAATCTGGCTAGGGACATTATATAAGTCACTTAAAGTACACCGTCACTAAGACTGATTAAATTCTTCTTCTATACCATCCAATAGGTTGTCTAGCCTACAATCCTGTTGGGAATACTTTGCGGCTAATTCTACTTGGTCATACACCAAACCGACGGGGATCTCTTTCCCATCGGGCCCCACAGGTCCGACCTCGGCCATGTGGTTTGGGTCAGCTTTTTTATATCGCGTCTTCACCATGGCCCAGGCTTCCCTTGCACCTTGTCGGCAGGCTGATATCTTCCATAATCGGAAGCGCCGCCGCGCTCCCTTGAGCTTCTCTATAAGCTCCCCCATGCCTACTGGCGGGGAGGCGGATGGCCACAAGGCTTGGGCAATAACCTGCATCACCTGCCGAACTTGTTCGTGCAGTTGTGAGAGCTCTGGTAAAAGACCACCCACAGACCCGGGCATCTCCTCTGCGGGACGACCCGTCAGCATACCTGCAGACATAACTCTGTTAGCCGGCTTCTTCGCCGAACTCTTTCAAAAGTTCATTCAAGCACTTACTGAAAATGCCGCGTCGAAGCCGCTTATTCTCCTTCACAGAGTCCGCAAGCTGGGCTCGGACATCTTCCAGTTCCACGCCCAGCTGGATATTGGCGTCCTGTAGATTATTTTTCTCCTGCCTAACCCGCGTAAGCACGCGCTCAGCAGGATTTAGCTGTCGATTAGCATGTTGCGCATTCTCCGACATGGCCTACGGATTCACTCCAGAGTCATGTGCAACATTTATTGCTAGATTTGCATGCCTGCCGCATACTATCTGGTACCTGTCATTCTTTGCAATGGAAGCAGGTGTTACTAGAGGGGGCTTTCTAGGACTCCTTCAAGGCGGCAACCGCGGCCCGTAGCTGGGCTTTGCACTCTTCCAGCTCTTGAGACAATTGGGTATTCTTCTCTGTAAGAACCTGCACAAATAATGATCCTTAAATCAGTTGTGTCAACTGTTTCAAGTCTCAGGGGCTACTGATATATATAATCATCAGATTTTCTTACCCGTATATCCTTTACATACTTGTTCGTGGCTTTGGCAAGACCATTTTGAGCAGCACGGATGTATGCATCTCCTGAGTTGAAGGCATCGAACGCCTCTTGGGAGAAACAAGCATCACGGAGTACGGCCCGACGATGCCTGTGATTCATGGCGCTCTCCACTTCGGAATTTGTAGCGGATAGTCTATCCGCATCCTCTGTAGGAGGAGCATCCGGCATTCGCCCCATGTTAGCTTCTGCCTCTATGTCCGGCCCTGGAGCCCGACTGGTGGATGCATGATCGGAAACCTCTCCGGATATAGTCTGGCGAGCGTTTTACTAGGAAACATGGACGTCATTATATTTTAAGAAAGATGACAACTACAGAGCGAGGTTCTGTATCATACCTCTGTGCCGGCGTCTCAGTCCTGACCGCCTTCCTTTTTAGCCTACCCGGCTTCGGTGCCCCTTGTTGGCGGGTCACTGCGGGTTCGGCATGGCATCCCGAGGGCCTTCCCTGTAAAACACCATATGTGTACATTAGGTGAAGTGCATAAAAGGGGATCCTTCTCGGAAGTTGGGACTCCAGTTTTTCTTACATGCGATGCAGGGAGTAGCCCATGATAGTCGGCTATGATGGCCACCATGGCATCATCGCAGCTCAATTGATAGAATGTCCTGTCGATCAGCTCCACAAATATGTCCGGATCCTCTTCGAGTCCGGGATTGAGGGCCCGGTCAGGGTCCTCCGGTTGTGGAGGTGGGCTATTGACCACCCTTACACCTTTTCGCAGTTCCTGCCATGAAACGGCAAGGTGAGTATTTATGACGAAGAATGCGGGAAGGTTGGGAGTAAAAAGTGACAGCTCACCCAGCTTGGAGGGTTGTACATGGAGATCCATCCCGTGGCTTAATATAGATGAACTCCTCTTCCTCTCCCTTGAACAAATTGGACATAATTTTTGCTAGAGCAGCGACTAAGTCCGGTCCCTGACGCCCGCAGCAGGTGGCATCATCTTCCCCATTAAAACACCACATGGGGTGCCCTCGATATTGAAGTGGCTGCACCCCCCACATTATACATATTGACATAATCTCGATTATTGTCAGTCCTGATTGAGCCAACACTTTTATCCGGCCCATCAGGTAAAGGACTTCTCCGTTATCTTCCTCTTGAGGGCTCCGTGGGCGCCAGCTTTAGCGTTTCTTCAAAGGGGCATTGTTGAACTCGGGAAGACCCATCCGAATAGGATCTGGAAGGGGGACGTCATCCATGTAAAACCACTCCGAAGGCCAGTCTTCAGATGTCTTCTTCGGGGTACCGGACAAGTATCCGGTCCCGGCGATGCGCCATATTTCGGCTCCGCCCACTTGATATATTGACCCCTTCCGTGTACGGGGCACAAGGCAGAATAGCCTCTTCCATAGGTCGAAATGAGCTTCGTAGCCTAGAAACAGCTCATAAAGGGCAACATAACCAGCGATGTGTAATATGGAAGCAGGGGTGAAATTATGCAACTAGAGGCCATAAAACTCCAGGAGCCCGCGGAGGAACAGATGGATTGGAAATCCAAGTCCCCTTAGTAAATAAGGGACGAGGAATACCCGCTCCCCCTTGGAGGGATTGGGGAAGCTCTCCGCTTGCTCCCCGGCATTACGGGTGGCGAGCCCGGCTCGAACAGGGACCATATACGCTAGAGGGAGAAATCCCTGGGTCTGTAACTCTACTTATTGGCTGTGCGGGACGGAGCACTTCTCCCAATCACCGGGCTTAGGGCTACGGGAGCGGGAGGAGGAGCTGCGATGGCCGGCCATGTTGGAATGGATTTTTCCTAGCGTGCTCCGATGGATACTCGCCGTGGGAGGATGGTGTGGTCTGGATCTAAGAATCCCCGTCTCTTTAATAGACAGTTTACTTACATGGCTAGGGTGGTGAAGGTAAAAATGCCCTGGCTCCTCGCATTCGCTCGACACATGGAAGATAGCCCTTATTGGGCGTGGAAGCCAAGAAGTGCAACATTTATGGGGAGGCGGACCCTACTCAACAGATATTTAGAATTTGGAGAAGAACCCGCCTTGCAATGCCGAAGACAATTTGCGCGCTGGACTCATCGTCATTGGAGCCTAGTTCGGGGGCTACTGAGGGAGTCCTGGATTAGGGGGTCTCCGGACAGCCAGACTATATCCTTTGGCCGGATTGTTGGACTATGAAGATACAAGATTGAAGACTTCGTCCCGTGTCCGGATGGGACTTTCCTTGGCATGGAAAGCAAGCTTGGAAATACGGATATGTAGATCTCCTCCCTTGTAACCGACTCTGTGTAACCCTAGCCCCCTCCGGTGTCTATATAAACCGGAGGGTTTAGTCCGTAGGACAACAACAATCATTCCACAGGCTAATTTCTAGGGTTTAGCCTCTACGATCTCGTGGTAGATCAACTCTTGTAATACTCATATCATCAAGATCAATCAAGCAGGACATAGGTATTACCTCCATCAAGAGGGCCCGAACCTGGGTAAACATCGAGTCCCCCGCCTCCTGTTACCATCCGCCTTAGACGCACAGTTCGGGACCCCCTACCCGAGATCCACCGGTTTTGACACCGACAACGAGCCTCATTCTGGTCTGCTGGGAGCTCTCGCCTATTAAGGTAGGTGTGACGCCCCGAGACCGTTGCGCCAGGTGTCTTCCAGTTGTTCACTGTTGTTTCTTTGTCATTTGCTTGCGTGTCGCATCTTGTCATGTCATCATGTTCATCGCATCATCATGTTTTCGAAACTTGCATCCGTCCCGGCCTCCTCGTTCTCTCCATTGTCCTTTCTGAGCCCAGACACACTTGCACGCGCCCGCGGCATGTCCGAAATAGTTTTTTATAAGTGGTCGGAAAATGTTCTCGGAATGGGATGAGAGTTGGCGTGTGGTCTTATTATAGTTTAGATAGACCGCCTGTCAAGTTTCATCGCATTCGGAGTTCGTCGGATAGCCCAACCATTAAACTATAGCGGCAGTACAACCGGTCTTTTCGTCGGACATTTTCGGTCTCCAGAAAAAGATGCCGGGCCCTCTCTCTCTCTCTCTCTCTCTCTCTTCTCCCCCTCGCAGTCTCGCCACAGCCCACCTAGTCCATCCTCCTACCCCTCTTCGTGTTCGGAGCTGTCTGATGCGATCGCACGGTCCGAAACCCTCTCTGCTCAGCGCATCAAACCCCCTCGCGCGCGCGTCCGAAAGTTGTCCCGAACCCGACCCGGACTGTCACCACCGTTGTGCCCGGATCATCCCCTAACATCTATAAAACATCTCAGTTTTTTAATTGGGCTCCCTAGCTATTTTATCCGCAATCGTCCGATTGCGATCGTAGGGACGAGGTAGCCCCTAACCTAGTCTGTGAGGTATATATATACTCCACTCCTAGTCTTTTTGGACAAACCCCAAAAATTAGGACCCTTGTCCCATCCTTCCCCTTGCCGCTGCCACACTCAATTCACATCAGGATCCTCCCCGATCCCTTTCTCCTTGGTCCCAAACCAACAAGACTCCATCCGAGCCTTCCCCTTGATCCCTTGCTCATGCCCGATGCCACCTCCTCTTGGTCTCCATGCCGGGACTCCACCGACGGCAAGCCGCCTCCTCGTACCCTGCAAGACGTCGGCAACGACTAGGACCAGCCAGCCAACGCCTCCAACATCACTGGCGACCGCGCCACCAGGGCCCTGCGGCCTCAAGCCGCCGGACCTCTTCTACAGCTGAGCCCCCTCCCTCGCGCGCCCGTCTCCTCTCGCCGATCTGCCTCGCGCCGGCGTTGATCTGCGCCAAGTCCCTGCTTCCTCGTGCCTTCCTTCCCTGCCGCCGAAGTCAGCCACGAGCGAGCGTTCGAGCCCATGTGTCGAGCTCCTCCTCTGCTCACATGGCATCGTCTCGTCTCCGTCACCATGCGTCGGCGACCCGAGACCAGGCGCCCCAGCAGGCAGGCCCCCGTCGCGCCCTCTCCTTCATACTTCTCCTCCTTCCCGTTTCTCTAACCTCCCCTGCTCTCCCTATCTTCTCTGTTGGACAGGAGCAACCAGGGCGTCCCGGAGCTCCAATCACCGCCAAGTCCAATCGCCGGCAGGATCCGACGCAGTCCCCGTGTCCTCGGCCTCGTTCCCACCTCCGGGGCACCGCGCCGCCCCACAGGAGATCACCTTCGCCGCCCTTGCCCGTTCCTAACCGGCGTCAGCCTGAACCCGCCGCTGTCGTTCTGCTTCAGAAACGAGCAGAGTGCCTCGGCCGCTCGCGTTGACCGATTCCAGATCGACCGCACGCGCCTGGGCCGGCCTCGCCTCGGCCTAGCTGGCGGCCTACCAGCTCCTCCACTGACTGGGCTTGGCCCATGGTGAGGCCCAGTCCGCCCCAGTTTTGGCCCCGTAATGTTTTTTTTGTCTGGAGATTTGTCTATTTTCGAGAGACAGCAGTTTTGCAGGAAACCCCCTAAACATCATGCATTTTATAACTCTCCAACCGTGCATCGGATTAAAACAAACTTAATATGAAACTTGCTTAGATTTTCATCTAGTTTAATAATATGCAACTTTCATATATGTTTCAAATGTTTAAAATGCTGTTTGTTTAAATTTGCTTAAATAACTTGCTAAAACGATTTATTTCATAACTAAATAACCGTAACTCGGAATTTAATAAACTTTATATGTAAATGGGGTAGAAAAATGCCTAGTTTAACATGGTCACTTTACTTTGTTTGTTTAACAACTCTAAAATATGGTTTAGGGAAGATCAGCACCAAACCTAATATATGCATATGGGGATTTACCGGAATTGTTGTTCGTTGTTTCCGGCCTCATTTAAACTTGCCTAGATAGGTAGTTTTGTTGTGCTTCACCTCTTGCCATGCTAACAACATTTAATCTTGTTGGGTACATAAACGAGAGAGAACTAAATAAGTCATGTGGTGTTTCGTCAATATGCAACGGAGTTGCATGTTGAGCTCCACTTAATTTGTAGGATTGTTTGTGCCTTTGCCATGCCATGCTTCATTAAACCGGACATGCATCATACTTGATTGTGCATCATGGGATGATTATTTGATGGTTGTTTATCATGATTGTTTGCTTCTTTCCGGTGTTGCTTCTTCGGGTTGGTTCCGATAATGTCGTGTTGTGAGGATCTGTTCGACTACGTCCGTTTGTCTTCTTCATGGACTCATTCTTCTTCCTTGCGGGATTTCAGGCAAGATGACCATACCCTCGAAATCACTTCTATCTTTGTTTGCTAGTTGCTCGCTCTTTTGCTATGCCTATACTGCGATACCTACCACTTGCTTATCATGCCTCCCATATTGTTGAACCAAGCCTCTAACCCACCTTGTCCTAGCAAACCGTTGTTTGGCTATGTTACCGCTTTGCTCAGCCCCTCTTATATCGTTGTTAGTTGCAGGTGTAGATTGGAGTTTGTTCCTTGTTGGAACATGGCTATGTTGTTCCTTGTTGGAACATGTTTATATGTTGGGATATCACAATATCTCTTATTTAATTAATGCATCTATATACTTGGTAAAGGGTGGAAGGCTCGGCCTTATGCCTGGTGTTTTGTTCCACCCTTGCCGCCCTAGTTTCCATCATATCGGTGTTATGTTCCCAGATTTTGCGTTCCTTACGCGGTTGGGTTATAATGGGAACCCCTTGACAGTTCGCCTTGAATAAAACTCCTCCAGCAATGCCCAACATTGGTTTTACCATTCGCCACCTAGCCTTTTCTTTCCCTTGGGTTGTGTAGACTCAAGGGTCATCTTTATTTAAACCCCCCGGGCCAGTGCTCCTCTGAGTGTTGGTCCAAACTAGAGCCCTGTGCAGCGCCCCCTCGGGGAAACTCAAGGTTTGGTTTTAGTTGTATGGAGAGCTCATCTGAGTGTGCCCTGAGAACGAGATATGTGCAGCTCCTATCGGGATTTGTCGGCACATTCGGGCAGTGTTGCTGGACTTGTTTTACCATTGTCGAGGATGTCTTGTAACCTGGATGCCGAGTCTGATCGGAATGTCTTGGGAGAAGGAATATCCTTCGTTGACCGTGAGAGCTTGTGATGGGCTAAGTTGGGACACCCCTGCAAGGATTTGAACTTTCGAAAGCCGTGCCCACGGTTATGGGCAGATGGGAATTTGTTAATGTCCGGTTGTAGAAAACCTGAAGTTGGTCTTACTTAAAATACATCAACCGCGTGTGTAACCGTGATGGTCTCTTTCCGGCGGAGCCCGGGAAGTGAACACGGTGTTGGAGTAATGCTTGAAGTAGGTTGTTCTAGGATCACTTCTTGATCATAGATTTCTCGAACATGCTTTGCCTTCTCTTCTCGCTCTCTTTTGCGTATATGTTAGCCACCAAATATGCTAGTCGCTTGCTGCAGCTCCACCTCATACCTTTACCTTACCCATAAGCTTAAATAGTCTTGATCGCGAGGGTGTGAGATTGCTGAGTCCCCGTGACTCACAGATACTTCCAAACCAGTTTGCAGGTGCCGATGTTACCGAGCAGGTGATGCAACCAAGCTCAAGGAGGAGCTCGTTGAAGATCGTGTTCGTTGTCTTGTTCCGATTCCAGTTGATCAGTAGTGGAGCCTAGTTGGGTCGATCGGGGATCTGTGTAGCATTTGGGGTAGTCTTCTTTTATTTTGGTTCCGTAGTCGGACCTTGATTGTGTCTGGATGATGTAATGCTTTATTCCTGTAATTGTGTGAAGTGGCGATTGTAAGCCATCTATGTATCTTTTCCCTTATGTATTACATGGGTTGTGTGAAGATTACCTCACTTGCGACATTGCTTTCAATGTGGTTATGCCTCTAAGTCGTGCTTCGACACATGGGAGATATAGCCACATTGAGGGCGTTACAGTAGGCCAAGAATGGTTCGGTCCATGGGGCAATTACTGCCATTATTAGATGGGCCGATTGTGTTATTTCGGTGGCTGAGCCCCCGATGATATCGGTATTGTGTTCAGAATCTGGGGGTATAGTCGGATCCGAACTAATGTTGCCGCACTCATCTTGCCATACCACGGATGGCTTGAAGAGCCTTTACAAAAAGATGCTAGGTGGGACGGGGTCGCGCTTGGCGCCCATGCGAGCGAGGACGTTCGCTGCTTGATTACTCTCTCGAGCCACGTGATGGAACTCGAGTCCCTCGAAATGTGCTGATATTTTGAGTATGGCGTTATGATAAGCCGCCATCTTCGGGTCCTTGTCATCAAAGTCTCTAGTTATCTAGGATATTGCGAGGTTTGAATCCCCGCGCACCTCCAGGCGTTGTATGCCCATGGAGGTAGCCATCCGAACACCATGCAATAAGGCCTCGTATTCGACTGCATTGTTGGAGTCTGTGTATAATATTTGGAGTACATACTGGACTGTGTCTCTGTGGGGGACATTAAAACGATGCCTGCTTCTAAACCAGCCAGCATTTTAGAGCCATCGAAGTACATGACCCAGTTGGAATATGTGCCGTACTCTCTAGGGAGTTTGGCCTCTGTCCATTCGGTGACGTAGTCGGCCAATACTTGGGATTTAATGGCATGGCGTTGTTTGTATGTTATGTCAAATAGTAGAAGCTTAATAGCCCACTTAGCAATCCGACCCATAGCGTCATGGTTATTTATTATGTCATTAAGTGGTACTTCAGAAGCCACTGTAATCAAGCACTCTTGGAAGTAGTGTCATAGCTTCCGGGATGCCATGAATACCGCATATGCTATCTTTTGGTAATGAGGGTACCGGGATTTGCATGGTGTAAGGACAATGTATACGTAGTATACCGGTTTCTAGAGTGGTAACTTGTGTCCGTCCTCCTCTCGCTCAACGACGAGCACTGCGCTCACCACCTGGTGCGTTGCAGAGATGTATAATAACATCGGTTCACTGATGTTTGGCGCGGCCAGGATCGGGTTGCTCGCTAAAAGAGCCTTTATTTCCTCTAGTCCGGCCGTTGCCGCTTCCGTCCACTCGAAGTTGTCGGTACGTCGGAGAAGGCGATAAAGTGGCAATGTTTTTTCTCCTAGTCTGGGGATAAACCGGCTTAATGCTTCCACACATCCAGCTAGTTTTTGGACCTGTTTGAGGTCGGTTGGCGTGTCCAATTGTGACAAAGCTAGGATTTTGGCTGGATTTGCCTCAATTCCTTTATTGGAAACAATGAAGCCAAGCAGCTTGCTGCCGGGAATGCTGAAAACACATTTTTCTGGATTGAGTTTAATGTCATATGTCCGAAGATTGTCGAATGTGAGACGCAAGTCATTTATTAACGACTTGACGTCTTTTGTTTTGTTGACGATGTCATCTACATATGCTTACACTGTCTTGTCGATTTGCTTCTCTAGGCATGTTTGAATCATGGGTTGGTAGGTGGTGCCGGCGTTTTTAAGCCCAAAGGGCATAGTGTTGAAGCAGAAAGGCCCATATGGGGTGATGAATGCCGTTGTGGCTTGATCGGATTCCTTCGTCTTAATTTCAAGGTATCCGTAGTATGCGTCGAGGAAACATAGTGAGTCGTGTCCTGCAGTAGCATCGATGATCTGATCGATGCGGGGGAGGGGGAAGGGATCCTTAGGGCAAGCCTTATTGAGGTCTTTGAAGTCGACGCACAGGCGCCAGGATTTGTCCTTCTTTGGTACCATCACCAGGTTTGCTAGCCAATCCGGGTGTTTTATTTCTCTGATGAATCTGGCCTTGATTAACTTGGCTAGCTCCTCCCCCATGGCTTGTCGTTTAGGTTCAGAAAAGCGCCGCAGTGTTTGCTTGACCGGCTTATATCCCTTCAATATATTGAGGCTGTGTTTGGCCAGCCTGCCTAGGATTCCTGGCATATTAGAAGGGTGCCAGGCAAATATATCCCAGTTCTCGCGCAGGAACGTTCATAGTGCGGCGTCAACTGTTGGATCCAGCTGTGCCCTGATGGAAGCTGTCTTCTTAGGGTCCGTCGAGTGGACTTGGAATTTGACTATTTCGTCTGCTGGTTTGAAAGAGGTGGATTTGGGACGCTTATCAAGGATTACGTCGTCTTTGTCCACCGTGGAGCGTAGTGCAGTTAACTCTTCAGCCACGAGGGCCTCAGACAGTGCCTCGAGGGCCAGGGATGCTGTTTTGTTTTCGGCCTGAACGGCTATGTCCGAATCACTAGCAAGAGTGATAATGCCGTTGGGCTCGGGCATCTTGAGCTTCATATACGCGTAATGAGGTATAGCTTGACAGCGTGTGAATGCATCTCGCCCCAATAGGGCATGATATCCACTGTTGAAAGGGGCCACTTGGAAGGTCATCTCTTCGGACCGATAGTTCTTCGGCGGGTCGAATACCACATCCAGTGTAATTTTCCCCGCGCATCATGCCTCTCGACTGGGAATGATCCCTCGGAAGGTTGTATTACTATGCTCGATGCGGCTCCTGTCTATTTCCATTTTATTCAGTGTATCCTCATAGATGAGGTAAAATCCGCTGCCACCGTCCATGAGCATGTTAGTGAGTCGAAAGCCGTCCACAATCGGATTGAGGACCAAGGTGCCTGGTGCCCGGACTGACCGGATTTTTGGTTCGTCACTCGCGTTGAAAGTTATGGCCGTGTCGTTCCAGGGATTTATTGTTGCGACTTGGCAGACTTCGGCGAGGTCGCGAAGTGCCCTCTTGCGCTGATTGTTTGAAGCAAAAGTCTCGAAGACTGTCAATACTCTATGGTCGTCTTGTTTCGGGGGAGTTGCTCCGCGATGTTTTTGGTGAGGATATCCTCGCCTCTCTTGGCCACTTGTCGGAGTATCGAAGATGCTCTAAGGCTGTGGGTTGGTATGATATCCAGTGTTGTGTGTATTTTGCATGGCCTATTGAGACATCCCTCTAGAATGGTTCTGTGTCCCATGATGGGCTTCGATTTCTTTATTACTGGGTCGGGCGCCCCATGAGGGTGCATCCTTTTTGCCCGGACGGGGGGTTGAGTGGAAACCGGTGGTTCCCAGTGAGCTGCCTGAGCTTTCTAGGCGCTTTCCATTGCGTAGTACTTCTGTACTATGGTTGCCAAGTCGGCGAAGTGTGATACATGACGGCGGTTGATGGCATTGAGGATTCGTTCATCCGTGCAATTATCGCAGAATACTGAGATCACGTCTTCATCACGACAATCTTTAATCTTGTCTTTGACAAGGAAGAATCTAGCCCAAAAGTGATGGACTATTTCCTGAGACTACTACTATATGGACATGAGGTCATGCATATCTGGGTGGGTGGGCGGCTTTAGATCCGAACCCTGACCCAATTTGGGATCCGGAGTCTGAGGAATTTCTGAGCTTAACAGTTTGGGCTCCGGGATATAAACTGATTTTCAGGTCCGCCGTCCGATTCTAGGTTTGGAGGACGGGGCGTGTTGTTCTGCGGACGGGTATCCGGCTCTTCGAGATCGGAAATCTGAACATAGTTCGTCCTGAATATAGAGGAAGAGTTGTTGATTTGCTCCTCTACTACCGCTATCTCATGGGTGATCGATTTCTCTCTGATCGGGTTTAAGCCCAATCCGATCGTAGTCCGTAGCGACCCCCAAGGTGGCGATGCGTTCGAAGAGCTCGTTTAAAGACGATAACTCTATCGGATCCATCCATTTGGAGTATTCAGGGTCAACACGAAGGCGATTTTCAATGACCCGAGAAGTCATCGTTGGCTTAACGGCCGGACGGGCGGTCATGGTAAAGCCGCCCAACCAAAGGGTTTGGCCTGAGGCCAGGGCTCCTCCGGAGGTGATACTGTCCTTGATAACAAGGCGAGCCATCGACCCTCTCTTCGATGTCACAGAGGAACTCTCAATGAAATCACCAATGTCGGTGTCAAAACAGGTGGATGTCGGGTAGGGGGTCCCAAATTGTGTGTCTGAGGTTGATGGTAACAGAAGACAGGGGACACAAAGTTTTACCCAGGTTCAGGCCCTCTTGATGGACGTAATACCCTACGTCCTGCTTGATTATATTGATGAGTATAGGGGTTACAAGAGTTGATCTACCACGAGATCGTAATGGCTAAAACCCTAGAAGTCTAGCCTATATGATTATGATTGCCTATATGGACTAAACCCTCCGGTATATATAGACACCGGAGGGGACTAGGGTTGTACAAAGTCGGTTACATAGAAAGGAAATAGTACATCCGGACACCTAGCTTGCCTTCCATGCAAAGGAGAGTCCTATCCGGACACGGGAGAAAGTCTTCTATCTTATATCTTCATGGCCCAATAGTCCGGCCCACGTCATACAGGACGGATGCCCTAGGACCCCTTAATCCAGGGCTCCCTCAGTTGTCTCCTCCATATGTCATGGCGATCTTCTTCTTTTTGCCAGGGGAACCGATGTTTCGGGGGAGGGTAGTCGGATTTCGGGTTCCAGTAAAACCCTTGAGGTTCGAACACTAGGGTGCGCACAAAGATCTCTCCCCCTCTCTAGCTCGCGCACATCATGATCTCACGGCCTAGCTCGACGAACCCAAAGAGCAAGAGACACAAGAGTTTATATTGGTTCAGGCCACCGATGTGGTGTAATACCCTACTCCAGTGTGGTGTGGTGGATTGCCTCTTGGGTTGAGGGTGAACAGTTACAAGGGAAGAACAGCCTCCTGAGGAGAGGTGTTCTTGTTCTTGGTGAGTTGATGCGGTCCCGATTCTCTCTCTAGATGAGCCGCCCTTTCTAAGGTGGTGGCTAGCCCTATTTATAGAGGCTCGGGTCCTCTTCCCAAATATTAGGCGGGAAGGGATGCCACAACGGCCAGTTTCAAGGGGGACAACTAGTACAAGCTATCCTGACAAAAGTAGTCTTCGCCTGCCAAAGGCTCTGGTGGTGACGCCGTCTTGGGCTCCACGGTGGCCTCCATCCTGCCGGTCTTGGTCTTGTTGCACCGATATGGAAACCTTTTCCTGATGCCTCGGGACTCCTCGCCTGCGCTTGCCTCTTTAGCACCAAAGAGGAAACGAGGACACTGCGCGCACTGGCGCCCGCCTGGCTCCAGTCGTAATGGCTTGTGTCACAGAAACCTCGCGAGGTGTCCCTTGCCTTGATCTCTCCGCCCCTCGTGAGCCTGCCTGGTGAGGCCGCCCCTGAGGAGGTCTTGCATCGTCCGCCTCGTGAGGCCTGGCCCCTCATGAGGGTCTTGAGTGTTTGCTGGTGAAGATGGGCCATACAGGGCCGCTGGTGGAGCCACGCCGCGGGCCGCAGGCAGGCAAGTCTGGGGACCCCCATTCCCAGAACGTCGACAATAGCCCCCGAGCCCAAGGCGCGCTTGGGCTTGGCTTCGAGGCGAAGCCAAAGGGCAAGTGCGGAGCACCGCGGGCCCCAATAGCCTGCGGCCACGGTTGGCACGTGGCGACTGATTGGACGTGGGCGTCTCCGCTTCCCCATGCTGCCTCGGCAACTGCCCGACTGACAAAAAGGCCGGTGCGGGCAATGCTTGCCTTCATTGCCTTCCTTCTCCTTGCCCCAGATCCCCTCTTTCGCTCCTTGCTTCTGAAATCTCCATATCTGCTTCAATCCCCTTCTGAGCTTCCGACCAATGGCGCCCCGAAAGCCCAAGGTTGTCTCGCCGCCTGCCTGGTACGAGCCGACTCTGGACGCGTCTAACGTCTCGGAGAAGAACCTCGCTGCCACGCGCCTGCTGACGGCGGGGGAAAACAACAAGAAGGGGAAGACCGAGCTCCAGGCTGGCTCCGCCGTGCCGGAGGCTTCGAAGAGCTCCTTCTACCCCTTCTCTATGACTAGCATCATCGCTGGCCTGGTTCCCCCTTCTCCGACTTCTTCGATGCAGTCCTCCAACATTATAGGTTGCAGGCCCTCCATCTTCATCCCAACTCCATTCTCCTCTTATCGATCTTTGCCTTCTACTCTGAGGCGTATGTCGGGGTGATGCTATCCGTGGCACTGCTGCGCCACTTCTTCTTCCTCCGAATGAATGACGACCACACCTCGAGGTGCACCAACTTCGTTGCAGCCGGCAAGGCCAACACGATCTCGAAGGCCGGAAAGAAGGCTGACGGCTTCAGGAGCAAGTAGGTCATGATGGATGCCAAGTGCGTCCACCCACGGTTGAAGCTGCCGACGGAGATGCCCCAGTCTGATGAGGGGTGGTCCCGTGCGAAGCTTATTAACGACCGGGCAAAGGCGATGCTGGAGAAGTTGACAGCCGACCTGAGGCCGGGCAACGTGAAGGCGGCGAAGCTGACGGGGGCCATGCTCCTGAGGGAGTTCCTGACGCTGCGGGTGGCTCCTCTCCAAGCGCACTCGCGCCCTTGTGGACACTCGGGGATGGAGAGGAAAAGCTTCGCTTGAGTCCGGAGGCCTTGTCTGAAGGGCAGCTGGCCATGGCTCTCCGCCTCTTGGTCGGGGATGACCAAAAGTATCCGCCGAGTGCCCATGCTCCCTTGTTCCTTTGGAAGGACGGGGCGCTGGTCGTGGCCGCCATGCCCACCTTTGACGGGCGCGGCCTGGTGCCGCCGGCGCCCCCTGGAGTCCCGGCGGCGACGGTGACGGTGGACGTGTCTTCTGGCGATTCCTGCAGGGATGGGAAGAGGAGGAGGATGAGGAGCGCGACTCAGAGGTGACCCTCGAGGGGATGGGGGAGACTTCCCCCTTGTGCAAGGCCGAAATCCTCCACACCCTGCGTGATGACGACCACGAGGCCGGCGTCCTCCCGAAGAGGGAGGAGCCGCTCGTGGTTCCGACGAAGGGCAGGTCGGCGCTGCTCTCCCGGGACGACACCCCTGCCTCGACACCGCCTAGAGCTGCTTCCGGTCCATCTGCTGCCCTTGCTTCTACTTCTGGAGCCCGTGCGCCTGCGCCTCGGGCTGCGAGGCTCTCCGGCTTCAAGCTCAGGAAGCGGAGGGACTATGCCGCGGTGGACCAGTAAGTGTTCTTGTCCTGCCTTGTTCTTGCTTCCGTTGCTCGTCCTTGACTCTTCTTTGTTGTGTAACTAGGCCGACGCCCGCGGTGAAGAGGAGAACGGGGGACAAGGTGGTATTGCTCGAGCCCGGATCGCCTCCTACGACCGCGCCCCTCTCCATGGATAATGGCAGCGACGACGCTCGTGCTTCTCCAGCCCGATCATCCTCGCGAGCCTTGGTGGAGCATCCTCTGGTGGAGTCAGTCCCCTGAGGCTCAGCTGTCTCTGGAGGTGCCAACGTCCAGCTCGGGCGCTAGGGTCCCCGAGGCTTAGGAGCCTCTGGCCTCCTAGGCAATGGTGACGACGTCGCCTCCTCCTCCTTCTGCCACATTGCTATCTACGGGTTCTTCTGCCTCTCCTAATGTCCTGGAGTGCGTTCTTTCTGTGATGGCCTTGCTGCGAGAAGATCTTTGAGGCACCGACCATCGCCTGGCGGCCGGGCACCTGGAGCTGGTCTCTGGCTGGCTTCACTCCGATGTGTCCGTCTGGGCAATGCTGAGCCAAGCTGCAGTCGACTCTGAGAAGGACAGGGAGGCCGTCGCTCAAGCTGTGGCAGCCTGCGAGGTGGTTCTGAAGGATGCCGGGGCCGCCCAGGACCGCTGCCGGTCACTGGAGGCCAAGTTGGAGACCATGCGGCGGGAGCGCGCGAAAGAAGCCCGACGCCGCAAGGCGGAGGAGGAGAAGATGAAGGCCCGAGAGAACGCCTTCAAGGATCGCGATGCCGAACTGGAGCTGTTGGCAAAGGCATAGGCCATGGAGCGCAGCCGGCTGGAGGAGCTGGATAAGAAGTTGAAGGCGGACAAGGACGAGCTTGACGCCAAGGCAAAGGTCCTGGCTGAGGACCGCACGGCCTTCAAGCTCCTTGAAGAGGGGTCTCGAACGGTGTTGCAGTCACTCTATGACAAGGGCTTGGAGGAGCCGCTGGCCGCTGATGACGAGGGCCCCAACCAGCCGCTTCCTTATCTGGTTGGTGCGCTGGAGGATGTTGTGAGCGGCATCGGCCCCATGGCGGAGGAAGAAGCCCGCATTCTTTCCTCAGCCACGCTGACATGTGTCTTCAGCCACCTCCATCTCCGCGATCCTGCCGCCCGCCTTGACGAGCTGCTGGAGCCTGTGAAAGACGAGCATTGCTAGGCCACTGCTGCGGCTATGAAGGGTCAGGTGGAGGCCCTGTTGAAGAGGTTCCGCGCCTTTGCTCCCGCGCCCCCGACCGACGGTGCTACTGATCCTGTAGCTCCGGCTGGTGGTACAGGTGAAGGCGACGGCATTGAAGAAGAAGCATCCCTTGCAGGCAACGGCGGTGTCCAGGTGTCGGTGTCAAAACCGGCGAATCTCGGGTAGGGGATCCCGAACTGTGCGTGTAGGCCGGATGGTAACAGGAGGCAAGGGACACGAAGTTTTACCCAGGTTTGGGCCCTCTTGATGGAGGTAAAACCCTACGTACTGCTTGATTAATATTGATGATATGGGTAGTACAAGAGTAGATCTACCACGAGATCGGAGAGGCTAAACCCTAGAAGCTAGCCTATGGTATGATTGTTGTTCTGTATGTTGTCCTACGGACTAAACCCTCCGGTTTATATAGACACCGGAGAGGGTTAGGGTTACACAAAGTCGGTTATAATGGTAGGAGATCTACATATCCGTATCGCCAAGCTTGCCATCCACGCCAAGGAAAGTCCCTTCCGGACACGGGACGAACTCTTCAATCTTGTATCTTCATAGTCCAGGAGTCCGGCTGAAGTTATAGTCCGGCCATCCGGACACCCCCTAATCCAGGACTCCCTCAGTAGCCCCTGAACCAGGCTTCAATGACGATGAGTCCGGCGCACAGATTGTCTTCGACATTGCAAGGCGGGTTCCTCCTCCAAGTACTTCATAGAAGATTTTGAACACAAAGATAGTGTCCCGCTCTGCAAAATAAGTTTCCACATATTGCCATATAGAGAATAATATTTACACAAATCTAATCTGCTGACGTATTCCATAGTGTGACGCAGCACGACCAAGCCGTTATTCAAATCGTTTTATTGTCCCACCTCAGCGTGTCATGCGAGGCGATTTCCTTGGCACGTCTTGTTAAAGCAGAGATCGTGTCCCCTTATTCCGGGATTCTCATCAATACGGGCGTGGGTAACCCAACCGCGCCATTGATTACGGCGCTTGGGGATAAGCGAGTTTTACCAGGCTGGTGGGGACACGTAGTTGCGTCCACCCATATAAGGGGATAAGGATCCACCTTTTCACCTACGCCTTCTTCCTCCTTTCCCCATCCATTCTTTCGCACTCGAGCTCCAGCGCCCAAGTCCGCACTCCCCACCTCAACCTTCTCCAGCCATGTCCGGAGCGGGAGGCAAGTGGATGGTCTCCTCCGTCATGGAGGGACACATCAAAAAACTGAGGAAGGCCGGATAC
Organism: Triticum dicoccoides; assembly: GCF_002162155.2. NCBI lineage: Eukaryota > Viridiplantae > Streptophyta > Magnoliopsida > Poales > Poaceae > Triticum > Triticum dicoccoides. The sequence goes on along the minus strand of NC_041390.1, from coordinate 390,955,479 downwards.
TTGTCTAACGACATCGCGTACCGACTTCCCGAGAGGGGCAGCTCCTCCCCACCCCAAGGCCCCATGAGAGGGTAGTGTTCCTTCCCCACTTCCTCCGCGGACTGGGCTTTCCTATCCACCCATTCGTCCGGGGACTCATGTTCTACTATGGCCTGGAATTTCCATGATCTGGCCCCGAACTTCATCCTCAACATCTCGGCGTTTATCGTCGTGTGCGAGGCTCTCCTCTGCATCCGCCCCCATTTCGGCCTATGGCTCAAGACTTTCATTGTCAAGCCGAAGGTGGTGCGCGACAACCAGGCGGAGTGCGGAGGCGCCATGGTGGGCAAGATGCCCAACGTCTTATAGCTCGAGGGATCCTTTGTGGAGACCCTGAAGGGGTGGCAATCGGGGTGGTTTTACATCACCGAGCCGCGTGACCCTGAGTGGGTCACAGCCCCCGAGTTCCGGTCCGGACCCCCAACGCGGCTCACATCTTGGAAAGAGACGGGCCTGTCGTGGGGCAGCAAAGGAGAGGTGACTGGACTGCAAACATGCATCCAAACCCTGGTGGACAAGAAGCTCAAGCTTGTCAACATAGTCCAGGTCATGCTCATCCGCCGGATCCTCCCGTGTCAACAACGGGCCTTCAATCTGTGGGTGTTCAACCCGGCGCAGCACCGAACTCTGAGCAGGCTCTTCGACACGACGTATGAAGATGCCTCGAAGGTGCTTTTCAAGGGCGCCAAGGCTCCCGCATCCGCTACCGAGGATCGCGGATTCAGCGCGCAGCGTCATTCTAGCGTGGTAAGTTGTTTGTACCTTTTACAAGGTATTAGTTTTTCATAGTTTAACTCTATGCGGGATCTAAGCTCCCTTACCTTTGACAGGTTTGGCAAGCAAAGTCCGGACAGATCGACTGTCCAGCTCCTTTGCCCGAAGAGCCAGCCGATGCCCGCATGGCGAAGCTGCTGGTTCCGGCACCCTATGTGTTTCCGGAGAAGAAGGCCACGAAGAAGGCCACGGGGACTCGAAAAAGTGCCCGGCGCCAGGAGGTGTCGGGTTCATCATCCGACGGCTCCAAGGCGCATACCTCCTGTGAAGACAAGGAGGAGGAAGAAGAGACCTCTCCCCCTCCAGCGGGGGGAGAGAAGAAAAGGAAGGCCGCCCCCACTGAGGAGGCCGAAGGGTCCAAGAAGGGGAAAACCCTTCCTCCAGACTACTCCACCGACGCCGACGACGGTGGAGAGGAGTGGCCGCTCAGGGCCAAGCCCCTGGCGAAATTGTAAGTGTCCGGATACCAGAGTAATTCATAGTATTCCTTTATTGCACAGCTTTCCCTTCTGTCGAATATGATTATGCAGCCCACCAAAAGACTGGCTCGACACGTCATCAAGCGGTTCACTGGACTCGTCGGATGTGAATTCGCTTCCGATGGCTACCTCCCCCCGCCCTACGGACGACGCCGAAGTGTTGTCCCAATAGGTTCCAAGCCAGGAGGAGGTGGTCCTGGAGGTGCCGCAAGGCGACCTCCCGGACTCCAGGAGTAAAGGGGATAAAACCCCCCAGGGCTCCAAGTCCGGCCCTAGGCCGGACACCGCTCTGGAACCTTCAAGGGTTCTAGAGTCCGGCGGGCGACCTCCTTCCAAGAGGAGCAAGCCCACTGTGCCGGTGACCCCCGTCCAACCGGAGGCGCCGGACAATCTGTTGGAGGCGCTCAAAGGCGCCTCCATCAACGAGGAGCACCGCACCATTATGAGTGCGGTGGTCCAGAAGGTTCAGTCCGCCAAGAGCAGACTGACTGAAGCTTGTGCTAGCCTTTTAATAGGCTTTGAGGTAAGTAGAAAATGTGTAAATAATATTACCGCATAGACAGTAGCCCCTGATGCTCTGTTTGGCGTTTGGGAAGAAAAGCCGAATAGAGGATCAAATGAAATTTGCAGGTGTCTAACAAAAAGGAGTCAATATGCGTATGCAGGCTTCTTTGCTGGCGTCCGCCGTACTGACTGCAGAAGTGGACACGCTAAAGCAGAACCTCGAGCAGTCCGAGCAAGAGCTCGGGCATGCCAAGAAGCAGCTTGAGGACAAGGAAGGTAAGAAATACCTTGTTTTAAATATATATAAAAAAGTGCAATTGCAAAAAATGACAGGATTATCGTGGCTATTGTAGGGGCCATGTCTGAGGTGGCGACCCTTAAGCAAGCGCTGTCCGAGGCTGAGAAGAGGGCGGCCACGGAGCTCACCGAGCGGGAGAAGTATGGGGCCCAGGTTGGCAAGGTGCGGCAAGAGCTCCAGGCTCTCATGAAAAAACATGAGAGTTTGGAGTTTGACTCAAAGACGCGAGCGTCCGAGCTCGCGATGGCTATTGAAAATGCCAAGTCTGCCAAGGCCGAATCCCAGAAGACCCTCCAGGAGTTGGATGAGGTAAAAAAGATAGCGGCGGGTAAGGCATTCTTTATGAAAAGCAAACACATAAACGTGAGTTACTTGTTACTTACCCGAATCCGAGCTCTCCAGGCGCGTTCGCAGATCTTCCCTATAGCGTGTCTGATGCCGCCGTATTCTATCGAGCCGAGGAGGGCAGCTCGACAGAGAAGGTGTTCTGGTCTCAGTATGCTGAGGCCGGACACCCCGTGCCCCTGAGCGACCAGCTGAAGCAACTGGTCGAGCTCCACAAGGCGGCCGAACAGGCCTGAAGGGCCTCATAGTTCAGCTGTGGCCTGGAGAGGCTCTGCCTGGGAGCTATTTCGGGCTGGTGCGGCGGCTGGTGGGGGCCTGTCCAAGGCTCGAAGTCATCAAGCGCTCCGTCTGCATTGAAGGTGCCCGTAGGGCCCTTGCCCATGCTAAGGTGCACTGGGGCAAGCTGGATGCTGAGAAGCTTGTGAAGGATGGGCCACCGCCGGGGAAAGAGCATCGCAAGCCCGAGAATTATTATACGGATGTTCTGAAGGGTGCCCGCCTTGTGGCGGATGAATGTTCCAGGGATGTAATTTTTGAGTAAAACTCACTCGTTTTGTCCTGTGCGCTGAATACTTGTTCATATGCGCTAAGCAATGCTGCTGGAATTTAAAATATTACCTTCTGTGCGGCTATTTATCAATTCTGAGAGATGGCGAGTCGTCGGCTTCTGCCCCCGTGCCGCTAGTGCTGGGGTGTTCGGGGATAAACCTGAGTGCTCTTTTTCCCATGTGGGTCCTTCGAGGGAGGCGCTCAGCACAACGAACAAGGCAATCAGACTATAATGCATGAACACTCTCACTTAGCCATAGAATTCTATAATTTTAAATTTCGGCGAAGCCCCTGGTATTTGGAAGACCGAGTTCGGGGCGCTATCCATGCCTTGGCCGGACAGAGCTGACTCCTTGCTCTAAGCAGCATAAGTCTTTAGGGACTCGAAAAACCTCTCGAAGAGCGACCAACTCTCGCTTCATCACGACAGTCAGTTTTAGCTTTCTCTACTGAGGTGCTCAACCCAGCTCAACTGGGGCACAATCGCAGTAGTTCTCCTAGTGCTACCTTAGCCGACATAGCGGAATGTAAGGCACCAAAACATAGGAGCCGGGCAAACCCAACTATTGACCCAAGACATGATTCGGAGCCGATGCATATAATGCTATAAGTTCGGGGTGCCGCACTTGTTAAAGTGTTCGGACTTCTCACACCATATTGAGGGGTACTAAAGCCCCTGGCGTATTTTGGCCGTACCAAAGTGTACGGGTGCAACATGTCGTTAAGGAACATATATTTGTAAAAAAAGAGTAATGCAAAAATAGACAAAAGCTATGCATTGTTTATTAAAAAGGGCTGCGATCAAAGCAGAACGATACAAATAATGCGATAAGCAAAAGGTTGGACTATTTAACATGTCCGTTCCAGGGGCAGGCTGCGGAATGGTATGCGAAACATGTATACTGCTCGTGATAGAGACCACCTAGGAGTTCCATAATACGGCATGGCTTGTCTGCTTCCCTGGCTCTTGCATCGTTTGTGCGGCAATTGAACTGCCGAACAGGCCTTCCGAAGAATGTAGTCCTGAAAGTAAGAGAAAATTAAAAAATCGACATCCCCTGGTGCGGTTTAAGCCGTGTTTCGGGCGTGCCGTGATGGTGACCCTCCCCCTGTACCCATGGTATTTCTAGAGCGTAGTTATGTACGCGAAGCACTGGCATCGCATTTTTGCGAGGGCTGGGGTTTGGGCCGCATTGCTACGCCTGCTCGGAACGTGCCAGGCGGTATTGTTGTAGGTTACTCCGGGCGCGCTTGACGGTATCCAGACGTTTAATGGCCGGACTGGAGAACTGCTTGGTGAGGCTGCTTTGTATTTACGCTGCAAGGGCCGCCGTGTGCTCCTCCGTTCGGAGGGAGCGTTCGGTGTTTCCATTGACCGTAATTAATCCTCGAGGGCCTGGCATCTTGAGCTTAAGGTAAGCATAGTGCAGTACCGCGAATGCGGTTCGCCCGAGCAGTGCGTGATACCCACTGCGGAATGGGACTATGTCGAAGATTAACTCCTCGCGTCGGAAATTATCCGGAGATCCGAAGACCACTTCAAGTGTGACTGAGCCTGTACAGTTGGCCTCTACACCTGGTATTACGCCTTTAAAGGTCATTTTGGTGGGCTTAATCCTCGAGGGATCTATGCCCATTTTCCGCACTGTATCCTGGTAAAGCAGGTTCAGGCTGCTGCCGCCGTCCATAAGGACTCTAGTGAGATGAAATCCGTCAATAATTGGGTCTAGAACCAATTCGGCGAATCCGCCATGACGGGTGCTAGTGGGATGGTCCCTTCGATCAAAGGTGATCGGGCAGGAGGACCATGGGTTGAACTTTGGGGCGACTGGCTCTACCGCGTATACGTCCCTTAACGCGCGCTTCCGCTCCCTCTTGGGGATGTGGGTTGCGTATATCATGTTCACCATCCACACTTGTGGGGGAAAACCCTTCTGTCCACTATTGTTCGGCGGCCGGGGCTCTTCGTCGTCATCGCTATGCAGCCCCTTGTCAGTATTTTCGGCATTTAACTTCCCTGCTTGCTTGAACACCCAACAATCCCTGTTGGTGTGATTGGCCGGCTTTTCGGGGGTGCCATGTATCTGGCACAAGCGGTCGAGTATTCGGTCCAAACTGGACGGGCCCCTAGGATTTCTTTTGAATGGCTTTTTCCGCTAACCGGATTTATAGCCTCTAAATCCGGCATTAACTGCCGTATCCTCAGCATTGTCGCCGTTACTGCGGCGCTTCTGCTTGTTGCGACGTGACCTGCCACTATTGTCCCTGGTATCCGAATTACCAGGGTTCTTGGTCATATTGTTGCTACGAGCAAGCCAGATGTCTTCTCCCACGCAAAAGCGGGTCATGAGTGTCGTGAGTGCTTCCATAGATTTCGGCTTTTCCTGTCCAAGGTGCCGGGCGAGCCACTCGTCACGGATATGTGCTTGAAGGCTGCTAGGGCCTCTGCATCCGGACAGTCGACTATTTGATTTTTCTTTGTTAGGAACCGTGTCCAGAATTGCCTAGCCGATTCCTCTGGCTGCTGAATTACGTGGCTTAGGTCATCGGCGTCTGGTGGTCGCACATAAGTGCCCTGGAAATTGTCGAGGAATGTGGCTTCCAGGTCCTCCCAACAACTGATTGATCCTGCTGCAAGCTGTTAAGCATATGCCGAGCTGGTCCTTTAAGCTTGAGTGGGAGGTATTTGATGGTGTGGAGATCATCGCCGCGGGCCATGTGGATATGAAGGAGATAATCCTCGATCCATACCACATGATCTGTTGTGCCATCATATGATTCGATGTTTATGGGTTTGAAACCCTCGGGGATTTGATGATCCATTACTTCGTCTGTGAAGCATAGTGGGTGTGCGGCGCCTCTGTACTGGGCTATATCACGACGTAGCTCCAATGAGCTTTGTCTACTGTGTTCGGCCCTACCGGATTTGTGTCCGGTATGACGGTTACCGTCGAGAGTCACGGGGCGCCCACGCGATCCGTAGATCAATCTTGTTTGCCTTGCCTTGTCCTCCAACATATCTCGCAGGTCTAGCGCATTTTCCCGTGCCTACGGGGTGCGGCTTGAGTGGAGGGCCGAGAGGCCTCTCTGTCTCGGCCACGAGGTGGCCGGTCGGCCGTATCAAGTGCTGGTGATGTAGGTTTAAGTGCTTCCTCCTCTAATCGGGGTAGCAACCTGCGCTTTGGGTAGCTCTTGGAGGGGCGTTCGAGTTTATGCTCTTCGGCCGCAAGGACTTCAGTCCATTTGTTGACTAGCAAATCTTGATCAGCTCTAAGCTGTTGCTGTTTTCTCTTGAGGCTTCTTCCGTGGCCATAAGCCTCCGTTGAAAACGCTCTTGCTCGATGGGATCCTCTGGCACGACGAATTCGTCGTCGTCAAGGCTTGCCTCGTCTTCTGAGGGGGCATATAATTATCGTCCTCGACCTCTTTGTCTGCCGCTCTCTCATGAGGGCTGGCTTCTCCATCCTCCTGTGCTGAATCTTGCTGGAGGGGGTTTTCTTCGGCACTCTCCGGAGTATTATTATCTCCCGTGCTGGAATCACCGTATTTGCTTTGGCGGGATTTTGAGCGGTGCCGCTGACGCCGGCGCTTAGGCTGTTTCTTGGAGGGGTCATCCTCCGCTGTTCCATCGCCATCTCCTTCTTTTGGGGTGTCCACCATGTATATGTCATATGACGCGGTGGCTTTCCAGGGCCCAATAGGCGCTGGTTCTTCATCGTCTCCTGCATCGGCGTCCATACCGTTGATGTCTTCGGAGTCGAAGTCGAGCATGTCGGTTAAATCGTCGACAGTGGCTACAAAGTGGGTGGTGGGTGGGCTTTGAATTTCTTCATCGTCCGTATCCCATCCTTGTTGACCGTAGTCCGGCCAGGGCTCTCTTGATAAAGAGAGAGACTTTAGTGTCTTCAGAATATCGCCGAAAGGCGAGTGCTGAAAGATGTCCGTGGCAGTAAACTCCATGATCAGCGCCCAATCGGATTCGATCGGCAGGGGCGCGGAGGGTTCGGAGTCCGGAGAGGAGTCCGGCTCCTTGGAGTCACGAGCCTCGCGGAGTGCGGGGCTGGTGTTTGGCTCGATCGCCATTGGGATTGCAGCCCCCGAGGCGGCGTCCAACCATCTATCCTCGATCGGCGCAGTTGGCTCCAAATTAAGGGTCGAAGCCGATGCGGGTGCGGCCTCCAGGGCACTGTTCGGCGGCAGAGCTAGATCATGCTCATCGTGACAGTGCAGCGCGCTCGGCAGTGGCTCGAATCCGTCGAAGATCAAGTCCCCGCGGATGTCAGCTGTGTAGTTTAAACTTCCAAATCTGACCTAACGGCCAGGGGCATAGCTTTCGATCTGCTCCAGATGGCCAAGTGAATTGGCCCGCAGTGCGAAACCGCCAAAGGCGAAGATCTGTCCGGGGAGGATGGTCTCTCCCTGGACTGCATCGCTTTGATGATCGTATGAGCCATCAAGCCTAACGGCGACGACACAGAGGAACTCTCAATGAAAGCACCAATGTCGGTGTCAAAACCGGCGGATCTCGGGTAGGGGGTCCCGAACTGTGCGTCTAGGCCGGATGGTAACAGGAGGCAAGGGACACGAAGTTTTACCCAGGTTCGGGACCTCTTGATGGAGGTAAAACCCTACGTCCTGCTTGATTAATATTGATGATATGGGTAGTACAAGAGTAGATCTACCACGAGATCGGAGAGGCTAAACCCTAGAAGCTAGCCTATGGTATGACTGTGGTTCTGTATGTTGTCCTACGGACTAAAAACCCTCCGGTTTATATAGACACCGGAGAGGGTTAGGGTTACACAAAGTCGGTTACAATGGTAGGAGATCTACATATCCGTATCGCCAAGCTTGCCTTCCACGCCAAGGAAAGTCCCTTCCGGACACAGGACGAAGTCTTCAATCTTGTATCTTCATAGTCCAGGAGTTCGGCTGAAGGTATATTCCGGCCATCCGGACACCCCCTAATCCAGGACTCCCTCACCAGGGATGGTGGAATAACTTGCTGGCGGCTCCTTTCCTGTTCCAGTTTCTGCAATATGCACCATGCCTCGTGGAGGCGTTAAACTCACGTTTGGTTTCAGGGGAACAATACGTCCTGTAATATTTGCTTTGAAATTCTGAGATTTCCTTTCCATTTGCTTTATGTTCTACATCGGAGGGCCCGACCCCGCGCATACCTCAGGCGCCGTTGGGCCGTCCGGATCACCAAGACGGACCAAGGAGTTAGGGGCTACATGATCAGTTAGGCTCCTAAGTCGCGATGCTCAGGAGTCCCCCTTGACGCGCAAACAACCTATAGAAAGGAAATCTGGGAGTAGGCCTAGTGTTCTATGTCGGCAGGGCCCGACCCCGCGCATACCTCAACCGCCATTGGGCCGTCCGGATCACCAGGACGGACCAAGGAGTGAGGGGCTATGTGGTTAGTTAGGCTCCTGAGTCGCGATGCTTAGGAGTCCCCCTTGACATTCAAATGACCTTCGTACCTTCGCTCTGCTTGGGAGGGCGCGCGACGACCAGGTCCGAGGGACCTGGCAGGGTGGCGTACGATTGGGCGTGACCCGAGCGCAACCCCCTCACGCAGCTCTCCCGAGGGGAGGTGTTGCGATGGGGCCAGACACTGAGCTCGGAGGCTCCCTGAGGTTGATACAGCCATGAGGCTTCCCTTAGTTGTTTATCACCAGCGCGGAGCATAGCGCTTCCGCACTTGCATGGGCATAACCGCTCCTCGGCAGTGTCGACTGCCAGTGTGGAGCATGGTGCTTCCACTGGCACATGGGAGGGGACTCCATACTGCGGAGAGCCCCCGGGGCATGTACAGCCCCGCCCTGACACATGGCTTGCACGGTAGGGCCATACGAGGTGTGTCTAGGCACTCGTGAGCCAGCACGGGACTCACGAGGCCCTACCTTAAGGCTGTTGCACCCGGTCTTAGTTCTTGATAGCTGTGGCGTTCCTGCGAGATGGTTAGACAACCTGCGCCGAACGAATTTTCTGGGGTTATCGCACGAGAAGGCCGAGCACCAACAACCCCAGGAGGTGACGTGAATGGGGCCGGCCCACCAGACAGAGCCCAGCCGTTGGATTTATCGACGCTGCAGGGATGGGCGCGAGCACAGACACTGTGCCTAGCCTTCTTATGCGAAGGATCCTGAAGAAAGACGATCGGCGCATGGCTCCCATGCTGGGTGAAAATCAAGCAGGTGATAACCATAGATAGATTATGCATGAAAAGGGAACTAGCTTAGGTAAACGCAAGAACAATACATGCCACTAGGTCGGACCCGAGTGGCCTGGGGATGATGCAACCCGAGGGGCACCCCCAGCAGGGTGAACTAAGGATGCAAGCGGATACATGCCGCAGGGATAGACCCATGCGGCCTGGGAATGATGCAGCCCAGGGGGTGCTCCCAGCTAAATAAACTTGGAAAATGTCACCTGGTTTGGTTGTCGAAGGAGTGTCGGGGTAGCTGAAGACATGTGGCGAAGAAGTCGCTCCTCACGAGCCGTCGAGACCCAGAGCCTCGGGAGGCTCTAGAGGCTCTGGTGGCCTCCTGAGGACCGTCTCCATCTCCGCCAGGGCTGCGTGATGCGTGGCCTCCTCACCTACCAGGATGCTCTGCAGGTTGCGCTAGAAGGCGGCTGCCACGATCGGCAGGGTGAACAGCATGCGAACGTAGCTGTGAGGTGGACCCTCACACCGTCCAGCACGTGAAGGCTAGAAGCGCTCCTGAGATGCGGCCCTGTTGAGCCCTGGGATGTCGATGTAGACATGCAGCTCACACCCTCACCTGGATGGGGAGCAGCACCAGGTGGACGGCGATCGTCGCGTATTTCTCTTGCTTCCTGAAGCTCCTGAGTGGCCTTGACAATGAACTCCTGAGAGCCGGGCGCTCCTCGCCTGGTGTCCTCCCGAGGGAAACGTGTCGTGGAGCATGCCTCCACGTGGTGCCTGAGCGCCTCCCTCGTGATGTTGAGCAGGTCTGAGGCCCTCCAGAAGAGAGCCCCGAGCCTTGCCCGAGGAGGTCTTCGGGCGTGCCTCCCTATGCAAGGGAGGGAGGCGTGCCAGGCGCATGCACCAATCTTGAGGTGGCGCCCTGGAGGCGCCACTCCCCTGAGGCCCAGTGCGGAGTAGCCGCTTCCTCTTCTTGGGGTTGGTCTCAAGAGGGTACTGCATATATGCGCTTCCAGGGTCTTTGACTGCTGCAGCTTGGAAGGCGCGCTTGAGGGAGCACACCATGTTTCTTTCTTCGCAGGGGACTGTGATGATTCCACCGCTTCCCGGCATATTGTGGACGTTGTAGCCATGGTGGGTGACTGCCATGAATTTGGCTAGCGCTGGGTACCCGAGGATGGCATTGTACGGAAGGCGGATGTGGGCGACGTCGAAGTCGACGAGTTCGGTGCGGTAGTTGTCGCGTGTGCCGAAGGTGACAGGGAGACGAACTTGCCCTATCAGGGTGGTGGAGCCGTCAGTCACTCCTGAGAAAGGCTTGGTGGCTGGAGCTGATCGTATGGCACTTGAAGGCTGTCAAATGTCTCGATGGACAGGACACTGAGTCCTGCGCCGCCGTCGATGAGGGTCTTGGTGACTTGGACATTGCTGATGATGGGTGAACATAGCATCAGGAGGACGCCGGCGGTTGCCACGCATTTGAGCTGGTCCGCCGAGCTAAAGGTGATGGCATACTTGGACCATCTGAGCGGGCGCGTAGCCTTAATCTTGGGGAGGGCTGCATTCACCTCACGAGAGAACTGCTTGAAGATGCGCTGGGAAGCTGGGGCCTGAGCGCCACCCAAAATACAGGCGATGGCGCGTGGCTCCTAGAAGCCCCCAGCCCCTTTGTCCTGTTGGTGGTCGTCGTTCCTCCTTGGTGGTGGCGGCAGCAGAGGGAGACCAGGGTTTCCCTGAGGACAATCCTCGCGAGACTGGTCCCTCCAGGTGCCCTCACGGGGCTGGTCCTGCCAGTGGTCCTCGCGAGGCCGGTCGTGCCACTACTAGCGAGGGCCACGGTCGTCCCAACATCCTCTGGCTCGTCCACCTTCTCGGTCGTAGCCCCGGTCATTGCGCTCGGGGCACCGACCGAAGCGTCCATCTCGAATGACCCTAAGCTCTTGACAATCGTTGGTGTTATGGTTGCACACATTATGTAAGGAGCAGAACATACGGCTACCTTTGGACGACTCGAGGAGGTCTCAGCTGCGCTTGGTATCTGGCTCTGCCGCGAGTACTGCCGCCCCTTTGCCCTTCACATCCTTGACCTTGGCCTTCTTCTCCTCTGGATCCCCAGCAGGGAGCTCGAGGTGGGAGAGACGCCCCTCCTCAGCTCTTACACACTTGGTTGCTATGTTGAACAGCTCCAAAGTTGTGCACAACTCCTCATGGATGGCGAGCTCCTCCTTCATCTTGACGTCGCGAACGCCATCAGAAAACGCTGAGATGATGGCCTCGTTCGTCACCTTGGGGATCTTGAGGAGCACGCTGTTGAAGCGCTGGATGTACTTCTGGAGGGTCTCTCCTGACTATTGCTTGATGCGGCGCAGGTCACCCATGGCCGGGGGGCGGTCGCGAGTGCCCTGGAAGTTGGCGACGAAGCTGTCGTGCATCTGGTCCTAGGAGAAGATCGAGCCCGGGGGCAGGTTCATGAGCCATGAGCGGGCGCCGTCCTTGAGAGCCATGGGAAACCAGTTCGCCATGACCTTTTCATCGCCATTGGCCGCCTCGATGCTTAGCTCGTAGAGCTGCAAGAACTCCACAGGGTTGGGGGTGCCGTCGTAGCGAGGAGGCAGATCCGGCTTGAACTTGCCTGGCCAGACGACGCTACGCAGCTCAAGAGTGAAGGCACGGCAGCCTGCCGTGGCCATCGGGACCCGTCGTGGAGGCGGAGCTTGATGTTGGTGCCCCTGCGCCGCCACGGCAAGTGGCACATGGCCTTGCCGCGACAAGCGATCCTGACATGGCGGTGCTGGGAGCGGTGGAGCATTTTCTTGTGGACGGGGGATCTCTTGGCAACTTCTTTCTTTGTGCGCGAGCACACGGCGCGGGGGATCATGCTGCGGGACCGCACATCTTGGAGCAAGGGTGCCGTCTTGATGCGGTGGAGGCGGAGGCGCTCCATGAGCCGCACGTCTCGGCGCGAGGGCGCCATCTAGGTGCTGAGGGGGCGAAGGCTCTCCATGAGCCACATCGCCCGCAGCCGAGGGCGGGCAAGGCAGCGAGACAGATGGTGTAGGAGAGCCCCCCGCGACGCTGACCAGCTCGTCGATGCGGTCCAACCAGTCCTTGTAGAGGTCGTCCACCAGGCGGTAGTGCAGGAGCTCGCGTGCCATGAGTAGCGTGGCCTGCACGTCCGTGGCTGCACGGCGAGCGTGGGACGATGAACCGACCGAAGTCAGCGACAGAGTGGCGGTGCGACCATCTCGCCGCACGGAGGGGTGCAGTGTGGAAGCTTGCTGCTCATTTGCCACCGGGCCGGGGCTGTCTGAGCGACACGGGCGGCGAGGGCGGCTCGGCGCTCAGCCCGGGCCCGGCGAGCGTCGGCCATGAACTTGGTGGAGTGGCGAAGCACGGATTAATGAAGGGAAAGCTTAAGCGCACCCCTACATGGTGCGCCAAATGTCGGATTTCGGTTTCTGGCAAAACCCTTGAGGTTCGAAGACTGGGGTGCGCACAAAGATCTCTCTAGCTCACGCACATCATGATCTCACGGCCTAGCTTGACGAACCCAAAGAACAAGAGACACAAGAGTTTATACTGGTTCGGGCCACCGATGTGGTGTAATACCCTACTCCAGTGTGGTGTGGTGGATTGCCTCTTGGGCTGAGGGTGAACAGTTACAATGGAAGAACAACCTCCTAAGGAGAGGTGTTCTTGTGCTTGGTGAGTTGATGCGGTCCCGATTCTCCCTCTAGTTGAGCCGCCCTTTCTAAGGTGGTGGCTAGCCCTATTTATAGTGGCCCGGGTCCTCTTCCCAAATATTAGGCGGGAAGGGGTCTCACAATGGCCAGTTTGAAGGGGGACAACTAGTACAAGCTATCCTGACAAAAGTAGTCTTTGCCTGCCAAAGGCTCTGGTGGTGACGCCGTCTTGGGCTCCACGGTGACCTCCGTCCTGTCGGTCTTGGTCTTGTTGCACCGATATGGAAACCTTTGCCTGATGCCTCGGGACTCCTCGCCTGCGCTTGCCTCTTTAGCACCAAAGAGGAAACGAGGACACTACGCACGCTGGGGCCCGCTTGGCTCCAGTCGTAATGGCTCGCGTCACACAAACCTCGCGAGGTGTCCCTTGCCTTGATCTCTCCGCCCCTCGTGATCCTGCCTGGTGAGGCTGCCCCTGAGGAGGTCTTTTGTCATCTTCCTCGCGAGGCTTGGCCCCTCGCGAGGGTCTTGAGTGTTTGCTGGTGAAGATGGGCCGTACAGGGCCGCTGGTGGAGCCACACCACGGGCCGCAGGCAGGCAAGTCTGGGGCCCCCATTCCCGGAATGCCGACAAGGGTGCAAGCTTGGACGAACCCATGGCCAAATTGTTGACTGTGTTTCCATGGTCGTATGTCGGCGGAGGGGAGGCGGATCCGAGGCGGCGAAGGATAGCGTAGCAGGAACAACTCCGATGCGGTGGACGGTGGCGAAGTTGGAGCTGCAGCGGTGAGGCGCAGGACGATGTTGTTGAACTGGCTTGGGTATGGACGGCTCGGCCTCGTCTTCGACTACTAGCCATGGATGGTGTTGCGGTTGAGGTTGCGGTGGATGACGACATCGGGGTATCGGCTCCGGCGTGATGGAGGAGGGCGGCGGTTGATGGGTGGGATGGGGTGGCAGACGGAGGACCCCGAGGTTTCGCGGCTGGTGGAGAGGTAGTTTTTGCGCCCACGGAGTACGAATGGGGAATCAGACGGGGGGCGGGGGCGGGGGGAGCTAAGGGGGAACCATGTTTCGGTCTGGGATGCGCTTTTTTTGGCTTTTTGGAACAAATGGGACACGCTTGTTTGAAATTTGGGTAAAGTACAAACTTTACCCCCTCTTAAATTTTGGACCTATTGTGGGTCAGGGTAGGATGGTAATTCCAGGTGTCCCAAATAGTGGGCGAGAGCGATTTCGGCCACGCGCATGTGTGCTTAGGCGGCCATTGTGCATGAATGTTTTTCGGAGGCGGTTGAGTGGCATCTTGATGAAGCTACAAACCTACCCCGGTTTAGACCTTTGGACGTCGGGCCGGTAGGTTTCACGGGTTGGAGATAGAAAAGTAATTTCCTTCTACTACAAAACATTGGTCTCACGTGGTTTCGGGCGAGTAGAGGCTCTTTTGGCACTTCGTTCGAAATTTTGAAATAGAAGCATTCATGTTTAGAGTACTCTTGAACTTTGAGGATTGACCTAAATAGACAACGTTAAATTTGACCTTGTATGTTTGAAAGCCTAATTAAATTATCCGCTTCTTTTTGAAATTTTGACACTTGAAAATCCTATATCTACGATTATTTTGGAATGGAGGAGCTAAATTTGAATCTATTTTGTACACGACTATATATGCTATTATGTACAAAATCAGAGCAAAGATTGGTGCCCCCATAACTTAGGTAGGATTTACAAATGCCATGATATCGAATTCAAATAATTGAATGGACTTCATGTTGAATTCGATTTTTTTAAACCACCTTAATTTGAATTCAAATGTATGCTAGTTCATAGCTAGCTATCTATAATGTTCATTGTGTAACTTTCGTATGTATAATGTTCTTTACACACACAACATGAACTATACTCACGTTTATATTCGATTGCTAAAGCGATGCATTGTCTGGAGTTCCAAATACTAGCTATGTGGATCAATTATGTCGAATAATAACATAGACATGCTCAAATTCGATAGAATCTAGATGTCTGATGGATCAATGACCGTTCCTTACGCGAATTGCAAATATCATAATCCCATCCTAATATTTGGATACAATTTATATTTTTAATCAATGTGTACATCAGTCTTTTACGTGTAGTTTCACTCCCCATCGGTGGTCTCTCACACATGCTCACACACTCTCTCCCGAGGTGTCTTTCTCATAGACATGCTCTCGATATAACCCTCCCTCCCTCTCGTAACCATTTGCGACTGTTTTCACTAACCTTTATCACAAGCACTCTTCCTCTCAAAAGAATACACACGCACAATCCCCATTGACCCTTTCTGTATACATAGGCCTGCCTACGTGTCTCCTGTACTCACATTATCTTTAGGCCTGTCTCTCACGCATTGTCTCGCACCTCTCTTCCTAATCGACGAGTATGATTCTAGTAGAGCATTCTATAGGATGCCCCTTAAAGTTATGTTGGATGAATAGTATTATCAGGGATAAGGGGTTACCTTAGTCCGATAACCTAGGGTTACAAATCCTAGCCGGCTTTGTCAGTAGACACAGAGTCCTTCACAATTTTGCTATCGTTGTCTTCTACGACAAGTCATCCATGGGTCTCCCTAAATGCGTCACGGGCCGACCAATGTGGCGTAGGACGGAACCGAACCAAGGGCCTCACCCCTGCCCCCAGGTGTCAGGACCCCGATCGTAAGACACACCGATCTAGCATGTAACACCTCATATCACTTTGCGGCCTCACGCATAGTAATCCCACGGGTGCCACCTTACCTGGCCCGGGACCGTTTGTGCCTTTTGGCTCATGTATATGATAGTGTCGCTAGCATCCATATGACAAAGAACCCGGGCCGACATGACTAGTCATGAACCCAAAGTGGCACTAACTTACGGGGACAGGCATACATGAACCAACATCGAACGTGTCAGTTATCAGTGTGTGAATCCGGGCTGTAGCAACTAGGCTAACAGGACTCCGGGACCCGGGCTATAGCAGGCTAGCAGGACTCCGAAAGTAACCGCATGACATTTCCCCAAAGGGACAGACACAAGAACGAAGTGAATCACATGCCGGCCAGTCCAAGTGTTCCGGAGCAGTAGTAACTGGGCTAGCAGGACTCCGGTAAACCGGGCTGTAGCAGACTACTATGGCTCAGTGGAAGCACTAGACTACATTTCCCCATAAGACAAACTACCAAGGATAAACAACTAGGTTGTCGGATCCCACACATACCAAGCATTTCAATCATACACACAATATGCTCGATATGTGTAAATACAACATGGCATCACAACAAAACTCTACGACTCAAAGTATTTATTCAATAGGCTCCGAGGAGCGAGATATTACAAACATGGGTCTCATGACCCAACATTCGGAGCATACACGTCAAGCACATGCGGAAGCTTAACATGTTTGAGTACAGACATCTGCAAATGAAAAAGGCTGAGAAGCCTGACTATCTACCAGATCCTGCCGAGGGCCCAAGATCGTAGTTGAGGTAACAAGCTAACCGTCAAAGTCCACGTGGAACTACTAGTGAGACTGGAGTCTCTTTGCAAAAACATAAATTAAGCAAACGTTAGTACAAATGTACCAGCAAGACTTACATCATAACTAACTACATATGCATCAGTATCAACAAGGGGGTGGTGGAGTTTAACTGCAGCAAGCCAGCTTTGACTCAGTGGCTATCCTGAACTACGTCTGCAAGTAACTCTTTTGAGGTGGCGCACACGAGTCCACATATTCACCAATCAATGCACCACTATGGATCCGCTCCCGTCTCCCTACGAGAAGGCCATCCATAGCACTCATGCTTATCTTGCGCATTTTAGAGTATCCACTTTCACTTGTCTATGAACTGTACAGGCAGAAGTCCTTTACCGCGGACATGGCTATTCGAATACATGATGTTAACCCTGCAGGGGTGTACTTCTTCACACACGTTGTCGGCACTTACCACCATGTACACGTCGTGTATCTCGGCAACCTTCAAGCATAAGCCTGGCGAGGGAGTCGTCCACGACCTGACTAACCACACAAGTCTCTGGTCTAGGTTTATCGCCTATTCGGGTTCCATCCGCAAGGAAATCCGGCCGGGGTTTCGCTCATACCCCCAAACGATGTGTACAGGGTTCCGTGACACCAAACGAGCGTCCGGCATACCCGGCCATGGTGTATCTACCGCATCATAGCCCTCCCCTAGGGTCAGCGCTACGCACGGCCTCCAACACATATCCTACAAACACCAGAAACTAGTTGCAACTCCTGGACAGAGATCAAGGCGATTAATAAGTCGAGAGGGGCACTTAAGCATTCCAATGCGTGGTAGTAGCTGATCATGGATCACAAACAAAGAACTCAGTTCCTGAGGATGGCTGCAATGAGACAACCCACCTGAGAGAAAACACAATCAATGCAATGCAACAATATGATGCATGAATGTGACATGGCAATATGCTCTTGATTGAGCTAATGCAACTACCAACAAGTTAAATGAAGTTGGTTTGAACCCTAGGTTCAAATTCAAGCACCATATGTTAATATTCAAATGACAATTAATTGATTTGACCTGATCTGCAGGCATAAGTTTCTCAAACATGCATGGAAATGCCATAAACAGATGCTTTGGATTTTTCTGATAATTTTTCATATATAACTTATTTCATTTGGAGTTACGGTTTAATTTCTATGATTTTTAGAAGTTTATAGCATTTTCTAGAATATCCTAGCTATTTAAAAATTGAAATAAATCCAGAAAATGCATTACTGCGTCAGCAATGCGTCACTATGACGTCAGCAAGTCAACTAGGGCCGTCCAGGTCAAACCTGACCAGTGGGGCCCACTAGTCAGTGACTCAGTTAGTTAACTGAGTTAATTAGGGTTAAACTAAATCTAATAAAAATGTCAGCAGGGCTAGGCCTACATGTCATTGGCTCAGGGTTACTTTAGCAAGGGGATTAACACCTAACAGTGGTGATTAGCACTAACTAACACCTAACTCATCCAGTTAGGGCTGGCCCCACATGTCATGGACTCGGGTGGGGCCCAACCGAGGTCAAAGTGGGTCAAACCCACCAGCGTTAAGCCGCCGGCGAGGCCAGACGCGGCAGAGGGTGTCGGGATTCCTCCTCCGGCGACCAAATGGCCGGCAGAGGGCATCTACGTGCTGCTGGTGAACTCGCGCGCCGAGTGGAGCAAGCGGTGTGTGTGCGGGGGTGGCCGGAGATGACGCCGGCGTCGAGCCAGGTGGCGGCCGAAGTTCGGGCGTGCATGTAAACGGCGTTAGGAGGCACATCAGGGGGCGCAGAGGGGTGCTACGGCCTCCTGGGGGTGCACTGAGCACAGTGACACACTTAGTTGCGGCTATAGGTGACGGTGGCCACGACGCCAACATGGCCGGCGGAGCCAAGCTCCCGGCCGTGATGGCCAATGAGGTTAGGGGGCATCTAGGGTGACATGGCTAGGGGAGAAGGAAGAGAAGCTCACAGGGAGTTCAGGAGTGGCCTCGGTGTGCTCAGGGAAGCACCAGAGCGAGCGAAGCGGCAAGGGGGATCTCCGGCGGCCGACGACGAAGATGATGAAGATGGCGACGATATAGGGCCTCCCGCGGGGCGTGGCTGGACGGAGAGGACGAGGGAGGCGCGGAGATGCTTGTGGACACGTCGGGGAGGCGAGGGGAGCACAGAGGCTGCAACTACGACGAGCTGCGGCGATGAGCTCCACTCGGGCAGAGAGGGAGAGAGAGCAGAGAAGGGGGTCGAGCTCGAGAGAGAGTGAGAGGCGACCAGGGGGGATGCGTGGCGTCATGAGGGAGATCCAGGGCGACGAGGGAGCACGCAGGCAGGGTGGAGGTTGCCGGCGTGTGGCTGCGCGCGCCAGGCACGCGCCCCTACCTACTGGCGCGAGGAGGAAGGTGACAAAAGGGGCTGCGGTGGTGGGCTGGGCTGACTTTGCCCAGCTGGGCTACAACAGTGGTGGGCTGGTTGGGGTGCCATGTAAGTTCTCTCTCTTTCTCTTTTAATTCCTGTTTTCTATTTCCTGCAACTTTGTGGCTTTTCTAAAAATACTTAAGTACTTTCAAAAATCACCAAACTGCTCATGCTCACTGCATGGAATATACCCAACATGGAATATTTCAGTTTAGGATTATTTGTACATTTAAAATATTTAATAGCATTTAAATGCCCAAATGCAAATAGAGTATGATTTAATTCAGTGATCCTATGATGTCCTAGAAATATGTGCACCATTTTTGTGAGAGGTTCCAGACCAAGGCAAAGATGATGAACATTTTAGAAGGGCATTTCAGGTTCATTGAAAATAATTTTAGTAAACCCTAGTTGGTTTCAGGGGGTGCTGGTGCTTCTGTCATCCGCATTTCAACTTTCTGTGAAAAGTAAACATGATGCAACACTAGATGCTAGCACTAGGCATTACTAGAACTAGGGATGTGACAAGTCACCCCCACTAAACAAGAATCTCGTCCCGAGATTCAAGCGTAGGGTAAGATGAAGGGGGGACGCAAACTAACACAATCTTCATGATCCAGGTTGCATCTCATAAGAACGTTGATTCGATCACCATCTTTGTCTCGATGTCTTGCTATGAGAACTCCAACTAACATGACAATGAGACGAAAGGTAAAACTCTAGAAGTATCGATCGTCTCGAAGATCGAACAACTCAGGATCAACTCATGGACTGAGACATTGAAACATCTCTCAAGCTGTGACATGAAACATACATCCAGAGGGATGGAGTGTAACAGATGATGAAGGTTCACTAGGTAGACAACAATTCCACACTTAAGACGGTGGTGAACGGTTGTCAACGTAGCAAGGAGTTGAGTTGCCATGATATCATAACGAGACATCTTAAGGAAGGTGACTCGTAGTAATATTCCCTTAAGTGGCAAAAAGAATTACTCTTGATTCAGAGATCATTGAAACCCTTTATACCAGCCTAAGGCAATCGCAATAGTTGTTTGAAGGAGTTCGAAGAAATGGCATACTCAGATCGGAAAGGAAACTATGGTTATCGAACAACTCGGCAAACGGAAGGCACATCCCAATTGATATCGAGGATATAACCTAGTGACTGGGTGTGCTCTCAAGAACTTGAGCATTTCCATACTCATCAAGGTCTTACCAACATCCATGCCGAGGATCCTGGCAGCACATCTTACTACCATGATTAATAGTGATGGACAATGCAGATGCAAAGGAAGACAACCCTTTCTCATATTTCACCTTAGCGAGGCCAAGGGAACGAAATCTGTATGATCGACCAGGAGACATTTAGCACTCCGCTTCTAATGTTCTCCTTGATGTTCTAGCTACCATTGTCATGCTTAAAAGCTCAACATGGCCATCAAGTGAAGGTCGGACTTCGGGAGCACAAGAATCCATAAGGAGAACTACGGAAGTAAATCCTACGAAATCCTTATGGGGAGGTGGCAAACTTTCTCAATCAAGATACTACAATAATAGGTCTTCCGGCTGGGTGTGTTGGCCATGACATCCACTTACCGGGTTATAGAGAGACCATTAGTATAGTTCTTGGGAAACGTTCCAACCATCATATCTGCCTGAGATTCAGATCTGGTTGGTGTCAGGATATTCCAGACTCATTGAGTCTAGAAAAAAATGAAAGTCTGCAACACAAATCGATGAGATGGCATTACAAGATTCTCGGGGAATGAACTACGATAGCAAGCTCCAAAACATGAGCTAGTTCTGCTACACACATGCGAACACGCTGTCCTAGACAAGCATGACCACGTAGTAGTCTTACAACAAAACACTACCGAGTTCTGGATGGGAACCATCAACGAGGATATTGAAGTCCTTTTATATGCCTGGGTTAGCTCTTAAGAAGGAGCTTCTTCTCCTTGAACAAATCAGCAAGAGGCTTGGTGTGCTAGGGAATACATATGGAATGGAGGTAATTAAACTACCAAGCCACAGAATACTTCGCACGTATGCATGACTAATTTGGGATGATTCTAGGGGAACAAAACAAATCTTGCTCAAATTCATGGCAGCAACTTACACCTAATGCACGTGAACTTCGAGAAAGTCACTTCTTTCACCCAAACATATACCTCATGAGCGAAACACGAAGGCAATTCTTACAAAAGTTTCCAACACTAGCTCAATGTTCAACATGAATCATGGAGGAGACAAGATGCTGCTGATGGGTTCAATAGCAACTCATCGGAATTTCCATATCACTGGACTTCCACCATTATGTGAACAATGTGATAGTATTGGTCAGACCAAAGGATGTAATGGTGTATGCTTGAGGGATCAACCACGAGTAAGATAACATTACAAACATCGTTGGTTCTGATTTGACTTGACGATAGCCCAGACTCCAGTCAAAGTTTTGACAAGGCAATAGATCCAACAATTGAACAGGAGACCAATCGATGGAGATATCATCTTCCTTCAACACACACACACACAAAAGATCTACCTTTGGAATGAACTAAGTCAGATAAAGCTTTATCTTCCAACTCCCCAAGTTGTTGTTTAGCTCAACCGACTAGTTCAGGGTATCCAACACAGAATCTTGGAGAATGGGTGGTTTGGAGGGAAACCAACATGATCACAAACTCAACATAGCGGTCAGGTGAGAACCTGGTAATACTTCCGAGAAAATATTCGAAACATCACGAACCACCGATATGTCATTAAGCTCGATCTTGCTTCCGAGGCAAGAGGATGTGATTAAGTAAGCAAGGGATTGAAACAATCCTAACTCTTCGATCAAAGACTGCACAAGGTAATATGAACTAGGTAGCACGAACAATCTTAGGATGATGATTCAATAACCAGCACGCTAAGAATGAAATTATCTCCCATTAACTACCAAGCAACACCGTTGCTAGGGGTATTGATTTCACACATCATAGTTCACTTGTCGGCATTCCGGTCACAACAACATGGATACCGAGGAATGAATAATGATGGCGAGAAGTAGCACTGTATCAAGAATTCATAAGACGATGTGC
This sequence comes from Triticum dicoccoides, assembly GCF_002162155.2. NCBI lineage: Eukaryota > Viridiplantae > Streptophyta > Magnoliopsida > Poales > Poaceae > Triticum > Triticum dicoccoides. Next base: position 390,933,606 of record NC_041390.1, on the reverse strand, counting down.
AATTCCCATGACATTCTTGACATAAGATGGTAATGCTCCAGGGTAGAATAGAACAAAAGCTGGATTGGCATTTTGATTTGCGGAATACAACTACTTTGACTAGTCCAAGAAATGGACGAGGTACAGGAGTTTGTTTCTCCTAGTCATTCTGGAATAGAATGGCTTGACAAACCACAAGAATAATAGGCATCGACGAACGAATGCACACATACTCTAGACTATCGATTGATAGACAATGGTTGGAATACAAGTGAAGAGTAACAACTCAAGGAACATATATCTTTCTGAGTTGTGGATGCATAGATTAGTATGTCGAGCAAAGCTCAACATTTCTTTCGGATAACCCACGCAGAAAGGTTGAACTGGCAGATTCACAATGAAGAATGGAGAACTCATCAAGAGCACTCTTATTGTGATGTTTTGGTTCAACAAGGAACTTCTGCCATAAGTAGTTCATGGTATTGGAAGAAGGATTTACCATGGACCTTGAGGACTATCGCAAAGGTTACAAATATCCTAAAGGAACTAGCAAACACTATCAACATGAAGTAACTAGGGTGAATTTTGGGCTCAAAAACCCAGGAGTAGAATACCTACTACTAAGTAGCATCACGTGATGCTTTCGAGAATAATGGCCAAAATCATTACACTGGGAACACAAAACATGGCTAGATTAGTAGCTGGCACTCTAAGACACCTAGGGTCATAATAATAACTCCAACATATATGTCAAGGCAACATAGTACCTCAACACACTAGTCAATGTGGTTATTCTGGCCCAAAGGAACATCGGGGACGGAAAGAAGGAATTTGCAAATGCATCAGACTGTTTAGAAACCTGGGATGACTTGGACATCATAACAGCTGTAAATGCTCAAAAAGATTTGAGACATCATTCAAAAATGGTGGCATAACCATGGGATCATCATAGTATCAAGGTTCCGACATCAACTGTCAATACACGGAAATAATAGGAACTGAACTGAGGCTTGAATTCACCAATCTTATAAGTCTACAGATTAGTAACACATGATCCTGATAGAAAGAAGAGAAATCCTAGTTCTTAATCCCCGTAGAAAACAAGAGGATGACTCAGATTAGAAGGGCATAAGGTAAAGGAGTAAAAAGAGCCTGAACTACGTCTGCAAGTAACTCTTTTGAGGTGGCGCACACGAGTCCACATATTCACCAATCAATACACCACTATGGATCTACTCCCGCCTCCCTACGAGAAGGCCATCCATAGCACTCACGCTTATCTTGCACATTTTAGAGTATCCACTTTCACTTGTCTATGAACTGTACAGGCAACCCATAATTCCTTTACCGTGGACACGGCTATTTGAATAGATGGTGTTAACCCTACAGGGGTGTACTTCTTCACACACGCTCTCGCCACTTACCACCATGTACACGTCATGTATCTCGGCAACCTTCAAGCGGAATCCTGGTGAGGGAGTCGGCCATGACCTGACTAACCACACAAGTCTCTAGTCCAGGTTTATCGCCTATTTGGGTTCCATCCGCGAGGAGATCCGGCCGGGGTTTCGCTCACATCCCCAAACGATGTGTACAGGGTTCTGCAACACCAAACAGGTGTCTGGAATACCCGACCACTGTGTATCTACCACATCATAGCCCACCCCTAGGGTCAGCGCTACGCACGGCCTCGAACTCATATCCTAGAAACACTAGAAACTAGTTGCAACTCCTGGATAGAGATCAAGGCGATTAATAAGTCGAGAGGGGAACTTAAGAATTCCAATGCGTGGTAGTAGCTGATCATGGATCACAAACACAGAACTCAGTTCCTGAGGAGGGCTGCAATGAGACAACCCACCATGTACTCCTACATGGCCTCTCACGGCTACCTTTACCTAATCGTGTTCACACACTTAGCTCTCAACAGTAGGATGTGTTCACCACATTCCAATCCATCCCCGATGAATCAGACCTGACTCAACACTAAGGCGTAGCAGGCATGACAACAAGCATGAATAAGTAGGCACATCAGGGCTCAAACAACTCCTACTCATGCTAGTGGGTTTCATCTATTTACTATGGCAATGACAGGTCATGCAGTGGAAAGGGGTTCAACTACCGCATCATGTAATAGTTGAATCGTTGTTGTCCTAATGCAGTAAAAGAGAGAAGGAACGAGAGAGTAGGATTGTATCAGAATGAACAAGGGGGTTCTGCTTTCCTGGCACTTCTAAAGATAATATAGCTTTTCATCGGTGTCATCGATCTCATCGTCGGAACCACGTCTACTGAGGGGGAACAATTACCAGCAACAGAGAGAAAACACAATCAATGCAATGCAACAATATGATGCATGAATGTGACATGGCGATATGATGTTGATTGAGCTAATGCAACTACCAACAAGTTAAATGAAGTTGGTTTGAACCCTAGGTTCAAATTCAAACTCCATATGTTAATATTCAAATGACATTTAATTGATTTGACCTGATCAGCAGGCATAATTTTCTCAAACATGCATGTAAATGCCATAAATATATGCTTTGTATTTTTCTGATAATTTTCCATATATAAATTATTTCATTTGGAGTTACGGTTTAATTTCTATGATTTTTAGAAGTTTATAGCATTTTTTGGAATTTCCTGGCTATTTAAAAATTGAACTAAATCTAGAAAATGCATTACTGCATCACCAATGCGTCACTGTGACGTCAGCAAGTCAACAGGGGCCGTCCAGGTCAGACCTGACTAGTGGGGCCCACTGGTCAGTGACTCAGTTAGTTAACTGAGTTAATTAGGGTTAAACTAAATCTAATAAAAATGTCAGCAGGGATGTGCCCACATGTCAGTGGCTTAGGGTTAGTTTAGCGAGGGTATTAACACCTAACAGTGGTGATTAGCACTAACTAACACCTAACTAATCTAGTTACACTACAAAAAAATACACTTCCGTGATGATACGTGTTTGTCACAGTAGGTCACTTTTTTGTCATGCATGTACATCCATGAAAAAATTATGACAGAATCAAGATAGTCGTACCTGTGCTGTCGTAGAAGTGTTCCATGACATTACCAAAATTATCATCACGGAAGTGTCCACTTCCATGACGATAAATCACGCATCACAGAAGTGCTTTCGTCAAGGGTGACTGACACGTGGCATCCACAGTAACGGAACACCGTTAAGCTATCGGGTCGGGTTTTGGATCTGAGAACCCGTTAACAGCCCTGACCAATGGGGATTTTCCACGTGTAAAATCATCATTGGCTGGAGGAAACACGTGTCGGCTCATCGTTGGGACAGATGTCAACCACTCATTGGACGGAAGGCGCCTATGATACGTCGACACGTGGCACGACCCAACAGAGGCCCAGTCCTGTGAAAAGACCGGCCCGTTTGACTTGGTCAAAAGCTAGCGGGCCGGCCCATGGAAAGCCTGTTAACGGCCTGTTCGAATATAGCCTATTTACAGCCCGCTAACCCAAGGCCCGTTACACCCTATCCGAATTAGGCCCAGTAGCGTCATCGGGGCCATCCAATATGATTCCAGCCCATTTTCACTTCTGGCCCATGACGTCATTCGGCCCATATGAGGCCCTATGTAACTCTTGGCCTACTAACGACCCGTGGTGAAACTGGCCCATAATGAACAGTGTATCACTTCACACCCATTAATGGCCCATGGTGAAACTGGCCCGTAATGAACAGTGTATCACTTTATACCCATTAACGGCCCATTACTCTGTTGGGCCGTTTCCAGCCCATGTTATCTTTCGGCCTTCTCAGAGCCCTTTTATTCTTAGGCTCATTTCCAGCATTCGTTTACTTACGGCCCGTTACTGTCATTTTCTGCTTGTGGGACAAATTCAGCCTGTGGTTACAGTCGGCCCATTTGTGGTCCGTTAATACGTTGGGCCGATTTCATAGCGTCATCAAATACGGCCTATTAACGATGGTCCGTTATGGTCAGCCCATGAATGGACGATTCCAACTCTAGCCCGTTTACGGCGATAATGCGGTCTGTTTGGCCCATGTTTGGCCAATCGATTATATGGCCCGTATAAGGCCCATTGATAATACGGCCCGCAGAAGGCCCATTGTTTCTATGGCCCGTAGAAGGCCCATTGTTTCTATGGCCCGTAGAAGGCCCACTGTTTCTACGGCCAGTAGGAGGCCCAGTGTCACTACAGTAAATATTAGCCCATGGTTATTGTGGCCTAGTTTTAAAAAATAGGTTATTGCAGCCACTAGCTAACCGCGGAAAAAGAACTGCAATGACTACAAGCAAACAAATAAACAAGACAACAAGGAAGTAAATAAGCAAGCAATTAATGTTAGGCTATCACGGCTATTACACATATTACATCCACTGGGCATCAAAGTTTGCCACTAGTGCAAATATAGGGAACAAAGCAGCATATCATATACACTAGTTGTCAAAGTTGGCGACCAGCGCAAATAAACACTGCAGCAAAACAAATCCAGAACTGAAACCACTTCAGAAGATCTCAGGAAACAATATCCTGGGTACCCATAATGCTGGCAAGATGCTTAGCAAGCTTATTAACTTTCTCTTGTTTGGCGCTTAAATCCTCCAGCGCTTGCTGTTGCACCAGGAAATATGCATCTGAATTCTGCAGGGACTTCCTCAGTCCTTCAGCTTCCTATCGCAGCACATCTGATCGATGTCTTTCAACTTGAAGTTGAGACTCAAGAAGACGGACTGATTCAGGCAGCGAGTTCGAAGAGCTTGTGCCAACAATAGTGGCCAGTAACTCGAACACTACATCAAGACAGGACTTTCGGGTTCCCTCACTGTCGTCTAGATAGTTTTTATCAGCTTTCTTGGAGACCAACAGGGATGTCTCACTATCTTGAACCTTATCTGCATTACTTCCTTTACCATTGGATAATGCGGTACTGTTCTCCAATATTTTGTCTGCATTCTAAAAGAGAAACAATCAGACACATCACATGTTTACCATGTTGTATATGAAACTCATTTTGGGAAATGAGTTCAATAGTAATGTGGACAGGATAACAACATGAAACAAACATATATCTATGTACCATGGTCACTTTATGGTCTATATCATTCTAGTTTTTGTTGCCAAATCAAGATAGAGACACAGTTCAAATAATATTTGTTCAAGACAAAGCAGAATAGACAGAATATAAGTGTTGGTAACTATAGAGCAATAACAACACTTGTAATGTGCATGACATGAGAACATAATTGTTTATTCAATTGAAACTGAAATCAACATAGAGCAGGCTACAACAGCAAACCAGTTAAATAAACATGTTTAAAACATACCTGTTGCGCCATTGTTGTTTCAATTCCATCCTTCAAATTTGAAAATAGTTGGTATGAGTAAATACAGTCATGCAAGAGAAAAGGAGTATGAACCATAGCTACAGAACCTGACTTGAGAACAAATCTTCTTCTCCTTTAAGCGTTGAGTTGGGATTCGTAGTGGTGGTCCTCGTGCTTTGGGCACTGTAGTTCCCTTACTAACTGCTCGTGTTTGGGTGCTCTGTGGTGGAGACGGTGTTGTGTCAACTGGAACTGGTTTACTATCTGCCGGGGTTGGGGTTAGAAGGGGTGTAGCTGGTTCTCTGTCCAACTGGGTAGGGGTACAATCTGTGAGAGTCTGGGTTATGTGTGGTGGATCTGGTCCTTGGGCAAGTACAACCGTGGTTCTATCTGCATCAACTGGTAGCACTATCTTTTCTAAAGACCGTGTTGTTACTCCCTTAGATACTGCCATCACGCTCTCCAATTCAAATGGCTGATAAACAAGAAAAGTAATTGAAAGTATAGACATTGTATGATAGACAGGTGCAATGGATAGTGGGGAATAAAAGAGGGCATGAAATAATTCATATTTTTGTTGTCTAACCAAACAGGATAGCATGACACAATTTCACATATATGATGGCTAACTAAACAGGATAGCATGACACAATTTCACATTATGATGGCTAACTAAAAATGATGGAAAGACATAGTTCAAAATATGAGACTATGTAAACATGATGACATGACATAACTATATAATGTGTTTATTAAATAGGTTGGCATGCCATAATTCACATACATTCACGGATAGAATGCCATAATTCAAAATATGATGACTGTAAACACTAAACAAGGATGAGATGATATAACTATATGATGTCTTTATTAAATGGGTTGCCATGCCATAATTCAGATAGATGATGTGTATGTACTATGTAAACATGATTGCATGATATAATTCAAATATATGATTTATATAGTAAGCAAGTAAGCAGATGGCAATCCATATATGATGTAAAAACTAAGCAATGCAAGACAACATGCATGACATGGGTGATATAACCCTGCCAAGTTTGAGCATAGACCTCAGGGGGAAAATAGGACTGGTCATCAGTCTCTGAATCCTCCTCCGAGGAGCTCTCTGTAACCAGCAAGATGTCTGCTTCAGTAGGTAGCATTGTCTGCTCTGAATACCTTGTTTTCACTCCAGATACTTCGCCACTTCAAATGGCTGATGCACAGGAAGAGTAGTTGAATATACAAACGTTGTCGCCAAATGGAACACGTAATACAAAAAAATGATAGCATGATATAATTCGCATACACGATGATTGGCTAAACAACATGGCATTGCATAATTCACATATATAATGCCTTTACAACAAGATAGCATTGCATAATTGTAACACCCTCGATGCGGTTATAGCTCCTACGTGTCGAGGCATGACTTAGAGACATAACCGCATTGAAAGCAATGTCGCAAGTTAGGCAATCTTCACAACATCCCATGTAATATGGATAATAAAAGGGGAGATACATAGTTGGCTTACACTCACCACATCAATCAAAGTACATAAATAGCATTACATCATCCAAACACTCATGGCCCAACTATGGCGCCAAAATAAAAGAACAACCCAACATGCGACACAGTCCCGATCGCCCCAACTGGGCACCACTACTGATCATCAGGGAAAGACACGTAGTATCGGCGTGAGTCCTCGTCGAACTCCCACTTGAGCTCAAGCGCGTCATCTGGAACAGAGTCATCGGGTCCTGCATCTGGTTTGGAAGTAATCTGTGAGCCACAGGGACTCAGCAATCTCGCACCCTCACAATCAAGACTATTCAAGCTTATCGGTAAGGCAAGGTAAATATGTGGAGCTGCAGCAAGCGACTAGCATATATGGTGGCTAACCTATTCGCAAAAGAGAGCGATAAGAGGAGGCAAAGCATGAACGGATAACTAGAGAACAACTTGCGCAAGTATTACTCCAACACCGTGTTCACTTCCCGGACCCCGCCGAGAAGAGACCATCACGGTAACACACTCAGTTGATTCATTTTAATTAAGTTAAGGTTCAAGTTATCTACAACCGGACATTAACAATTTCCCATCTGCCCATAACCGCGGGCACGGCTTTCGAAAGTTCAAATCCCTGCAGGGGAGTCCCAACTTAGCCCATGACAAGCTCTCACGGTCAACAAAGGAATAGACATCCTCCCGAGACATTCCGATTAGACTCGGTATCCCGGTTCTACAAGACACTTCGACAAGTTAAAACCAATCCAGCAACATCGCCCGAATGTGTCGACAAATCCCGATAGGAGCTGCACATATCTTGTTCTCAGGGCACACTCAGATGAGCCAGACGTCGGGTAGGCCAGCCCAGAGTTTCCCCTGGTAGCCCCGGACATCGCTCGGTTGGCCCAACACTCAGAGGAGCACTGGCCCGGGGGGTTTAAATAAGATGACCCTCAGGCTCCGAAAACCCAAGGGAAAAAGAGGATAGGTGGCAAATGGTAAAACCAAGCTTGGGCATTGCTGGAAAAGCTTTAATCAAGGTGAACTATCAAGGGGTTCCCATTATGACCCAACCGCATAAGGAACGCAAAATCCGGGAACATAACACCGATATGACGGAAACTAGGGCGGCAAGAGTGGAACAAAACACTAGGCGAGAGGCCGACCTTCCACCCTTTACCAAGTGTATAGATGCATTAAGATAACAAGGCAATATAATGATATGCCAACAAGTAAATAATGTTCCAACAAGGAACGGTCTCCAATCTTCACCTGCAACTAGCAACGCTATAAGAGGGGCTGAGCAAAGCGGTAACATAGCCAATCAACGGTTTGCTAGGACATGGTGGGTTAGAGGTTTGACATGGCAATTTGGGAGGCATGATAAGCAAGTGGTAGGCATCATAGCATAGGCATAGCAAAAGAGTGAGCATCTAGCAAAGCAAAGATAGTAGTGATTTCGAGGGTATGATCATCTTGCCTGCAAATTTGTCAGAGTTGATTGGATCCTCGAAAGCAAACTCAACGGGCTCCTCGTTAGAGAACTCGTCTCCCGGCTCTACCAAAACAAGACAAACAAGCAACAAGGACACAATCAACCATGTGCAAAGCTCAAACAATATGATGCAAAGATGGTATGCTATGCGGGATGCGATATGTGATGCATATGCAAGATTTGACAAGGAATGAATGAACTTGGCCTAAACTTGGAAATCAAAGTGTGCCACTGGAAAGGTGAGATGAAAACGCTTGAAAACAATATCAAGATCACCGGAATCGGAGTTACGATTTGGAAATGGCAAGCAATTCAAATATGGCACCGATCTGCGATATACGGCAAGTAGCCATCTAAATGCAATGAGATGAAAAAGCTACAGCACCCAAACATGGCAACAAAATACATGGCAGGGATCCATTCATGATGCTTAACAAAAGATGAACACTGAGCTATGGCCAATTCATCCATTAACAGGTTCAAACAAGCATGGCAAAAATGCATTTGACAAACAGATTTCAGACTTAGTGAAATTAACACTTGTCTGGAATTTCAGATCAGGTAGCACACTTTGGAGCATGAAAACTATATGCTACAGGACCTGAACATGACAAAGTAAAGCATGGAATGTAGATACTCAAAGAGCTTAACAAAAGTCCCTTAGTGACCTTGAGCCAAAAGGGATCAGAAAATACATTTGCAAGCATGTGAACATGGCAAAAACATAATCAGATCACAGACTTGGTGAAAACTAGAGCAGGCTGAAACAGATATCAAGTAGGCATGTTTACGAGCTCGATGCACTCACTACAGAGCAAATCATGACACTCTAAGCATACACCCATCAAGAATACACAAAATACAAGCTAGACATGGCTAGAACAATAACATATCATGCACGGATCAACTACAACATCCTCGGCAAAATCACTAACAAGTAGACAATCTGCCCAGATTCACGAAATAGCAAAGTAGAGCTCGATTGACTCAAGCTAGTTTGCTCCATAATTGCAAACGAAGACATGGATGGATAGATCACTACAAGATTAACAAAACATCCTTACTGATCATCCTCAAAAGAGGCACAGATCATTAGGAATCAACATGAACATATGGCATATTGAGATAAACAGTCCAAGGACTTAGTGGAAATGCTAAGTCCTTGAAAACATCATTAACGAATGCGCCACTTTGCAAGCTTGTGCTAGTCACCACACACATTCGCAAAAATACATGGGTTGCACCTCTGGATAGATGGCAAAACATATAAAAAACACATGTAGAACTCAGGGGCATATCATGCACACAATAATCATGGCAAAAATGACAAATATCTAATTGGAGCAGTAGATTTGACAATTATCTCAAATAGCATTCTTCTAACAACATTTCGGGCATCAAGATGAACTCAAATGAAAATGATGCAATGAGATGAAATGATGTGCTCTCTGAGAAGAACATTTTGATATGCTATATGCCCAAAACGGAGCTACAGATGAGGAGTTACGATGCGATGAACATAGCCAAAATGATTAGGGTTTCGGGCAAAAAGTCAACCCGAGACAAATCTCAGATCTAGATCCGGCCGGGTGCGGATTTCGAGGCTTGCCGGAACTGTTCAACAGAGAGAGTTGGGGCGGTGGTCGGAGACGACGAGGGAGGCCGGAGACGACGGTGGAGGCGGCGACCGCGGCGTTTGAGGGACGGGGCGGCGCGCCGGCGTTGGGAAGCTCCGGCGGAGCTCGCCGACGATGGTGGCGGTGGCCGGTGCGGCTCAGGCGCGGCGGCGCAGCTCGGGAAGAGGTGGCGGATGGCGGTGGGCGAGGCGAGCCGGGAGGCGGCGGGGCACGCGGGCCTCGGGGGCCCCGTACGGGCCTCGCGGGCCGGCGGATGGCGGCGGTGATGTGGGGCGCGCGGGAGCTGACATGGCGGCGTAGGATTGGCGGCGGCGGGTGGCGGACGCGTCCGACGCCGTCCGGACGTGTCCGGCGGCGGCGGAGGTGATTTTTTTTAGGGTTAGAAGGAGGGGATCCAGAATTTGGAGGAGGGGGTCTATATATAGAGGTAGAGGGAGCTAGGAGTGTCCAAATGAGGTGCGGTTTTCAGCCACGTGATCGTGATCGAACGCTCTAGATAATGGAGAAGGTTTTGGTGGGTTTTGGGCCAACTTGGAGGGGTGTTAGGCTGCAACACACAGGAGGCCTTTTCGGTCCCCCGGTTAACCGTTGGAGCATCAAGCGAAGTCCAAATGGTACGAAACTTGACAGGCAGTCTACCGGTAGTAAACCAAGGCCGCTTGGCAAGTCTCGGTCCAATGCGGAAATGTTCAATCCCCACACACAAAAGAACGGTAGAAATGACCACCGAAGGATAACGGATCGCCGGAATGCAAAACGGACAACGGGGAAAATGCTCGGATGCATGTGATGAACACGTATGCAAATGCAATGCACATGATGACATGTTATGAGATGCATGACAACGATAACAACACACGGAGACAAAAACCCGAACCCGAGAAAATAAAATAACTTAACGCCGGAAACGGCAAGAGTTGGATTACATATTAGGTAAATCATATCCGGGGTGTTACAATAATTCACATATATAATGTACTGCAACAAGATGGCAATGCATAATTCACATATATGGTAATTAGACACTGAACAGGTGGCATTCACACAAAGCATGTCTAAACTAATCAAATGACATGGCAATGCGAGACACCATACGCACGATATGAGCAACATAACCCTGCCAA